>NW_023425443.1:0-327173 GCF_014108245.1 Pipistrellus kuhlii
CCCCACGCGAACCACAGCCGGGGCGAGGGCTGGCCTCAGCACTCTCTAAGCTCCAGATAAGAAACGGGCCCGACCGGTGCGGCTCAGTGGTCAGAGCGTCAGCCAGGGGACTGAACGGTCCCGGGTTCGATTCCGGCCACGGGCATGTGCCTCGGTTGCGGGCACATCCCCAGTGGGGGGCGTGCAAGAGGCAGCTGGTCGATGACTCTCTCTCGTCGACGTTTCTAACTCCCTCTCCCTTCCTCTCTGTACAAAATCAATAAAATGTGTTTAAGAAGAAAAAATATAATAGAACAGAGGGGCTGTGCCCGGCCGGTGTGGCCCAGTGGGTAGAGCGCCTGCCTGCGGAGTGAAGGGGTCCCGGGTTCGATTCCTGCCAAGTGCAGGTGCCCAGGTGGCGGGCTGGGTCCCCGGGGGGGGGGGCTGTGCAGAGGCCGCCGATCCGTGGTCCCCTCCCATCTCCCATCATGGACGTGTCTCTCTCTCTCTCTCTCCTTTCCTCTCTGAAATAAAATATATTTCTATAATAATTTTTTTTAAAGTGTAATATGCTAATGAGACCGGACGTCCTTCCAGGCGAAGCCGGGCCTGCAGCTGCCAGGACTGCGAGGAGGGGGTCCAGGGCGCACCCCACTCCCCTCCCCGGCTGTGAAGCCAGCCCTTTTTTTTTTTTTTTTTTAAGTATATTTTATTGATTTTTTACAGAGAGGAAGGGAGAGGGCTAGAAACATCCACCAGCTGCCTCCTAGATGTGCCCATAACCAAAGTACATGCCCTTGACCGGAATCGAACCCGGGACCCCTCAGGCCACAGGCCGACGCTCTACCCACTGAGCCACACCGGCTTCGGCTCTCCCGCCATTTTTAATCCCCCCCCACCTTTCTCTCTCTCTCTCTCTCTCCAAACCAGTTTCAGCCGAAGGCCTACTCCTGCATGAATTTCATGCATTGGGCCTCTAGCATATACATATATATATATATAGACACACACACACACACACACACACACACACACACTCTGAGTGGCCAGATGATGGTGATCTCTGAACGCTTTATACTCTGGCCACTCCGGGTGTGTCCTATAGAAGGACTCATATGCACATGGTCCCCTCGACCGGGAGTCCGACCAGCAGGCAGGCCGGCCAACCGCCCCTGTCCCCTCCCCCTGGCCAGGCTGGATGGACCACACCCATGCACGAATTCATGCCCCGGGCCTCTCTCACACACACACACACACACGCACACGCACACGAGTGGCCAGACCATTATGCGTTCAGAGACCACCCCCCACCCCCCCGGCCGCTCCGTGCGTACTGAAAAGCTTTAAACAAATAAACGAGAGAGACCTCCCCGTTCGTTTTCTCGTCCCGAGGAAAAAGAAGCCACGACTGACACGCAAACTCTCCCCACGCCATCGCCGAGAGTCTCTCACCGAGGGTTCGAATGGACGGGGGGCGGGAACAGACAGGTGGTCCGGGAGGGGGGCAGGGAGCTAGGGGGAGCAGGGGCACCCCCAAAACGCTCCCTGCGGGCAATCCCTTCCCCCGGCCAGCCCAGCCCACAGCCCACAGCCCACAGCCCACAGCCCAGGCCACGGCCCTACCTTCTCAGAGACCAGCCCTCCGCCGCCTTCCTTCCCCCAGCCGGCTCCTTCTGGGGGGGCCCGTCCCCCGTTATCTGCGCAGGAGCCGGCCGGCCGGCCGGGAGCACCACTGGGCGGACAGCAGCCGCCTCGTTGGCATTCTGCGCAGAGGATGCCAGCCGGCTCTGTTTACCTCCGCCCGCCCGCCCAAGGAGACACTGCGGGCCAGGCCGCGCATACTGATCAGCGTGTGTGCAGCCGAGACGCAGACGTTAACTGCTTAGGCTCCGGAGAACCGGGGGTGGGGAGGGGGGCCTGGATTCCGGGGTGCAGCCACACCTTCCACCGGAGGCATCAAGCCCATCCCAGAGGCGTTTGCGGGGACAGATCAGACCGGATGCCTCCCGGTGGGCACGGGAGCGGGGGACCCAGCCCCCCAGGAAGGAAGGCCGGGCACAGAGTCCTGGGGTGGGTGCAGGCACATCCCAGCCCCCAACCCCCCCACCCCCCCCGTGTGGGGGCGTGCAGGAGGCAGCCGATCCAGGATGCTCTCTCATCATAGATGTTTCTCTCCCTCCCTCGCCCTTCCCTCTCGGACATCAAAAAATAAAAAGATGTCATATATACGCTGAGCGGCCAGATGGTGATGATGCTGTCTGGACGCACAATAACCTGGCCACTCGGTGTCTGTCCTATAGAATAAAAGGCTCATGTGCACATGGTCCCCTCGACCGGGAGTTCGACCGGCAGGCAGGCCGGCCGGCCAACCGCCCACGTCCCCTCCCTCATGCATCTAATCCTTATCTAATAAAAGAGTAATACGCAGATGGACCATCACTCCAACACACAAAACGGCTGCCCCCATGTGGTCAAAGAGCCTGCCCCCATGTGGACACAAGATGGCCGGCAGGGGGGGGGCAGTTAGGGGTGACCAGGCTGGCAGAGGAGGGAAGTTAGGGGCAATCAGCCTGGCAGGGGAGCAGTTAGACGTCAATCAGGCTGGCATGGGAGTGGTTCAGGCTGGCAGGGGAATGGTTAGGCATTGACCAGACTGGCAGGGGAGTGGTTAGGGGGAGATCAGGCCGGCAGGCAGAAGCGGTCAGGGGCCATCAGGAAGGCAGGCAGCAGAGTGGTTGGGAGCCAGCAGTCCTGGATTCTGAGAGAGATGTCCGACTGCCCGTTTAGGCCCCATCCCACTGGACTTATCTATTTGTTAATATTCTTTTTTTAAAAAAATATATATATATATATATTTATTTTTTTATTGACTTTTTACAGAGGGACAGAGAGCTAGAAACACCGATGAGAGAGAGACATCCATCAGCCGCCTCCTGCACGCCCCCCCACTGGGGATGTGCCCGCAAACCAAGGTCCATGCCCTTGACCGGAATCGAACCCGGAACCCCTCCGTCCGCAGGCCGACGCTCTATCCACTGAGCCACACCGGTTAGGGCTGTTAATATTCTTACTGATGTCAGAGAGGAAGGGGGAGGGGGAGAGAGAGAAACATCCACGACGAGAGAGAATCACGGATCGGCTGCCTCCTGCACGGCCCCCCTCCCCCCCCCACTGGGGATGGAGCCCGCCACCCGGGCCTGTGCCCTTGACCGGGAATCGAACCCGGGCCTCCTGGTTCCTAGGACGATGCTCAGCTGCGGAGGGCGGGACGCGCTCGGGGGGAGCACTGGGAGGGGGGTCTCGCCCCGGCCGCTCTCCGCTGCCGACCACCGGAGCCTCGACTTCCCCATCTGTGAAATGGGCCCACGGGTCCCAACACGAGGGAGGTTCGTGGAGTTCGTGGGCCCCGGGCCCTGGGCCAGGTGAGGGCGCTGGAGGGGGGCCGGAGGGGGAGCCACCTGCTGACGGAGCCTCTGGGAGCGGCGGGCCCCTCTGGGGGATGACTGTTGTTTTTTTTAATGTACTTTACTGAGTCTTTACAGAGAGGAAGGGAGAGGGAGAGAGAGTCAGAAACATCGACGAGAGAGACACATCCATCCGCTGCCTGGGGATGTGCCGGCAACCACGGTGCATGCCCTCGACGGGACTCGAACCCGGGACCCTTCAGTCCGCGGGCTTCCCTGGCCCTGCCCGGCCAGCCTCACTCAGCAGCGGGAATTATTTTCCAATCCCCGCTCCGGTCCCGAGCTTCTGGGAACAAAGCGCCTCCCTTTCTCCCTCACACGCCCTGGAGGGCCACCCCGGCCACGTGGCTCCTCGGTCCACGGCCACGTGGCTCCTCCCTCCACGGCCACGTGGCTCCTCCCTCCACGGCCACGTGGCTCCTCCCTCCACGGCCACGTGGCTCCTCCCTCCACGGCCACGTGGCTCCTCCGTCCACGGCCACGTGGCTCCTCCCTCCACGGCCACGTGGCTCCTCCCTCCACGGCCACGTGGCTCCTCCCTCCACGGCCACGTGGCTCCTCCCTCCACGGCCACACGCCGCCACACGGCCCCGGAGCCACTGTGCGCACAGCTGTGGCCTCCAGTTCACAGCACGTTCAATCGGGTGGGGGAGCAATTAAGAGAATGAACGCCTGCCACGCCGGTGTGGCTCAGCGGGTAGAGCGTCGGCCTGGGGACCAACGGGTTCCGGGTTCGATTCCTGTCTAGGACGTGGACCTCGATGGCCGGGGCCCTGGTCGGGGTGCGTGCAGCAGGCAGCCCATCGATGTCTCTCTCTCTCTCTCTGTCTCTCCTTTGCCACCTCTCTGAACATCACTGAGGATGAACGAATAATAAATAAAAATAAGAATCAGCCGAACCCGGTGTGGCTCAGTGGGCAGAGCGTCGGCCTGCGGACGGAAAGGTGCCGGGTTCGATTCCGGTCAAGGGCATGGACCTTGGTGGCGGGCACCTCCCCAGGTGAGGGGCCGTGCAAGAGGCAGCTGGTCGATGTTTCTCTCTCACCGGCGTTTCTAGCTCTCTACCCCTCTCCCTTCCTCCCTGTCAAAAAATCAATAAAATATATTTTTTAAAAATAAATAAAATAAAGAATTAAATGCAAAAAAAAAAATAAAAGATTGCAATGCCTGGCCTGGGCCAGTGGACGGAGACGGGGTGGGGGGTGTGGGGTTGGAGGGGGGGGGGTCAGAGGGGCCCCCTCTGTCCGGCAGCTGGCACAGGGGCCCCCAGTCGCACCTCCCGCACCTGCCACGTCCTCCATCCCATTCGCTCCGAGCGCTGAGAGGCGCCGGCCGGGTGGGGCGGGGTGAGCGTCCACCGGGACCAGGAGGCCCGGGTTCGATGCCCGCTCGGCGCACAGGCCCGTTGGGGGCTCGGTCCCCAGGGGGCCTGCAGGCGGCAGCCGGTCCGCGGTTCTGTGTCCTCGGGGACGTGTCTCTCTCCGCCTCCCCCCGCCTCCCTGACGCCCGTAAACACGCGTCATTAAAAGAGGAAAGAGACTCGTTTCCGGCAGGAAGCATCCTTCTCAGGCTCCACACACACACACACACACCCGCCCCTGAACCCGAACCCGAACCCCAAACCGAGCAGGGCCAGGCTGAGCCCCCAGCGCCCCTTCTCCCTCTTCCGAGCAGGGCCCCAGTCGCACCTCCCGCACCTGCCAGCGATTCGCCTTACCCCGTGAAACCGCGGGACACGGGGCATCAGGTACACGGACACGGGACCGGGAACACAGGACATGGGACACGGGACACGGGGACACCGGACCCGGGACAGGGACCCGGGACACCGGACAACGGGAACGGGACACAGGACACTGGACAGGGAACACGGGACACAGGACACTGGGACATGGGAACAGGGACATCGACACGGGGACACAGGACAGGGACACGGGCACGGGACACGGACACACAGGACACGGGAACCCGGGACACGGGACACGGGACACAGGACCAAAGGACAGGAAACGGGACACGGGACATGGGACACGGGACACGGGACACAGGACACGGGACACGGGACACGGGACACGGGACACGGGACACGGGAACCGCCGGGCTCCGGGCCTGGAACCCCAGTCCAGCGCCATGTGGGGGCCTGTCTTCCAGCCCCCCCACCGGCCAGTTCCCCCTGAGTCTGTGGGACCCAGCTGCTCCCTCCTCTGTCCCCGCACCCCCACCCCTCACAGCCTGTGGTCCGCCTGAACCCCCTGCACCCCTCACCCCAGCCCTGCCCCCCCCCGCACCTCCCTGCCCCCGTGCCCTCCCCCCAACCTTACCTGCCCCCGTGCCCTCCCCCCGCACCTACCTGCCCCGCTGCCTCCCCCCGCAACCTAACCTGGCCCCCCGCACCTACCTGCCCCCCTGCCCTCCCCCCGCACCTACCTCTCCCCCGTCCCTCACCTCCCCCAGCCCTGCCCTCCCCCCACACCTCCCTGCCCCCCTGTCCCCTCACCCCAGCCCTGCCCTCCCCCCCGCACCTACCTGCCCCCCTGTCCCCTCACCCAGCCCTGCCCTCCCCCCCGCACCTCCCTGCCCCCCTGTCCCCTCACCCAGCCCTGCCCTCCCCCCGCACCTCCCTGCCCCCCTGTCCCCTCACCCCAGCCCTGCCCTCCCCCCCGCACCTCCCTGCCCCCCTGTCCCCTCACCCCAGCCCTGCCCTCCCCCCACACCTACCTCTCCCCTGTCCACTCACCCCAGCCCTGCCCTCCCCCCCCCGCACCTACCTGCCCCCCTGTCCCCTCACCCCAGCCCTGCCCTCCCCCCCCGCACCTAACTCCTCTCCCCTGTCCTCCCCCAGCCCTGCCTCCCCCCGCACCTACCTCTCCCCCTGTCACTCACCCAAGCCCTGCCCTCCCCCCGCACCTACCTTGCCCCCTGTCCACTCACCCCACCCTCCCCCCCCCGCACCTACCTTCCCCCTTGTTCCCCTCACCCCAGCCCGCCCTCCCCCCGCCCACCTACCTCCCCCCTGTCCCCTCACCCCAGCCCTGCCTCCCCCCCCACCTACCTCCCCCCTTGTCCCCTCACCCCATCCCGCCCTCCCCCGGCACTACCTCTCCCCTGTCCCCTCACCCCAGCCCTGCCCTCCCCCGCACTTACCTCTCCCCCTGTCCCCTCACCCCAGCCCTGCGCTCCCCCCGCACTACCTCTCCCCCTGTCCCTCACCCCAGCTCTGCCTCCCCCGCACCTACCTGCCCCCTTGTCACTCACCCCAGGCCTGCCCTCCCCCGCACCTACTGCCCCCTTGTCCACTAGCCGGCCCTTGCCGCCCCCCCGCACCTACCTGCCCCCCTGTCCCCTCACCCAGCCCTGCCCTCCCCCCGCACCTACTTCCCCCCTGTCCCCTCACCCCAGCCCTGCCCTCCCCCCGCACCTACCTCTCCCCCTGTCCCCTCACCCCAGCCCTGCCCTCCCCCCGCACCTACCTGCCCCCCTGTCCACTCACCCCAGCCCTGCCCTCCCCCCGCACCTACCTGCCCCCCTGTCCCCCCACCCCCACCCTCCGCCCTCACTCCCTGTCCCCCCACCCCCACCTCCGCCCTCACCCCTGTCCCCCCCACCACCACCTCCGCCCTTCACCCCTGTCCCCCCACCCCCACCTCCGCCCTCACCCCCTGTCCCCCCACCCCCACCTCCGCCCTCACTCCGTCCCCCCATCCCCACCTCCGCCCTCACCCCTGTCCCCCCATCCCCACCTCCGCCCTCACCCCTGTCCCCCCACCCCCACCTCCGCCCTCACCCCTGTCCCCCCACCCCCACCTCCGCCCTCACCCCTGTCCCCCCATCCCCACCTCCGCCCTCACCCCTGTCCCCCCATCCCCACCCTCCGCCCTCACTCCCTGTCCCACACCCCCCACCCCGCACGCTGGCCTCCGCTGGCCTCTGGGCCCCTGCGTCCACACACACACACCCAAACCCCCAAACCCCCAAACCGCGGGAGCGGTCAGCCCAGGTGCCCCCCCCCATTCCCGGGCCGGAGGCTGTTCCCGCTGCAACAGGTGCCAGGCTCTCCCGGCCCAGGACGGCGGGAAGGGGTGGGGGACGGGAGGGGTATGGGGGACAGGGGGAGGAATGGGGGACGGAGGGGTGGGGATGCGGGGGGGGGGGGGGCGGGGGCGGGAGGGAAAGTTTGGGGCCCGGACTCGGTCTCTGCTCGGCCGGGTCCTCTGTCCTTGGTCCCCGGTCCCCGAGCCCTCGGTCTCCCCGGTACCCGCGCCTCCAGCTCCTCGGTCCCCGGGCCCCGGGCCCCCCGGGCCCCGCACCCCGGCGCCCCCCCACCGGTTTCCGGTCCCCGCTCCCCGCGCCACCCCGTCCCCATCCCCGCTCTCCGCGCCCCGCGTCTCAGGTTCTCGCGCCCCCCATCCCCGCGCACAACCGCTCCCCGCGCCCCCCATCCCCGCGCACAACCGCTCCCCGCGCCCCCCGTCCCCGCGCACAACCGCTCCCCGCGCCCCCCGTCCCCGCGCACAACCGCTCCCCGCGCCCCCCATCCCCGCGAACAACCGCTTCCCGCGCCCCCCGTCCCCGCGCACAACCGCTCCCCGCGCCCCCCATCCCCGCGCACAACCGCTCCCCGCGCCCCCCGTCCCCGCGCACAACCGCTCCCCGCTCCGCACGGTCGCCGCGCCCTCCCATCACCATGTCCACCGCGCCCCGCGCCCCACAGTCCCCACGCCCCACAGTCCCCGCGCCCCACAGACCCCGCGCCCCCGGATCCCCGCGCCCCCATCGCCGTGTCCCCCGCGACTGCTCCCCCCCCCCCCCGCCGCTCCCCTTGTCCCCGGGGACGGCGGCCTCGGGGGGCGCGGGGTCGGGGGCCCTGGGCGGCGCCCCGCTACTCACCGGGCGGGCTGGCGGCGGCGGGGGCGGCCATGGCGGGGCGCGGGGGGGCGGGGGCGGGTTCGGGGGGCGGACGGGGCGGGCGGGGCGGGGCGGGGGCTCGGGGGGGCGGGGGGGGGGCGGGCTTGGGGGGGCTCGGGGGGGCGGACGGGGCGGGGCGGGCTCGGGTTCGGGGGGCTCGGGGGGCGGACGGGGCGGGTCGGGCTCGGGTTCGGGGCGGGTGAGCCGGGCCCACAAAGGCCGCTGGGCGGCTGCGCTCCCGCCTTTGTCGCCGCCGCCGCGCGGGGGGCGCGGGTCCGGCCGAAGCACCGCGAGACTTGGCGCCGCGGCTGGAGGCGCAGGTGCGCGGGGCCCCCGCACCCCCGCACCCCCCCGCACCCCCGCACCCCCGCACCCCCGCACCCCCTTCCCAGATGTGGGTCCCGGCGCCGGGGGCGCTGTCCCACGCCCCCCCGCCCCGCGTCCCGACGCACCCCTGCGCCCAAGCCCTGCACCCGGACCCCCCCCCCCACCCTGCGCCCAGGCCCTGCACCGGACCCCCCCCCACCCTGCGCCCAGGCCCTGCACCCGGACCCCCCCCCCCACCCTGCCGCCCAGGGCCTGCCACCCAGACCCCCCCCCCACCCTGCGCCCAGGCCCTGCACCCGGACCCCCCCCCCCCACCCTGCGCCCAGGCCCTGCACCCGGACCCCCCGCCCCCCACCCTGCGCCCAGGCCCTGCACCCGGACCCCCGCCCCCCCACCCTGCGCCCAGGCCTGCACCCGGACCCCCGCCCCCCACCCTGCGCCCAGGCCCTGCACCCGACCCCCGCCCCCACCCTGCGCCCAGGCCCTGCACCCGGACCCCGCCCCCACCTGCGCCCAGGCCCTGCACCCGGACCCCCGCCCCCCACCCTGCGCCCAGGCCCTGCACCCGGACGCCCCCCCCCCGCCCCCACCCAACGGGCCCAGGGGCGCCCCCACTTCACCGGGGATGGCGGGCACGGGCTGTGGGGTGCCAGCGCCTTCCCGACAAACCAGCCCCGCGGGGAGACTCGGAAACAGAGGAAAAGGGGCCGGGCCGGTGTGGCCCGGTGGTCGGGGCCCGGCCGGTGTGGCCCGGTGGTCGGGGCCCGGCCGGTGTGGCCCGGTGGTCGGGGCCCGGCCGGTGTGGCCCGGTGGTCGGGGCGCCGGCCGGTGTGGCTCAGTGGTTAGGCGCCGGCCGGTGTGGCCCAGTGGTTGGAGCCGGGTCAGTGTGGCCCGGTGGTCCGGGCCCGGCCGGTGTGGCCCAGTGGTTAGGCGCCGGCCGGTGTGGCCCAGTGGTTGGAGCCGGGTCAGTGTGGCCCGGTGGTCCGGGCCCGGCCGGTGTGGCCCAGTGGTTAGGCGCCGGCCGGTGTGGCCCGGTGGTTAGGCGCCGGCCGGTGTGGCCCGGTGGTCGGGGCCCGGCCGGTGTGGCCCAGTGGTTAGGCGCCGGCCGGTGTGGCTCAGTGGTTAGGCGCCGGCCTAAGAACCGGGAGGTCGGGGCACGGGCTCCATCCCCAGTGTGTGGGAGGCAGCCCCTCCGTGGTTCTTCTCTCACCACGGATGTGTTTCTCTCTTTCTTCCTTCCTCTCTGAAATCAATAAAAATGTATCTTTAAAAAAAAAACAATGTCAGCCCCAGCCGGTGTGGCTCAGTGGATAGAGCGTCGGCCTGCGGACTGAGGGGTCCCGGGTTCGATTCCGGTCAGGGGCATGGACCGTGGTTGCGGGCACATCCCCAGGAGGGGGTGTGCAAGAGGCAGCTGATGGATGACTCTCTCTCATCCATGTTTCTAGCTCTCTCCCTTCTTCTCTTGAAAAATCAATAAAATGCTTTTTTTAAAAAAAAATAAGTGGAACCACAAATGGATGTTTCTCTCAATCGAATCAATTCTTTAAAACGTGTTTTTAAACATTATTTAAAAATAAATACTACAGCCCTAGCCAGTGTGGCTCAGTGGTTAGAGCGTCGGCCTGCGGACTGAAAGGTCCCGGGTTCGATTCCGGTCAAGGGCACGGACCTTGGTTGCGGGCACATCCCCGGTGGGGGGCGTGCAGGAGGCGGCTGATGGATGTTTCTCTCTCATCGATGTTTCTAACGCTCCCTTCTTCTCTGAAAAATCAATAAAATAGCTTCCTTCCTTCCTTTTCTTTCTTTCTCTCTCTCTCTCTCTCTCTCTCTCTCTCTCTCTCTCTCTGTCTCTCCCTCTCTCTCTCTCTCTCTCTCTCTCTCTCTCTCTCTCTCTCTTTCCTTCTTTCTTTTGTGCCTTCAGTGAGTTGATAATATTTATTGACTAAAGCCATTTTAAAAAACAGTTACCTAGTTCACCGTACCTGTATCTGAGGATTGCAGAGAATATAACAAAGCAAGACCTTGGAAGTCAGTCTCTTACCCCTAGGAATGGCCAAGGAAGCACAAGGGGAGCACCAAAAGAGGAATCTGTGTCACAGAAGCGAAGGAAAAACTTTTACATTTTTTATTCTGCATTTCAAGCTACTGTGAAAACATTACTGGTTGATAAGAATTTAAGAGTACTCCATCGACAAGAATCAAGATAGTTTAATAATAACATTTTCCTGCCAAGAAAACACTGCACAAAATCAACAGTAACTTACATTAAACAATTACCCCCATTCCAGAGAAAATGTTGAAATTTATTTCTAAAATGACTGAAAATTTTGGTGTTAATTTCTTATTTATGACTTCTAGTTTACACTTCTTCCTTATCATTTTATACTGGAGAAATTAGATTTCTATGGTACATCAGTGGAGAAGCAAACCAAATGGTTTCACATTTAAGTTACTGAGGATATCTTTTTGCTTTACGTAAGAAACATTCTGTGGAACCAAACTTACAATAATAGCATAAATGGCCTTATTAAATATGTGATCAACAACTTTCAACTTCTTGCATTATAATCAGAAGGATAACAAAAGAAAGCAAGTTCATATGGTTGGTTTAAACTAAGGCTATTGTTTTGAAGGAATTAAATAACTTAATAATAAAAAAAAGAAAAATCAATAAAATATATATATATATATATATTTTTTTTTAAGTGGAACAACAAAATTGATGGTGTTACAGGGGCAAGCACCCAGAAACCTCAGGAGGCATGGCACCCCCTTCAGGAACAGGCCATTGCTGACGGCCTGGGGGGGGTGGGGGGGGACACAGCCGTGGCCCTTGCTCATTAGGGGACCCAGCAGACCGTGACGGTCACTCAACCTCCAAACAACCTAGAGGTCGGTCGCGTCTATTCCGGGGTGTGTGTGTGGGGGTGGGGGCGCAGTTTGAAGCTGAGATTTGCATTTAAAAAAAAAAAATTAGCTCAGACCCACGGGGCCCAGAACATGTGACTCTGGGCACAGGTTGGCTGGAGTCGCCAGCCTCAGGGGCGTGTGGGAACAGTCCCCTCAGACCTCCCCTCTCCCCTTTGTCTATTTTTATTTTTTTAAATCTATGTTATTGATTTTTTTTTTTACAGAGAGGAAGGGAGAGGGATGGAGAGTCAGAAACGTCGATGAGGGAGAAACATCCATCGACCGGAATCGAACCCGGGACCTTTCGGTCCGCAGGCCGACGCTCTATCCGCTGAGCCACACGGGTTTCGGCAATGGGCGTGGGTGTTTTTCGATCCGGCCTGCTTGGTGGAGAAATGCGACCGGTGTGGGATTATTCAGTTTAATAGACAACCAGGCCCCTGTGAGTATTAACCGGTTTGTATAACTTTTCCCTCAGGGTCAGAGACGTCTCCGGACGTATCGGCAGTTAATGCCAACCCTGTGGGCACCTGGCCTTTTCCTTTGTTCCGTACCAAGGAGAGCTTGTGGCCCCAGCTGGTGTGGCTCAGTGGATAGAGCGACGGCCTGCGGATGGAAGGGTCCCGGGTTCGATTCCCGGTCAGGGCACACGCCCGGGGTGCAGGCTCCACCCCCAGTGCGGGGCGTGCAGGAGGCAGCCGATCCGTGATTCTATCCCATCATGGATGTTTCTGTCTCGCTCCCCCTCCCTCTCTCTGACATCAGTAAAAATACATTAAAAGAAATAAAGTAACAAGTGAAGATTCTTTTTTAATATAAATTATTGATTTTTTTTTTTTTTACAGAGAGGAAGGGAGAGGGATAGAGAGTCAGAAACATCGATGAGAGAGAAACATCGACCAGCTGCCTCCTGCACGCCCCCCACTGGGGATGTGCCTGCAACCAAGGTCCGTGCCCCTGACCGGAATCGAACCCGGACCCCTTCAGTCTGCAGGCCGACGCTCTATCCACTGAGCCACACCGGTTTCGGCTCCCCTTTTTTTATTGATGAGAGAGAGGGAGGGAGGGAAAGAGGAAGCAAAAGAGAGAGAGAAAGACACACACACACACACACACACACACACACACACACGCTGAGGCCTGTGTTGCTCAATGGATAGAGCATCGGCCTGTGGACTGAAGGGTCCCGGGTTCGATTCTAGTCAAGGGCACGTGCCCTGGTTTTGGGCTCGATCCCCATAGGGGGCGTGCAGGGAGGCAGCCGATCCGTGATTCCCTCTCATCATGGATGTGTGTGTGTGTCTCTCTCTCCCTCTCCCCTCCTCTCTGAAATCATTAAAAATAGATTTAAAGAAATGAAGTAACACGTGAAGATCTTTTAAAAAAAAAACAAAACACAGAACACAAAGAAGGCTCTGCTGCTTTGAAATGCCAAGCGGATGAGGTAACGGGGTCGCTGAATGGATGGCTCTCTCCCCCTCTCCAAGGTGCACTTGGCATTCGTGGGGCGTGCGGACTCAGGCGGCTGGCCAAGTTCATTATCTGGCCGGCCGGGACCGGTCGGGGCTCAGCATACAGATTAGCCCAGGCCGAGGGCAGGCCCGGCCGGCCTCCCGGGAGAGCAGCGTGTTCCCGACAAAGATCCTTTATGTGGGCCACACGCAATCTAACTCATCGGGGGCGGGGGGGGGTGGGTAGATTTGGGGCTTTTGATTATAGATCTCCGGTCAGCACAGGCCTGGGGTTTTATTTATTTGTTCATTATTTTATTGATTTTTCAATGTTTTTATTGAATTTTTAAATCTTTTTTTAAAAATATATTTTATTGATTTTTTTTTTACAAAGAGGAAGGGAGAGGGACAGAGAGCTAGAAACGTCGATGAGAGAGAAACATCGACCAGCTGCCTCCTGCACGCCCCCCACCGGGGATGTGCCCGCAACCAAGGTCCATGCCCTTGACCGGAATCGAACCCGGGACCTTTCAGTCCGCACGCAGACCGACGTTCCACCACTGAGCCACACCGGCTTCGGCAGATTTGGGACTTTTGATTATCGACCTCCGGTCAGCACAGGCCTTGATGATCTTATTTATTTATTTTATTTATGTTTTTTATTTATTTTTCAATATGTTTTTATTGGGGTTTTGTTTTTGTTTTTGTTTTTTACACAGAGGAAGAGAGAGGGATGGAGAGTAAGAAACACTGATGATAGCCGAAACCGGTGTGGCTCAGTGGATAGAGCGTCCGTCTGCGGACTGAAGGGTCCCGGGTTCGATTCCGGTCAAGGGCATGGACCTTGGTTGCGGGCACGTCCCTGATGGGGGGTGCGCGGGAGGCGGCTGGTGGATGACTCTCTCTCATCGATGTGTCTAGCTCTCTATCCCTCTCCCTTCCTCTCTGTGGAAAATCAATAAAATGCATTTAAGAAAAAATAAATAAAGTTCTGGGTCAGGGAGAAAAGCTGCCCACAGCGATGAGGCTTTCTGAGCGAGAACGCGGAAACAGCCTCTGCTGCCGGTTCCCTGGTTGTCCAGGAACGGGGTGAGCACAGCGGTGATGGGCACACAAAAGGCCGTTCACTCAGAGCAATGGGGGTGGGGCCGTATTCCTCCGAATATACGCTCCTCCGGGCGCAGGCCCCGGACTGGCTCAGGGGTCCGGCGGGACCCGGTGGGGGTTCTTTCCTCCCAAATCCTGAGCAACTTCTTTCTTTCTGTTTGTTTGTTTGTCTTTGTTTGTTTTTGTTTTGTTCTTCCTCACCCCCACAACATTTTTCTCTTTTAAATATATTCTTATTGATTGTTTACAGAGAGGAAGAGAGAGGGATAGAGAGTTAGAAACATTGATGGGAGTCTGGACCGGTGTGGCTCAGTGGATAGAGCGTCGGCTTGGGGACTGAAGGGTCCCGGGTTCGATTCCGGTCAAGGGCATGGACCTTGGTGGCGGGCACATCCCCAGTAGGGGGCGTGCAAGAGGCAGCTGATTGATGACTCTCTCTCGTCGATGTTTCTAACTCTATCTCTCTGCCTTCCTCTCTGTACAAAATCAATAAAATATATTTTTTTAAAAAAAGAAAAGAAAAGAAACATCGATGAGAGAGGAACATCCATCAGCTGCCTCCTGCACGCCCCCCACCGGGGACGTGCCCGCAACCAAGGTGCGTGGCCTTGACCGGAATTGAACCCGGGACCTTTCAGTCCGCAGACCGATGCTCTATCCACTGAGACACACCGGTTTCAGCTCATCATGGATGTTTTTATCTACCTCTCCCTTCCACTCTGAAATTATATATATATATGTGTGTGCGTGTGTGTGTGTGTGTGTCTGTGTGTGTACATACATATATATACACATACATATATACATACACACACACACTGAGTGGCCAGATTATAATGATCTCTGAACGCATAATAATCTGGCCACTCAGTGTGTGTGTGTGTGTGTGTGTGTGTGTGTGTGTATTTTTTAAGTGGAAGGTACTGTGGCAATTATTTTTTTTTTAAAAAAAAGAGCCAAAGCCAGTGTTGCTCAGTGGATAGAGTGTCAGCCTGCAGACTGAAGGGTCCCGGGTTCGATTCCGGTCAAGGGCATGGACCTTGGTTGCGGGCACATCCCCAGTGGGGGGCGTGCAGGAGGCAGCTGGTCGATGTCTTTCTCTCTCATCGATGTTTCTCTCTCCCTCTCCCTTCCTCTCTGTGAAAACTCAATAAAATATATATTTTTTAAATGGAAGGTACTGTGGCAATTATTAAAGAATAATAATAATAGGTCGGTGTGTGTGCTGCCTGGCCACGGGGCCGCCCCGGCCCGGACACGCACGACGGTGCCTTCCGGACCCGTGTACCCTGCTCTCCGGGGCGCCCCCCGGTGGCTGCCGCCAGCGTCCCGCGGAGCTCAGTGCGAGGTCAGAGCGGAGGCGACCGGCCCGCCTCCGCCTCCCGGGACCCAGAACTGCTCCGGGGGAGGCAGCAGCGTCGGGCTGCGGGGGCTGTGGTGACGGATAACTCACTCACGGCTGCCCCTCGGCGGTCCCCGCCGGCCATCCATCCTTCCACCCATGTACCCATCCATCCGTCCGTCCATCCGTCCGTCTGCACACCACCAGGAGCAGGAGGGAGGCACGCAGACCTCAGATGCTGACGGGAAAGCGTGCGGGAGGGAGACACCCAGTGGATGGGTGGGTGGGTCAGTGGATGGATGGATGGATGGATGGATGGATGGATGGATAGGTGGAAGGATGGATGGATGGGTGGGTGGATGGATGGATGGATGGGTGGGTGGGTGGGTGGATGGATGGAGGGATGGATGGATAGAAGGATGGAATGAAGGATGGAAGGATGGGTGGGTGGATGGATGGATGGATGGGTGGATGAATGGATGGGTGGAAGGATGGATGGATGGGTGGATGGATGGATGGTGGATAGATGGGTGGGTGGATGGATGGGTGGGTGGGTGGATGGATGGAGGGATGGATGAATGGATGGAGGGATGGATGGAGGGATGGATGGATGGGTGGGTGAATGGATGGGTGGGTGGGTGGATGGATGGAGGGATGGATGAATGGATGGAGGGATGGATGGAGGGATGGATGGATGGGTGGATGGATGATGGGTGGATGGATGGATGGATGGATGGGTGGATGGATGATGGGTGGATGGATGGATGGGTGGATGGATGATGGGTGGATGGATGGAAGGATGGATGAGTGGAAGGATGGATGGATGGGTGGATGGATGGATGGTGGATGGATGGGTGGGTGGGTGGATGGATGGATGGAGGGATGGATGGATAGATAGAAGGATGGAATGAAGGATGGAAGGATGGGTGGGTGGATGGATGGATGGAGGGATGGATGAATGGATGGAGAAATGGATGGAGGGATGGATGGATGGGTGGATGGATGGATGGGTGGATGGGTGAATGGATGATGGGTGGATGGATGGATAAATGAATAGAAGGATGAATGGGTGGTGATGGATGGAAGGATGCAGTCAGGGCTGCCGCCAGCAGGTGGAGCCTGCGAGCCTCCGTCTGTTGGAACCAGTGCGGCCGCCTCTGCGGCTCCGGAAGGCCAGCAGCAGGCGGGCCGGTGACCAGGGGTGCCCTCCGCGGAGGCCTCACCACGGGCCATCTGGGGGGACTGTTCTAAGTGACTGAAATGTCTGATTAGCATGAGGTACGTCTTGTTCCTGCTCGCACCCAGTGGGCGTCATATGAATATCTGAGTACTTGTTGGCTAATTGATACCAATTGCCTGGGCCTCTCCTTGCTGAGAAGGAGTCAAACCAGTTGCGTTTTAAATATATATATATATATTACCCAGCAGGCATGGTTCAGGGATCAAGCATCGACCTAGGAACCAGGAGGTCAGGGTTCGATTCCCAGTCAGGGCACAGGTCCGGGTGGCGGGCTCCATTCCCAGTGGGGGGCGTGCAGGAGGCAGCCGATCCGTGATTCTCTCTCATCAATGATATTTCTCTCTCTCTCTCTCCCCCTCTCCCTTCCTCTCTGAAATCAATTAAAAAAAAAAATATTTACTTTAGCCGAGACCGGTTTGGCTCAGTGGATAGAGCGTCAGCTTGGGGACTGAAGGGTCCCGGGTTCGATTCTGGTCAAGGGCATGTTCCTTGGTTGCGGGCACATCCCCAGTGGGGGGTGCGCAAGAGGCAGCTGATCGATGACTCTCTCTCATCGATGTTTCTAACTCTCTATCTTTCTCCCTTCCTCTCTGTACAAAATCAATAAAGTATATTTAAAAATAAATAAATAAATAAATAAATAAAATACTTTATATATTTATATATTTTTTTTTGAGGCCTGGTGCATTAAATCCATGCATGGCCCTCTTGCAATCCGGGACTGCTGGCTCCTAACAGCTCACCTGCCTGCCTGCCTGCCTGCCTGATGCTCCTAACTGCTCTCCTGCCAGCCTGATCTCCCCTAACGGTCTCCGCCTCTGACTGGGCCCTGCCACCATGGTTTAGTCTGGAAGGACGTCAGAAAGATGTCCGGTCCAATTAGCATATTCCCCTTTTATTAGTATAGATATAGATATATATATTTAATATAGTCTCCCACACCCAACCCCTGAGCCACCCCAGCCAGACCAATTGTGTGTTGCTGTTGGGTTTTATTTATTTAAGGCTGCCAGTTTACAGGGGGAGAAAAGTACCATAGTGTGTCAGAATGGGTTGGGGAACATTCTAGTATTCCTTACATGTTTACCTTTTTTTGTTGTTTGTTTATTTATTTATTATTTTATTGATTTTTCACAGAGAGAAAGAGAGAGGGATAGAGAGCTAGAAACATCGACGAGAGAGAAACATCGACCAGCTGCCTCCTGCACGCCCCCCACTGGGGATGTGCCTGCAACCAAGGTCCATGCCCTTGATCGGAATCGAACCCCGGACCTTTCAGTCCGAAGACCAATGCTCTATCCACTGAGCCACACCGGTTTGGGCGCATGTTTTCCTTTCATGAAAGGCCCGGTGACCTTCAAAGCCCTTTCAACCCCCAAGTGACTGGCTGAGACGCACCGGATCCTCTGCTCCCGCTGTGAGGGCCCCGGCCCCCTGCGCTGCCCTCCGCGGCCGCTAGAGGGCAGGCGGGAGGCGGACAAGCCAGCCTGGGAGGCGCCTAGGACAGTGGTCGGCAAACTCATCCGTCCAGAGGCCAACACCCACAGCACAACCACTGACATGTCTTTGGAGAGACGCATTTTTTAAACCTAAGCTTCTTCTGACGCCACTTCTTCAACTCAGACTCGCCCAGGCCGTGGTGTTTTTGTGGAAGAGCCACACGCAAGGGGCCAAAGAGCCGCGTGTGGCTCGCGAGCCGCAGTTTGCCGACCACACGGCTAGAACAACGAAATGCCCAGGAATTGGTTTGTCAGGTGGAAATTCCCCCAGGACTTTTTTTCTGAACCTTTAAAAATACACGGAGCTGCCGAAACCGGTGTGGCTCAGTGGACAGAGCGTCGGCCTGCGGACTGAAGGGTCCCGGGTTCGATTCCGGTCCAGGGCAGGAACCTCTGTTGCAGGCTCCTCCCAGGTCAGGGCTCCCGCAGAAGGCAACCCATCGATGTGTCTCTCTCTCTCTCCCTCTCCCTCCGCTCTCTCTAAAATCAACGGGAAAATATTCTCGGAGGAGGATTAAGAATGGAAGGAGGGAGGGAGGGAGGGAGGAGGGGAGGGAGGGAGGGAAGGAGGGAAGGAGGGAAGGAAGGAGGGAAGGAAGGAAGGAAGGAGGGAGGAGGAGGGAGGGAGGGAGGAGGGAAGGAGGGAAGGAAGGAGGGAAGGAAGGAGGAAGGAAGGAAGGAAGGAAGGAAGGAAGGAAGGAAGGAAGGAAGGAAGGAAGGAAGGAGGGAGGAGGGAGGAAGGAAGGAAGGAGGAAGGAAGGAGGGAGGAAGGAAGAAAGGAGGGAAGGAGGGGAGGGAGGGAGGGAGGAAGGAAGGAGGGAGGGAGGGAGGGAGGAAGGAGGGAGGGAGGGAAAGGAGGAGAGGGAGGGAGGGAAGGAGGAAGGAGAAGGAAGGAAGGAAGGAGGGAGGAGGGAGGAAGGAAGGAAGGAGAAGGAAGGAGGGAGGAAGGGAGAAAGGAGGGAAGGAGGGGAGGGAGGGAGGAGAGGGAAGGAAGGAGGGAGGGAGGGAGGGAGGGAGGGAAGGAGGGAGGGAGGGAAGGAGGGAAGGAAGGAAGGAAGGAAGAAAGGAAGGAAGAAGGAGGGAGGGAGGGAGGGAGGGAGGGAGGGAGGAAGGAGGGAGGGAAGGGAGGGAGGGAGGAAGGAAGGAAGGAAGGAGGGAGGGAGGGAGCTGGGATTTTACCCCCGCGCCCAGTGCAGAAACCCCCGCCTGGGGCACATTTCTCCTCCGCAGGAAGCAGTGGTTTCTCTCCCGCTTCCCAACTTTTGTTTAAAAAGCAAAACACAGACAAATACTGGTTTCCTCCCTTCCTGCCCCAGCGAGGCTTGCGGCCTGCGGGCCTGGCCCTCGGAGCTTCAGGGGCAGCGGCAGGGCCGGGGCGCCTGCTCCCCCAAATAACGGGCTCCGCGGGGGGGGAGGCGCTTCGGAGAGCTGCCCCGCGACCCGGACTCCCAGCCGGCTCCCCGACCGGCCTACCCGCACCCACGCCCCCGGCGGTACCCCCCCCCCCCTCCAGGCCCCCCTCCCCACGCCCCGGACTCCCCTCCCCCCCTCCCCCGCTTCCTCCCCCCTCCCCCCCCCCCCCCCCCCCCCCCTCCCCCCCCCCTCCCCCTGCCACCCCTCCCCCCCCCCCCCCCCCCCCCTCCCCGCCCCCCCCCCCCCCCCCCCCCCCCCGCCCCCCCCCCCCCCCCCCCCCCCCCCCCCCCCCCCCCCCCCCCTCCCCCCCCCCCTCCCCCCCCCCCCCCCTCCCCTCCCCCCTCCCCCCCCCCCCTCCCGCGGCCCCCCTTCCCCGGGCCCCCCTCCCCGGGCGCCCCCTCCCCGGCGCACTCTCCCCGGGCCCCCCTCCCCGGCCCCCCCTCCCCGTTGCCCCCCCTCCCCGGGGCCCCTCCCCGGGGGCCCCCCTCCCCGGGGCCCCCCTCCCCCGCCCCCTCCCCGAGGAGCGGTGGGGCCCCTCCCCGGCGCACACTCCCGGGCACCCCCTCCCCGGGGGGGCCCCCTCCCCCGGGCCCCCCTCCCCAGCCGCACTCTCCCCGACCCCCCTCCCGGGGGTGGGTGGTTGGGGGGTGGCGGGGGTGGGGGGTGGGTGGGGCGCCGGGCCCCTCCCCGGCACTCTCCCCGGTGTCTCCCTGGAACGCGGTCCGCCGCCTCCCGGTGAGATGCCCGCCCGCCCCGCGCCGCCCGCCGCCCGCCCGGCGCTGATCAGCCGCCGCCGCCGCCAGGCCTGCCGCGTCCCTGCGCCCGCGCCCCGCGCCCGGCCCGGCCAGGGGCACCCGGCCCCCCCGCGTCCCCGCGCCCCGGACCCGCGCCAGGTAAGTGGGTGCGGGGGGTTGGGGGTGCGGGGTCGGGGGCCCGCCGGGCGCAGCGCCCTGGGCGCAGGGGGCCCCGGGCCGCGCGCCTCGGAGACCGGTCCCGGGGGCGCAGGGGGCCGGGGGCGCGGGGATCCCCGCCGGCGCGCCCCCAGGGCCCGGGCTGCGCGGCTGGCGCGGGTGCACACCCCTGGGGGCCGGGTGTTGTGCGTGTGTGTGTGTGTGTGTGTGTGTGTGTGTGTGTGTCGTGCTGTGTTCCGGCCTCGCCGGCTCCTCTCCAGTGGGGACCCCGGGGGGCCCCCCATCTCCCTCCCTCTCCCCGGGGGTCCCGGCGCCCCCGCCGGAGGAGGGAGCGCGCCGAGCTGTCCTGAACCAAACTTAACGGGTTGTTGTGCCTGCAACTTCGGTGCCTGGAGCGCAGTCCCTCCGGGGCTGCAGGAGGGGGACCAGCGGGGTCCCCCCTCAGGGGTCCCCCCCGACACACAGCGCAGCCCTGAAGGTCACGGTGGGCGTGGGCTCCGGGCAGTCCTGGGGGTGCCCGCCGGCCTTGCTAACGGGGTGCGCGCTGCCCCAAAGGCTTGCACGCGGTTCCAATAGTCCAGCTGGTGCTGGTGCAGCGGGGCTGGGGGTGGCATCTGGGGGGGCGCATGGATTCTAGAACTGGATGCTCCGAGAGCCCCTACTGTGCGCGGGGAAAGTTCTGGAAGGGGGGACCAGGGGAAAGGTCACCAGGTGAGGGGCTGGGCCTTCCCTGCCCTCAGCCCTCCTCTCTCTCTCTCTCTCTCTCTCTCTCTCTCTCTCTCTCTTTCTCTCCCTCTCTCTCTCTCTCTCAAGCTTCACTCGAGGATATGTGTCCATTGATTTCCAAGAGAGAGGGGGAGCCGCCCCGGTGTGGCTCAGTGGATAGAGCGTCGGCCTGCGGACTGAAAGGTCCCGGGTTCGATTCCAGTCAAGGGCATGGACCTTGGTGGCGGGCACATCCCCGGTGGGGGGTGTGCAGGAGGCAGTTGGTCGATGATTCTCTCTCATCGATGTTTCTAACTCTCTATCCCTCTCTCTTCCTCTCTGTGAAAAATCAATAAAATATATTTTTTTAAAAAGGGAGAGGGGGGGAGGGAGAGAGAGGGAGAGACAGAGAGAAGCATCGATGGGAGAGAGACACATCCATGGGCAGCCTCCTGCATACACCCAGACCAGGGCCTGGGCCAAGGAGGAGCCTGCCACCCAGGTCCGTGCCCTTGACCGGAATCGAACCCGGGACCCTTTGGTCTGCAGGCCGACGCACTACCCACTGAGCCACCCCGGCCGGAGTTCTTAAGCCGCCTCTTGGCAAGAAGCGGGGACCCCCTGGGCTGTTACAAGTTTCATCAAAAGGTCGGAAACCTGCCAGGTGGGGTTAGGGCGCCCTGGAGCCCCCGGGGTGATTTGCAAACAGGATTTCGATCCAGGCCCGGTTGGCCTGAGACACACATGGAAACGTGGGCAGGCAAACCACACATGCAAACACGCACCTGCGGGCGGGGGGTGGGGGGGGGGGGGGGGGAGGCCTGTGCTGAGATCAGGCAGCGCCCGGTCATCCCAAAGACAGAGGGCAGTGTGGCTGCTGGCTTATCGGGCCTCCCCTCTGGGGGCTGGATGATTGCTTTCCCGCTCTCACTTTTTCTAGTCGCTCTGAAAATAAAAATAAAATTGGGGGAGATGCTTTGTAGCCGCTCCAACAGATGACTACAGGTGTGGCTCAGTCCTTGTTGAGCCCCCCAAGCTTCACTAACCTTTAAAATATATATATATATATATATATATATATATATATATATATATATATATATATATTTTAAATATATTTTATTGATTTTTTTACAGAGAGGAAGGGAGAGAGATAGAGAGCTAGAAACATCGATGAGAGAGAAATATCGACCAGCTGCTTCTTGCACACCCCTTACTGGGGATGTGCCCGCAACCAAGGTCCATGCCCTTGCCCGGAATCGAACCCGGGACCTTTCAGTCCGCAGACCGACGCTCTATCCACTGAGCCAAACCGGCTTCAGCTTAAAATATATTTTTATTGATTTTTTTTTTTTTGAGAGAGAGAGTTAGGGAGAGAGAGAGTTAGAAACACCAATGAGAGAGAGTCATCCATCAGCTGCCTCTTGCACGCCCCCTGCAACCAAGGCACACGCCCTTGACCAGAATCGAACCCGGGACCCTTCAGTCGGCAGGCCGACGCTCTATCCACTGAGCCAAACTGGTTTCGACTTTCACCAACCTTTTGATGAAACTTGTAACTATGACATGCTGGAAATGGCGAATGGAGCTAAAGACTCTCTCCTGGTCTCAGGACCCCTTGCTTTTTATCAGCACCATGTGTCCTAAGGCAAGGTGGAGATAAGAGGCTTCGGAGGGCAGGGTTTACAGAAGCCTTGTCAGATGGGGGAATGGCCCACAGCTGTTCCGGTGTCTGGCCAACAGGGGGCAGTAACGTGCAGATGGAGATGCCCTGAGCTGTCTGGCAGCAGACAGCCGTCCTATTCAGATTTGGGGGAAGTGCCGTTTAGCTGCTCCAACAGGTGACCACATATGTGGCTCAGCCCTTGTTGAGCCCCCGAGCTTCACCAACCTTTTTTAAAAATATATTTTATTGATTTTTTCACAGAGAGGAAGAGAGAGGGATAGAGAGTTAGAAACATCGATGAGAGAGAATCATCCATCAGCTGCCTCTTGCACAGCCCCCACTGGGGATGTGCCCGCGGCCAAGGTACATGCCCCTGACCGGCATCGAACCCGGGACCTTTCAGTACACCGGCGGACGCTCTATCCACTGAGCCACACCGGCTTCGGCTCACCTGGTGTTTTAAATGCTGGCTCACAGTTTTAAAAATAAGTATTATATTATGTGCCCTGGCTGGTGTGGCTCCTGCAGTTAGCTGAGCATCGGCCTGCGGACTGAAGGGTCTTGGGTTCGATTCTGGTCAAGGGCACGTACCTTGGTTGCGGGCACATCCCCAGTAGGTCAATGATTCTCTCTCATCGATGTTTCTCTCTATCCCTCTCTCTTCCTCTCTGTGAAAAATCAATAAAATATATTTCAAAACAACAACAAAAAACACAATCCTGCCTAAACCGGTTTGGCTCAGTGGATAGAGTGTCGGCCTGTGGACTGAAGGGTCCCGGGTTCGATTCCAGTCGGGGGCATGTATCTTGGTTGCGGGCACATCCCCAGTGGGGGGTGTGCAGGAGGCAGCTGGTCGATGATTCTCTCTCATCGATGTTTCTAGCTCTCTATCCCTCTCCCTTTCTTTGTGAAAAATCAATAAAATATATATATATTTTTTAAATAATAATAAAATAATTAAAAAAAAAAAAAAAAACACAGTCCTGCCCAGCTGGTATGGCTCAGGGGCTGAGGGTTAACCTAGCAACCAGGAGGCCAGGGTTCGATTCCCGGTCAGGGACCAGGCCCCGGGCGGCGGGCTCCATCCCCAGGGTGGGGCGTGCAGGAGGCAGCCGATCCTGGATTCTCTCTCCTCGCGGATGTTTCTCTCTCTCCCTCCCTCCTTTCCTCTCTGAGATCAATTCAGAGATATTAAAAACAAAACAAAACAAAACAAAACAGAAAACCCTGCCATCCCAAGGTGGCTTGTGGCTAAGCCATGATTTAAATGGAAAATGAAACGGTGTCAAGGAAAACCTTAAATTATCCGTCTGGCCACCGCGGGGCACAGCACTTACGGGCTTGACGGCGGTCCAAGGCCTAAGGTCAGTGCTTCTAACAAACGCCGACGGGGGAGACCAGGGCCTGTGCTGGCTTTTGGCAGAGACGCGGTGGAACGGGTCCATGGCCGTAAAAAATAAAAATAAGATTCGTTTGAACGGGAGTGCGCATCACAGCGGAAAGTAGGTGAAGCGGCCCAGGAGGAAATATTCCCAAAGCAGGTCGGATCCTTCCTCCCCTCCCCCCCCCCCCCCCCCCCATCCGAGGGCCGGGTGCGAGGCCACGGGACCGGCCCGAGAGGCAGTTAGGAGGCAGCCTGGCGCCGAAACCGGTGCGGCTCAGTGGATAGAGCGTCGGCCTGCGGACTGAAGGGTCCCGGGTTCGATTCCGGTCAAGGGCATGGACCTTGGTTGCGGGCACATCCTCAGTGGAGGGGCGTGAAGGAGGCAGCTGGTGGATGTTTCTCTATCATTGATGTCTCTAACTCTCTCTCCCTCTCCCTTCCTTTCTGTAAAAAAAACAATAAAATATTTTTTTTAATTAAAATTTAAAAAAACAAGAAGGCAGCCTGGGGTTTGCAGGCAGCTGGCGGGTCGGCATTCAGTCCTGGCTCTGCCCTGGCTCAGGGGACCTGACTGAGTTGCATTTTGGGGAGTCAGGTGTCCTCGTTTTTATTTTATTTATTTATTTATTGGGGGGGAGGTCAATCCTCACCCGAGAATTTTTTTTTAAAATTTTTTTTATTGATTTCAGAGAGAAAGGGAGAGCGGGGGAGAGAGAGAGAGAGAGAGAAACATCCAGGAGGAGAGAGAATCGTGGATCAGCTGCCTCCTGCACGCCCCCTGCTGAGGATCAAGCCCGCAACCTGGGCCTGTGCCCTTGACTGGAATCCAACCCTTCAGTCTGCAGGCCGACGCTCTATCCACTGAGCAACAGGCCACGCCAGATATCTTATTATTTTTTAAAATATATTTTATTTATTTTTTTCTTACAGAGAGGAAGGGAGAGAGATAGAGTTAGAAACATCCATCAGCTGCCTCCTGCACACCCTCTCTGGGGATATGCCCGCAACCAAGGTCCATGCCCTTGACCGGAATCGAACCCGGGACCCTTCAGTCCGCAGGCCGACGCTCTATCCACTGAGCCAAACCAGTTAGGGTTTGTTTGTTATTTTAATTTTTATTCCAGAGAGGGAGGGAGAGGGATGGACAGTCAGAAACACGGATGAGAAAGAAACATCCATCAGCTGCCTCCTGCACGCCTCCTGCTGGGGATGTGCTGGCAACCAAGGCACATGCCCTTGACCGGAATCGAACCCGGGACCCTTCAGTCCGCAGGCCGACGCTCTACCCACTGAGCCACACCGGCCAGGGCTGACTCTCTGATCCTGATGCTCTCTCTCATCCTCACCCCTGCCTCGCCCAGGGGGACACTGAGGCCCAGGGGGGTGAGATCCCCTGCCCGCGTTGCCCTGCTGGGCAGTGGGACTGGGCTGAGATCCGGAACCCAAGGGCTGGCTCCGGTCCCTCCTCCCTCCTCCCTCCTCCCTCCTCCCTCCCCCCCTCCCCCCGTGGCGGCGGCTGGGACACAGATGGTGTGCCTGGCGGGTGGGGCCCGCAGCCGCACCCCCACCAGGGCCCTGTGAGCAGCCGCACTGCCCGTCAGGGGGGTCACCTTCGAGGCGGCGGCGGCTGGCTCTGACGCACCCTCCGCGGACGCGCGGACTGGGCCCGGAGCCTGCCCCCGGCTTCCCTTTTCCCGGCCCCGGGAGGACACGGAGGAACATCCACCAGCCGCCTCCTGCGCGCCCCCCGCTGGGCATGTGCCCGCGACCCAGTGCACGCACGCCCTTGGCCGGAATCGAACCCGGGACCCTCCAGGTCGCAGGCCGGCGCTCTGCCCACTGAGCCACACGGGCCAGGGCTGACTCTCTGATCCTGATGGTCTCACCCAGGGGGAAACTGAGGCCCGGGGGGTGAGATCACCGGCCCACGTTGTCCTAAGACAGGCCTGTCTGGAGTGGGGGTCTGGCTGGCCGGGCTCCGGTGGGGCTGGGGGGGGGGCGTGTGTGTGCGTGTGTGCGTGTGTGTGTGTGTGAAGGCTCTTTGCAGAGCGGGGAGCGGGACGCCAGACTCAGGGGCAACGAGTAACCGCACCCAGAGCCCTGGCCGGGGTGGCTCAGTGGGTAGCGCTGGTGTGGCTGAATGGATTGAGCATCCTCCCATGGACCGAAAGGTCCCGGGTTCGATTCCCGGTCAGAGCACACACTCAGGGTTGCGGGCTCGATCCCCAGTAAGGGAGGCGGGGCGGGGGGGGGGCGTGCAGGAGGCAGCCGATCCATGATTCTCTCGTCAGTGATGTTCCTCTCTCTCCCTCTCCCCCTCTCCCTTCCTCTGTGACATCTGTACGAATATATTAAACAAACAAACAAACAAAAAACCCAACAAAAAAAAAAGTAAAAAAGGACCCAGCAGCTGAAACTGGTGTGGCTCAGTAGATAGAGCGTCGGCCTGCAGACTGAGAGGTCCTGGGTTCAATTCCGGTCAAGGGCATGTACCTTGGTTGCGGGGGGGTGTAGGAGGCAGCTGATCGATGTTCCTCTCTCATTGATGTTTCTAACTCTCTGTCCCTCTCTCTTCCTCTCTGTGAAAAATCAATAAAATATATATATTTTTTAAAATGACCCAGCAGCTGAAACCGGTTTGGCTCAGTGGATAGAGCGTCAGCCTGCGGACTGAAAGGTCCCGGGTTCGATTCCGGTCAAGGGCATGGACCTTGGTTGCGGGCACATCCCCAGTAGGAGCTGTCCCTCTCTCTTCTTCTCTTTAAAAAAATCAATAAAATATATTTTTTAAAAAATAAAAGAGAGCAGTCACGCCTGGGGCAGGATCTGATGCTGTGTCTGCTCTGTTTCAGCTCCGCCCGCGCCTGCTCTCCGAGGGAACGGACGCTGCTCTCAGCCGCTGCCAGCTGCCATGTGCAGCCACTGCCCCTCCCTCCCGCAGCAGCCCCACCCGGCGTGCCAGCCCACGCCCTGGCCCCTATGAAGAGGTGACTCCGCTTTCTCTCATCTCTGTTCACTCGAATCTCTCCCTTCTCGGTGGAATCTGTTTTCTCTGAACTCTCGCTTCTGTCTTGAGCCATGCAGTTGATTTTGCTGAGTCACCTGATGGATTTTTGCTGTGTCATCTGATCAATGTTGCTGAGCCATGCAATTGATTTTTGCTGAGTCGTGCACTTGATTTTTTTTAAAAAAACATATATTTTATTGACTTTTTTACAGAGAGGAAGAGAGAGGGATAGAGAGTTAGAAACGTGGATGAGAGAGAAACACCCATCAGCTGCCTCCTGCACACCCCCCACTGGGGATGCGCCCGCAACCAAGGTACATGCCCTTGACTGGAATCGAACCCAGTCCGAAGGCTGAAGCTCTATTCACTGAGCCAAACCGGTTTCGGCCATGCACTTGATTTTGCTGAGCCATACAATTGATTTTTGCTGAGTCATCCCATTGATTTTTTTTTTTGCTGAGTCATCCCATTGATTTTTTTTTGCTGAGTCATCCCATATTTTTTTTTTGCTGAGTCATCCCATTGATTTTTTTTTTTTTTTTTTGCTGAGTCATCCCATTGATTTTGCCGAGTCACTCAATTGAGTGACCACTCTGACCAGCAGGTCAGTGCCCTCCGGGGACGGGACGGGAGGAAGACAAGGTGCGGGCGAGGGGACAGCATCGTCCCTTGTGGTTATAGGTAGGCCAGGTTGCCAAGCAGAGGCTGGCCCAGGTGTCCTCCTGACGCTTCGGAGCGGGTGGGGGAGATGGACCCACTGCTCCCGCCAGAGGAGGGAGGGGCCTGCAGAGGCCCGCGGCTGGGGAGGTGGGCCTTGGGCGGCCCGTTTCCCCTTCCTGGGCCTCAGTGTCCACTCTTTTAACACGGCCAGAGTGACGCCTGGCTGGCCTGCCTCCACGGCTGTCCTGAGGACGGAATAATTGACTGGACGAGAAATGCAATGGGCAGCCCTGGCCGGTGTGGCTCAGTGGATAGAGCGTCGGCCTGCAGACTGAAGGGTCCTGAGTTTGATTCCAGTCTAAGGCACAGGCCCGGAGTTGTGGGCTCGATCCCCCAGGAGGGGGCGTGCAGGAGGCAGCCGATTTAGGATTCTCTCTCATTATGGATGTTTCTCGCTCTCCTCCCTTCCTCTCTGAGATCAGTAAAAACATTAAAATAATTTAAAAATAATAATGATAATAGCCGAAACCTGTTTGGCTCAATGGATAGAGCATCGGCTTGGGGACTGAACGGTCCCGGGTTCGATTCCGGTCGAGGGCATGTACCTTGGTTGCGGGCATATCCCCAGTAGGGGGTGTGCAAGAGGCAGCTGATCGATGACTCTCTCTCATCGATGTTTCTAACTCTCTCTCTCTCGCCCTTACTCTCTGTACAAAATCAATAAAATATATATTTTTTTAAAAAAAGTCTTTTTAAAAAAATAATAATAGCCGAAACTGGTTTGGCTCAGTGGATAGAGCGTCGGCCTGCAGACTGAAGGGTCCCGGGTTCGATTCCGGTCAAGGGCATGGACCTTGGTTGCGGGCACATCCCCCGCGGGGGGGGCGTGCAAGAGGCAGCCGATCGATGATCCTCCCTCATCGATGTTTCTAACTCTCCATCCCTCCCTCTTCCTCTCTGTAAACAATCAATAACATATATTTAATAATAATGATGATAATAATAATAACAAACGATGACGCTGCTCGCTGGCTGCCTCCCCGCAGGGCCGGAAGATGCTCCGCCGGCCGCGATGGAGGAGCCCACGCCCGAGGCCGTCTACGTGGACGTGGACAAGGGGCTGACGCTGGCCTGCTTCGTCTTCCTCTGCCTCTTCCTCGTGGTCATGATCATCCGCTGCGCCAAAGTCATCATGGACCCCTACAGCGCCATCCCCACGTCCACCTGGGAGGAGCAGCACCTGGATGACTGAGGGGCCCGCCCACAGCGGGGGACGCGGCTCCCGGAGCGGGGGAGCCCCCCTCAGCCTCGCCTGCTCCCACGGGCGCATCCGAGTGACGTGCTCGGGTGCCCCAGGGGTTCCAGTTTGAGAAACGCAGTGACTATGGGGCGGTCACCATAGTGACACCACCGTGGCCTCCTTTGGGGGGCTCCCTGCCCATCAGATGCAAACTGGCCCTGGAGGCAGGGGGAGCCCCCAGTGAAGCCGCCCCTCCAGGGGGCCACTGTGAATGGGGGTGACGGGGGACGCCCCCCAAAAGCCCCCCAGAGGGCACGGGGACTGCTTCCCGGCTGCATTTTTTAAAAACGAACACAGAGGGGTTTATTTTTCTGCTGCCGATGAGGGGTGCGTTTTAGAAGTTTGGGGGGGAAATACAGAAACGTGGAACCCCGCCTCCCGGGAGCCGCTGCTTTGACATAGTCGCCCAGCCTTTGGGACGCACGCTATCTCCATGGGTCGCACCGCGTGCGTGGTGTGTCGTTCACGTTACAGCGTCGAACCCGGGACCCGGAGTCCCTGTGGGTGGGGGGCATCCTGCCGGGGAGACGAGGTCGATGCTGAGAAACCCTCCCTGTGGTCAGACATTGGAATCTTCTGGTTTTCTCCCCCACAAAATGGTTTGCCACCCGTCACAGCTTCCTTTAAAACATACTGGGAGTGGCCAGATGATGATGGTCTCTGGACACACAATAACCTGGCCACTCCGTGTCTGTCCTATAGAATAAAAGGCTCATATGCACATGGTCCCCTCGACCGGGAGTCCGACCAGCAGGCAGGCAGGCCAACCGCCCACGTCCCCTCCCCCTGGCCAGGCTGGCCGGACCCCACCATGCACGAATTCATGCAGCAGGCCTCACACACACACACACACACACACACACACACACAGAGTGGCCAGATGATGATGATCTCTGAACGCATAATAACCTGGCTACTCAGTGTGTAAATATATTACAGCCCGGTGCATGAATCCGTGCCTGGGTGGGGTCCGGCCAGCCTGGCCAGGGGGAGGGGACGTGGGCGGTTGGCCGGCCTGCCTGCTGGTCGAACTCCTGGTCGAGGGGACCGTTTGCACATTAGCCTTTTATTCTATAGGACAGACACCGAGTGGCCAGGTTATCATGTGTCCAGAGACCATCATCATCCGGCCACTCAGTGTATGTTTTATGGATGTCAGAGAGGAAGGGAGAGGGGCAGAAAGAAACATCAACAATGAGAGAGAATCATTGATTGGCTGCATCCTACATGCCCCCCACTGGGGATGGAGCCCACAACCCCGGCCTGTGCCCTGAGGGGGAATCGAACCCGTGACCTCGGGCTACGCCAGCCGCACAGACGTTGAATTACGTTGTTGATTTTTCCTCACACAAAACTGTCTCAGCCACTCAGGTCTTGGAAGTGCACCGGCCCCCACAGGAATGATGGACGGACGGGGAGACCTGGGCTTCTAGGCCAGCCTCTCAGCACCTCTGTTCCCTCATTTCCCTTATTTCCTTTTATTGCTGGTGAATCCTGCCCGGGAATATTTCTCCCGTTGATTGTTTAGAGAGAGTTGGAAGGGAGAGGGAGAGACGGAGAGAAACAGCGATGGGTTTGCCTCCCGCACACGCCCCAACCAGGGCTGGGGAACCGGCGACGCGGGCACGTGCCCTTGACCGGAATCGAACCCGGGACCCTTCAGCCCGCGGGCCGACGCTCTAGCCACTGAGCCACACTGGCCGGGGGCTGCATGTCCTTACTGGATTGGGAGAGCCGGGCCTCCCTGTCCCATGAGGCCATCCCAGAATCCCAGGCGCTGGCTCAATGCCGAGGGGTCCTGGTCCCATCGCCAGGTCGTGGGACCCCAAAGCCTGATGGCCACTGGGGCGGGTCATGACCCCCCCCAACACCCCCCCTCCCTCCCCGCACCATCTCACTGACACAAACGGACGCAGGGGTGTCTCCGGGAAGCAGTGGAGACGCCCAGGCTGTGTGCAGGGCACCATGGCTTTATTCACTTGCTCCTGGAGGGAGGGGCCCCCGTCCCAGGGTGGGGGGCGGCGGGGGTCCAGCCAGGCGGGCGTCCAGGGCGCCGGGAGGCCCTCACGCCGTGGGGAGGGCGGGCAGCACCTTGCCGGAGCACTGGCCGAAGCCCACGCGGAAGCCGTCCCCCTGGCAGTAGCCTGGAACAGAGGGACACGGGTCAGCCGCGGCCCCCACTCCGGGGTCCCGGGGACCAAGGCCCGGCCGTCTCGGAGCTGGCAGGGACCCCCGAGGTGGGACTCCGTGCCCCGCCCCCACCCCACGGGCCCTCACCAACACCCCAAGGGGCTGCCAGGCTTTCCGTGTGGGTTTGGGCTTCCCCACCGACCAGCCCCGTGACCTTGGCGGGCCCCCCCCCGACTCAGTTTCCTCATCTGTGAAATGGGTTCAGGGAGCGAGCCCAGCAAGGCAGGACCAGGGCAAAGATGAGATGGAAACTGAGCTCGGCCCCCTCACCTGGAGACAGGAGTCACAGGCCTCGGTGACATGCCACGTGTCCCCTCCCCCCCCCAGCACATGCTCACCCACAGGGTAGGTGCCCCAAGCCTGCACGCCCCTCCTCACCCCCCCTCCCCCGCAATGATATTTTGAGGGGAAGGCAGAGAGGAGGGTTTAGACAAGCGTTAGAGGAGAGAAGGCTGCCAGGCGCTGAGAGAGCACAAAGGAGGGGACATCTGAGCTGGGGCGTTGACGGGTGCGTAGGAGTTCGCCGGGAAGGGCATGCCAGGCAGAGGGAACAGACTGTGTCTGCTTCCCGAATGCAGACGGCCTTGGCGTCCTCTTGCTCTGCCCTCCTACTCGGTCCCCACCGCCCCGCCCCCATCTCGCAGACACCCTGGTCCAGATCCGGCGACCTGGGCAACCGGGCATTATTTCATCGCTCTGCGCAGGGAGCCGCGGACAGAGCAGGGCCACATCCGGGGTCTCTGTGGTCCGGGGAGGGTCCGACGGAGAACCCCTGCTACCCAAGGCTGGGAGGAGGGACAGAGCGAGCAGACACTGGGAGGCTAGAGGGGGGCCGAGCCAGACGGCTGCCCAGCCAATGGGACAGCGCACGCAGGCAGGGGGCAGGGGGGCAGGGGGCAGGGGCAGGGAGACTGGTCAGGGAGACGCGGGCAGGGGAGGGGGGGCGGGAGGGGGGCAGGGGGCAGGGGGACGCGGCCGCGGCCCTCACCAGTGATGATGACCTCGTCTCCATCCTGCAGGAAGCGCCGGGTGTTGCTGTAGCCCAGCTCAATGGCCTGCGTGCCGCGCCAGGACAGCTCCAACATGGAGCCGAAGCTCTCGGGCTCCTGCCCAGGGAGGGGAGCAGAGGGTCAGGGCCCGGGGCGGGGCCCGGCGGCAGAGCATCGGCCTGCGAACCAGGAGGCCCCGGTTCGATTCCCGGCCAAAGGCACAGGCCTGGGGGGCGGGCTCCATCCCCACTAGGGGGCGTGCAGGAGGCGGCCGATCCATGATGCTTCTCTCATCATCAATGTTTCTCTCTCCCTCCCCCTCCCTTCCTCTCTGACATCAATGGAAACATATTCTTTAGAAAAGAAAGAAGAAAAATGAAGTGCCCCAGGCACCCAGCTCCGGGGAGCCTGTTGGCTCCGGCGCAGACAGGGCCTGGGGGCCCCGGGCTGGGCGGGGGATCTGGGGCCCCCAAGTCCCTGCCTCGGTGGAACCACAAGGAAAGGCCCTCTGGCAATGCTGGCCCCCCACACACACACACACACTGCGGACAAGAGGCTGCAGTCCAGGCCTGGCAGGAAGGGATGGCACATGCACCCTTCTTCCTTCGCAGCACCCTCTCTGGGGCTCTGAGACCTGCGCTGGGCTGACAGTGGCAGGGGGGGCAGGGAGTGGGGGGAGGAGGCCGCAGCAGCTGCTCCCCACGCAGACAGGCATGGCCTCGCACTCCCACGCCCGCCCCTTTCCCTCTGAATTTGAAATTACAAACAGTTTTCATTTCTTTTAGAGGAAGGGAGAAGGGGGAGGGAAGGATAGAAACAGCAGTGACGGGAGAGAATCATGACTGGCTGCCTCCTGCACGCCCCCCACGGGGGACGGAGCCCGCGACCCAGGCCTGCGCCCTGAGCGGGCAATCGAACCCCGACCTCCTGCTTCCTCGGTTGGTGCTCAAGCCACTGAGCCACACCGGCCGGGCCCTTTGGCGCTGAGTTTGGAAAGGAAACCCCTCCCCGTCCCGGATGTGGAGGAAGCCGAGCAGGACAGAGGCACCCGCCTGGGAGTGAGTGGGGCCCTGGGGGCTGCGTGGGGAGCAGGGGTGGGGGTGGGGGCGTGAGGGGGACTCACCGGCCCGCTGATGGTCCCGGACGCCAGCAGGTCCCCGGGCCGCAGGTTGCAGCCGTTGACGGTGTGGTGAGCGAGCTGCTGCAGCATCGTCCAGTACATGTGCTGCGGGGGACAGGTGGGCACGGGCCTCACACGGCCAGCCAGGGCACACAGCACCCCCCGATACTCCAGGCCCCCTGGCTTCCCCTGGGCCCCTCCCTGGCTTCCCCCAGGCCCCCCAGCCCCCAGGCCACCGGCTTCCCCCAGGTCCCCCTGGCTTCCCCCAGGTCCCCCCGGCTTCCCCCAGGCCCCAAACTCAGCTTCCCCCAGGCCCCCCTCTCGGCTTCCCCCAGGCCCTCTCAGATTCCCCCAGGCCCCCCAACCCCCCAGGCCACCAGCTTCCCCCAGGCTTCTCTCTGGCACCCCTGGATTCCCCCAGGCCCCCCTGGATTCCCCCAGGTCCCCCACCCGGCTTCCCCCTGGGCCCCTCCCCCCGGCTTTTCCCAGCCCCCCCCCCAGATTCCCCCAGCCCCCCCCAGCTTCCCCCAGGTCCCCCAGCCCCCTAGGCCACTGGTTTCCCCTCCCCGAACCCCCAGCCTCCGGCTCCCCGCCACCCCCCGCCCCGCGCCCACTCTCCCCGGTTCCTCTGGGCGATGATGACAGCTGTCCTTCTGCAGAGCTGCCCGGGAATCGCCCCTCTGTCTCTGTTCCAGCCCTGCACCCCCCACACACACACACACACCGCCTGCTCAGAGCCTCAACGTGCCGCCCTGAGGACACTGCCCCTCGAATGCCCCGAGCCCAGGAGGACGAGGTGCCCATCAGGGCAGAGGCCGCTCCTGAGCAAAACCCCGAAGTCCTTCTCCCCCCAGGGCCCGGAGCGAGGGGCCTGCAGGAAGGTCAGGCTGGGGAGGGGGGGGGGACCATGTGCCCCCTCCGCCACAGGCTCAGGAGCAGGGCCCACCCTGAGATCTGCCACCCCAGAGCCACCCGTCCGGGCAGAGGGCACCTCAGAAACGAACTCTGGCCCTGCCAGCGTGGCTCAGGGATAGAGCATCCGCCTAGGAACCAGGAGGTCCGGGTTCGATTCCCGGTCAGGGCACAGGCCCGGATTGCGGGCTCCGTCTCCAGTGGGGAGCGTGCAGGAGGCAGCTGATTTGTGATTCTCTCTCATCATGGATGCTTCTGTCTCTCTCTCCCCCTTACTCTCTGAAATCAATTTTTAAAAAAAATATATTATTTTTTTTAAAAGAAGTTCAGCCCTGGCCGGTGTGGCTCAGTGGATGGAACAGGCCTGCGGACTGAAGGGTCCCGGGTTCGATTCCGGTCAAGGGCATGGACCTTGGTTGCGGGCACATCCCCGGTGGGGGGTGTGCATTAGGCAGCTGATCGATGTTTCTTTCTCATTGATGTTTCTGACTTTCTATCCCTCTCCCTTCCTCTCTGCAAAAAATCAATAAAATATATTTTTTAATAAAAAAAAACAGTTCACCTAAAAATTAAAAATAAAAGTCACTGGGACCCATCCAGCCCCTAGCGGGACGGAAGCCGGGACTAGACCCTCCCAGGAGAACTCCCAGCATTCCTCTGGAGGATCTCGGGCCCACAGGCAACCCGTCAGCATCTCCCCACACGGACACTGCTCCCTGGTTCCCGCCGGAGGGACCGGCTGTCCCTCCTCCCCCCGTCCCTCACGTCTGTCCGTCCGTACGTCAGCGCCTGGCCCCGTGCCCAAGCTTACCTTAAAATTGGACTTGCAGATGGGAACTGGCTGGATCATGTTCTCTCCTACGAGAGAGATGGGGAGCATGGACAGAGAGACTCGCTTCTGTCCATCCAGACGGAAGAAAAAAACAAACAAAAAAAACCCAGCTGAGACCGGTGTGGCTCAGTGGATAGAGTGTCGGCCTGCGGACTGAAAGGTCCCGGGTTCGATTCCGGTCAAGGGCATGCACCTGGGTTGCGGGCACATCCCCAAGTGCAAGAGGCAGCTGGTCGATGCTTCTCTCTCTCATCGATGTTTCTGACTCTCTATCCCTCTCTCTTCCTCTCTGTGAAAAATCAATAAAATATATATTTGTAAAAAAACACACAAAACCAAACACCACCTCGCAGGGCGAACGCTGTGGCCTAAGCTGCCCACCGACCCACGTGGCTTCTGCCTAACGAGTCCCAGAAAGAATCAGCGCGGCCCTGGCAGGGGGCTCAGCTGGTTCGAGTCTCGTCCCGTCCCACCGAGGAGGCGGGTTCGACTCCCAGCCGGGGCACACACGGGGGTCAACCAGTGCCCGGCCAGTGTGGCTCAGTGGATATCACGGTTCAAATCCCGGTCAGGGCACAGGCCCGGGTTGGGGGCTCCATCCCCAGTGGGGGGTGTGCAAGAGGAAGCAGATCTGTGATTCTCTCTCATCATGGATGTTTCTCTCTCACTCCCTCTCCCTTCCTCTCCGAAATAAAATATACACGGAGTGGCAAAACCGGTGTGGCTCAGTGGATAGAGCATCAGCCTGGGGACTGAAAGGTCCCGGGTTCGATTCCAGTCAAGGGCATGGACCTTGGTTGCGGGCACATCCCCGGTAGTGGGTGTGCAAGAGGCAGCTGATCGATGTTTCTCTCTCATCGATGTTTCTAACTCTCTATCCCTCTCTCTTTCTCTCTGTAAAAAAAAATCAATAAAATATATATATATATATATATATATATATATATATATATATATAGGCCAGATTATGATCTCTGAACAAATAATAACCTGGCCACTCAATGTGTGTGTGTGTGTGTGTGTGTGTGTGTGTGTGTATTTGTTTTTTTTAGAGGCCCGGTGCATGAATTCATGCATGGGTGGGGTCCGGCCAGCCTGGCCAGGGGGAGGGGACAGGGGCGGTTGGCCGGCCAGCCTGCCTGCCGGTCGAACTCCTGGTCAAGGGGACCATTTGCATATTAGCCTTTTATTCTATAGCATACACACGGAGTGGCCAGATGATCATGCGTCCAGAGATCACTATCATCTGGCCACTCCGTGTATTTTCAAAAAGGAACAAAAGAAGAACCCTCGTGTCTCGAAGGCTGCAGCAGGAGATTCCCTCTTCCCCTCTCCCCCCCAGCTCAGGAGCACCCTGAGCCCGGCCACACCCTCCAACCCCCGGTACCTTTCAGGGCCACAAACAGATTGATGTCAAACGTGTAGGGCTGGTCGTGGCGGAGGTACGGGAGGGGCTTGGGGTCCTGGGAGGGCAGAGCACAGCAGAGGGTCAGTGACGGGGGGCGGGGGGTGAGCAGGGGGAGCTCAGATGAGGACACGGGGTAGACGGACAGCTCTCCAGGGACCCAGAATCAGGTCCCTGGTCCGTGAGAGGCGAGGGGGGTGTCCCATGAGCCAGACTCCAGGGAACGAGGCTGAGGGAGGGGCAGATCAGAGGTTCAGAGCCCAAAGCGGGGGCGCCCCCAGACAGGCCTGGCCCGCGTGGCTCAGTGGCTGAGCAGTTGTCAACCTATCAACCAGGAGGTCAGGGTTCAGTTCCAGGCTGGGGCACATGCAGGAGGCAGCCGATCCAGGATTCTCTCTCCTCATGGATGTTTCTATCTCTCCCTCTTCCTTCCTCTCTGAAATAAATAAAAAACATACATATTAAAAAACAACAACAACAACAATAAAAACAAAGGAAGAACGTTGAGTAAAGAACGGTTCGGAAGTGGCGGGCATCCTGCAGGTTGAGGCCAGGCGGTGACTGGGAAGGGCTGGTGCAGAGGGACGTGTCTGGGTGTCAGGGTGCAGAAGGGGGTTTGGGTGGGGCAGGAGCAGGTGAGATTCGGAGGCCAGTGTGGGGGCCGGGGTCCCGTGGCCACATGACAGGACTGGAGACGCAGGGAACTGGGCCAGGTCACACGGCAAAGAGGTTAAGGGTGCGAGTGTCTAGGAAGAGCTGGGGTCTGCCAGGCTGGCACCCTGAGGAGGGCATGGGGCCGAGGCGCTGGGGGAGGCCCCGCGGGGATGGGGTCGGGTAACCCCCCCACACACACACACTGGGACAGGCTGAGGCCGGAACATCAGCTCCAGGAGTGGCTCCAGCCTGCATTCTACCACGCGGCCACCAGGGGGCGCCCCCGCACAACACATCCCGCCTGGCGCCTGGTGCCTCCTGTCCGGTGGCCCTGGCAGGGACTCCTTGTCCTGCCAAGTGCCAGCTCCCTGGGCTCGGAGGGCGGGTTCTGAAGGTTACAACACGATGTGTTTTTCCCCCCCAAAAAAAAAAAAATGCAGGGGGCGGGAGAGCAGCAGGCGGGGTGATTGGCGCTGCCCGCCTGGGGCAGAGGGCCCGGGGTGCGGGGCTCCCCGAGGATGGACGGACGGACGTGGGGCTCACCTGCTCCGCGTTGGGTATCACGAAGGGCATGAGGGCGTCCATGGGCACGACCCACGGGGAGATGGTGGTGGCGAAACTCTTGCCCAGGAACGGGCCGAGCGGCACGTACTCCCACCTCTGGATGTCCCGGGCTGCGGGGGGAGGGGCAGGGCCGGGCTGGGCTTACCCGGCTGCCTCCCCCCGCCCCCCACCTCGGCCCCAGGCTCCCTCCTCCCCAACCACGGAGCAGAGGTGCTCCGCACAGCCCCCCCCCCCGCCCCCCAACGAGGCCCCAACCAGGCTGCCCGGGACCCAGGGGCATCGGTCCTTTGGGGTCCCTGTGCCAGGATGACCCGGCAGGTGGGAGGGTCCCCCATAGAGGCTGGCTCGGGAGCGCTGAGTGAAACCATCACTCGGCCACTAACGGAGTCCTCTCTGTGCCTCGTCTGTAAAATGGGAACCATAACACCCGCCAGTGGGTCTGGGACGGTGTGACTCAGTGGCTGGGCATCGACCTAGGAAGCAGGAGGTCGGGGTTCGATTCCCGCTCAGGGCACAGGCCCGGGTTGCGGGCTCCATCCCCAGTGGGGGGCGTGCAGGAGGCAGCCGGTCCGTGATTCTCTCTCCTCATGGATGCTTCTCTCTCTCCCTCTCTGTCATCAATAAAAACATATTAAGAAAATATATCACCAGCCGAAACCGGTGTGGCTCAGCGGGGATAGAGCGTCGGCCTGCGAACTGAAAGGTCCCAGTTTCGAGGCCAGTCAAGGGCATGTACCTTGGCTGCGGGCACATCCCTTGGGGGCGTGCAGGAGGCAGCTGATGGATGTTTCTCTCTCGTTGATGTTTCTCTCTATCCCTCTCCCTTCCTCTCTGTAAAAAAAAAATCAATAAAATAGATTTTAAAAAGAAAATATATTACCAGGTGGCATCTGGGCGGCCACACACAATGCTCAGACCTGTTAGCTGTGACGTCAGCCGTGTCCCCGGAGCCAGCACCGGACCCAGGAGCCCGCGGCCTGCTGGGAAACGTCCCCCCTCACCCCCACACACACCCCGTCTCCGCCCAGAGCTCCGCCCCCACTCACAGCTCCAGTCGTTCATGAGGACCATGCCGAAGATGTGCTCGTGGGCCTTGTTGATGGGGATGGGCTCTCCCAGGTTGTTCCCGGGGCCTACGAAGAAGGCCTGCCCGCCCGCCCGCCCGCCGCCCCGGGGAGCGCGTCAGGGTCTGGAGGGCAAAGGGCAGGCCCGTCCCAGGCCCCGAAGGCACAGTGCTTCTGACGGGCGCGGAAGCAGGGTATCAGAGCCGTGAGGAATAGCGATCGCGCCCGGTTAACCGCGATCGCGCTGTTCCGGTGAGAGAAGCGCCTTCCGGCCTGGCTGGCGGCCCCCCACCCCCCACCCTGGGGACCTGGGAGCTCACCTGGAGGTGCAGGCCCTGCTCCCTACCGGGGGCTGCCTGTTACCATGGAAACGTAACAACTTTGCTACAGAAACTAGGGCCCCCAGCCCTTTGCATGTCACTGACCCTTTGAAGACCCCCAGCCCTTTGCATACCCACAGGCCTTTGCAACCCCCAGCCCTTTGCATACCCACAGGCCTTTGCATACCCACAGGCCTTTGCAACCCCAGCCCTTTGCATTCCCACAGGCCTTTGCATACCCACAGGCCTTTGCAAACCCCAGCCCTTTGCATACCCATAGGCCTTTGCAACCCCCAGCCCTTTGCGTACCCACAGGCCTTTGCATACCCACAGGCCTTTGCAAACCCCAGCCCTTTGCATACCCACAGGCCTTTGCAAACCCCCAGCCCGCCTTGCCTGTGCACTGCCCACCTGGCAGCCCTTTCCCTACGTCCCATGCCGTCTCTGTCCTCCTCCCCAGAGTAAGCAGCTGCCCATGGGGGCGGGGGGCAGGGCAGATGCTGTGGTGACCCGCTGCCCCCCACGCTGCTGCTGCGGGCATGAGTGGAATGGGCGCGCACAGACGAGGCCACCCTGTCTCTGGCCCCCCATCGGCTCAGGGAGGGGCAGCGGCCAGACCCCTCAGTTGTCCGGTTATATTTCTAAGCTGGGTCTGCTCCTGGGGGGACCCATGGCCGCCTCGGGAAGCTGGGCACTGCAGCCCATGACCCTTCTGATCAGCCCTGAATGCCAAGCACAACAGCGCCTGGCTCCTGCCCTGCCGCCCCTCACGGCTCTGCATGCCAGCACCCGGCGGTTACATGAGGCTGATGGGAGTGGAGGGAATCAGCCCCGGCAGGTGTGGCTCAGTGGATAGAGCGTCGGCCTGCGGGCTGAAGGGTCTGGGGTTCGATTCCAGTCAAAGGCACGTATCTGGGCTGCAGGCTCGATCCCCAGTCCTGGTCAGACATGTGCTGGGGGCGTGTGCCTCTCACATCGATGTTTCTCTCTGTCTCTTCCCCTGCCCCACATGCCCAGGTGGCGGGCTCGATCCCCAGTAGGGGGCGTGCAGGAGGCAGCTGATCCGTGATTCTCTCCCATCATGGATGTTTCTATCTCTCCTCCCTTCCTCTCTGACATCAATAAAAATATATATATATTTTAAAAATCAATGGAGCCGAAACTGGTTTGGATCAGTGGATAGAGCGTCGGTCTGCAGACTGAAAGGTCCCGGGTTCAATTCCGGTCAAGGGCATGTACATTGGTTGCGGGCACATCCCCAGTAGGGGGTGTGCAGGAGGCAGCTAGTCTATGTTTCTCTCTCATCAATGTTTCTAGCTCTCTATCCCTCTCCCTTTCTCTCTGTAAAAAAAAAAATAAAATAAAATAAAAAAAACAATAAAATATATTTTAAAAAATAAAAATAAAAATAAATGGAAAAAATATCCTCAGGTGAGGATTCACACGAAAAAAAAAGGGGGGAAAGAAAAATGGTTATTCATGCAAAATCAAAAGGTTGCCTCCAAAATGCAGCCAAACCCTAGCTGGTGTGGCACAGTGGATAGAGCGTCAGCCTATGAACTGAAGGGTCCCGGGTTCGATTCCAGTCAAGGGCATGTGCCTTGGTTGCGGGCACATCCCCAGTGGAGGGTGTGCAGGAGGCAGCTGATCGATGTTTCTCTCTCATCGATGTTTCTAGCTCTCTATCCCTCTCCCTTCCTCTCTGTAAAAAATCAATAAAATATATATATTTTTAAAATGCAGCCAAGAGCCTGATAGGGCATACCTCCCCCCCCCCCCCCCCAGCCCATCACCCACTGCCTTGGAGAGAAAAACATCCCAACACAAGGCCCAGGATCCAGCAGACACCCAGTGGTCCCTGGGGGCAAACTGGGACGGTGACTGTCAACAGCAGAGTCAGCGATGACATTGGCAAAAGCAAACAAGTCCTATTTGCACTGATGAGTGTTGACACACTGCGGACTTTTAACAAACCCAGGGCACCGGCTGACACCGGATCTTACCGCCAGCCGCCAGGACCGGGGCCCTGCCCTCCCCCGCCAGTCTCTGCACTGGGCGGGGCCCACGCAGGCGAAGGCCCGCCCCCACCCTGGGCTCGGTGGGGCTGGGCTGGGAGACCTGCTCTGGGGTCCACGTGGCTAGGGCAGCAGGAGAGGGCCTTGCAGGGCCTGGGGGACCCCCCTGGGCGGTGCCCACACATTTCCTTGTCTGGATGGAGTCGGAAGAGACCAGCGGGCAGGACAGGACAGACCGGGAGCTCCTGCTGCCTGCAGCCGACCTTGACTTCCGCAGCCACAGCCCTTCTCCTCCACCTGCCGAGAGTGGACACCAGAGCTTCCCCAGGCCTCACCTAAACCATGGGCGTTGCTATGAAAAGTCCCACCGTGCCCTGGCCAGTGTGGCTCAGTGGATAGAGCGTCGGCCTGCAGACCGAAGGGTCCCCGGTTCAATTCGGGTCAAGGGCACGTACTTGCGTGCAGGCCCCTCCCCGGCCCGGGCCTTGGTTGGGGTGCATGCAGGAGGCAACCCATCGATGTGTGTCTCTCACATCAATGTTTCCCTCTGTCTCTCCCTCTCCCTCTCCCTTCCACTCTCTCTAAAATATCAATGGGAAAATATCCTCGGGGGAGAATGAACAACACTTAACAACATTAATTTAAAAATAAAAATTAGCCCTGGCTGGTGTGGCTCAGTGGATAGAGCATCGTCCTGAGGACTGAAAGGCCCTGGGTTTGATTCCCGGTCAGGGCACATGCCCGGGTTGCGGGCTTGATCCCCAATGTGGGGGGAGGGGGGGAGGCAGGCAATTCATGATTCTCTCTCATCATTGACGTTTCCATCTCTCTCTCTCTCTTTCCCTCTCCCTTTCTCTCTGAAATGAATAAAAAATATATTTTAAAAAAATAAAATTAATAAAAAAAAGAAAAGTCCCTTCCTGAGCCGGTCTGCGCGCACACGCGCACACACACACACACACACACACACACACCCCGCCTGGGCCAGGCCCTGTCATCTGACATCCGGTCATCGCATTTTTTGTTTTGTTACTCCTCACCCCAGGGTATTTTCTCCATTGATTTTTAGGGAGAGCGGGAAGGCGGAAGGCAGGGGGCAGGGAGAGAGAGAGAGAGAGAGAGAGAGAGAGAGAGAGAGAGAGAGAGAGAGAGAGAGAGAGAGAAACATTGATGTGAGAGAGACACATCGACTGGTTGCCTCCTGCATGTGCCCCGACCTGGGCTGGGGATCGAACCAGCAGCCCAGGTATGTGCGCGCCCTTGGACCTGGGACTGAACCCTAAACCCTTCGGTGCTGGCGCCGACGCTCCGACCACTGAGCCACACTGGCCGGGCCTGCCACCGCGGTTACGGAGAGCCCGTGCCGACGCCACCCTGAGACCGACGCCGAGACCCCGCGCACGCTCACCATTTCCAGCTCGATGTCCAACAGTTTGCTGGGGCCGAACACGGGAGGCTTGGCTGCAACCACACGGGGACAGGGGCTGCCGTGAGGGCCGGGCCCGGGAGCACGCGCGGGGGACACGGGGACGCGCGGGCGGGCGGGCGGGCGGGGCACTCACAGTCATCCGGCCTCATCTGTCCCACGGGCCTGCGGATCGGCGTGCCCGACACCACGATGGAGGAGGCGCGGCCGTGGTACCCCACGGGTAGGTGCAGCCTGGCGGACGAAGGCAAAGGGTGCAGGTGTGGGTGCCGTCACGTGTGACAGAACATTTTTTTTTTTAAATATATTTTATTGATTTTGTACAGAGAGGAAGAGAGAGAGATAGAGAGTTAGAAACATCGATGAGAGAGAATCATCAATCAGCTGCCTCTTGCACGCCCCATGTGGGGGATGTGCCTGCAACCAAGGTACATGCCCTTGACCAGAATCGAACCCGGGACCTTTCAGTCCCCAAGCCGACGCTCTACCCATTGAGCCAAACCGGTTTCGGCAAATTTTTTTTTTTTAAATACCAGAGGCCCGATGCATGGAGATCTATGCAGGAATGGGCCTTCCCTCCCCTGGCTGCCGGCGCCGCCTTCGCTCCGGCCGGAGCAGCCTTTCCGCCTGCCCAAGCTGCGCAGAGGCCCCGAGCAGCTGGGGCGGGGTGCCTGCATATGCAAATTAACCCAGCATCTTTCTTGGGTTAATTTGCATGCTCACTCCTGATTGGCTGGTGAGCGTGGCGAAGGTACGGTCAATTAGCATGGTACTCTTGTATTTTTTTTTTTTATTTTATTGATTTTTTACAGAGAGGAAGGGAGAGGGACAGAGAGCTAGAAACGTCGATGAGAGAGAAACATCGACCAGCTGCCTCTTGCACACCCCCTGCTGGGGATGTGCCCGCAACCAAGGTCCATGCCCTTGACTGGAATCGGACCTGGGACCTTTCAGTCAGCAGACCGATGCTCTATCCACTGAGCCAAACCGGCTTCGGCTAGTGTAGATATTTTTGTTGCTTTCAGAAAGGAAAGGAGAGGCAGAGAGAAAGAAACATGGATGATGAGAGTCACTGATTTTTAAAAAAATATATATTTTATTGATTTTAAAAATATATATTTTATTGATTTCTTTACAGAGAGGAAGAGAGAGATATAGAGAGCTAGAAACGTCGATGAGAGAGAAACATCGACCAGCTGCCTCTTGCACAGCCCCCACCGGGGATGTGCCCACAACCAACGTACATGCCCCTGACCGGAATTGAACCTGGGACCTTTCAGTCCGCAGACCGATGCTCTACCACTGAGCCAAACCAGTTTCGGGTGATTTTTAAAAATAAATATTTTATTGATTTTTGTACAGAGAGGAAGGGAGAGGGATAGAGAGAAATATCGATGAGAGAGTCATCGACCAGCTGCCTCCTGCACACTCCCCACTGGGGATGTGCCCGCAACCAAGGTCCATGCCCTTGACCGGAATCGAACCTGGGACATTCCAGTCCGCAGGCTGACGCTCTATCCACTGCGCCACACCGGTTTTGGCGAGAGTCACTGATTGGTAGCCTCCTGCATGCCCCCTAGTGGGGGTCGGGTGAGAATGAACAAAACAAACCAACAAAAATAAGAGATGAAGCTGAAACCAGTGTGGCTCAGTAGATAGAGCGTCGGCCTGTGGACTGAAAGGTCCCGGGTTCGATTCCGGTCAGGGGCATGTACCTTGGTTGCAGGCACATCCCCAGTGGGGGGTGTGCAAGAAGCAGCCGATCGATGATTCTCTCTCATTGATGTTTCTAACTCTCTCTCCCTCTCTGTAAAAAAAATCAACAAAATATATTAAAAAAAATAAAAAAATAAAAAATAAGAGACGAAGGGACTGCTCCCGGGTCCCACGGGGGGTCCAGGGCGGGGCTTCTCTGGAGACCACTGTCTCCAGAAGGGCTGAGCCGTGAGCGTCATCAGGGTCGGTTTTTCCTTCCGCTGGTTTTCGGACCCCTGGGGGACCCGGCAGCTCCCGGGACCGCGTGCCGCTGGGAGCGGGAGGACAGACAGACAGACGCGGAGCCCGTCACGCTTCGGCCAGGGACCTACCAGTTGGGCATCAGGGCGTTGTCCTTGCCGCGGAACATGATCCCGACGTTCGAGGCGTGCTGCCGCGAGGAGTAGAAGTCCGTGTAGTCGCCTGCGGAGGGGAGTCACGGGAGGAGAGAGAGCCCCTTGGGGGAGCTGGACGCCTTGGGACGGAGAAAGGATGTGCCGAGGACGGGGTGACAGGGACAGGTGGACGAAGCAGGACAGCCAGCTTCCTCAGGTCCCCCTCCGAGGGGTGGCAGGCGGGGGCACCCACTCATGACATGTCACCAATGCTCAGCACAAAACGGACACAGATGAGCCTCCCCAAAAAAATGACTGCAGCCGGGCCGGTGTGGCTCAGTGGTTGAGCACTGACCTAGGAACCAGGAGGTCAGGGTTCGATTCCCGGTCAGGGCACAGGCCCGGGTTGTGGGCTCGTTCCCCAGTAGGGGGCGTGCAGGAGGAAGCAAATAACTGATTCTCTCTTGTTATTGGTTTTCTCTCTCTCCCTCTCTGAAATAAAAAAAAATATATCAAAAAATAAATAACAGCCAAGGCCGGTTTGGCTCAGTGGTTAGAGCGTCGGTCTGCGGACTGAAAGGTCCCAGGTTCGATTCCGGTCAAGGGCATGTACTACATTGGTGGCGGGCACATCCCCAGTGGGGGGCGTGCAGGAGGCAGCTGGTCGATGTTTCTCTCTCATCAGTGGTTCTAGCTCTCTGTTCCCTCTCTCTTCCTCTCTGTAAAAAAAACAATAAAATATATTTAGAAAATAATAATAATTAAAAAATAAAATAAATAACTAATACCCTTGCCGGCATGGTCAGTAGTTAAGCACCGACTTAAGAACCAGTAGGTCAGGGTTCAATTCCGGGATGGGGCACAGACCCAGGTTGCGGGTTCGATCCCCAGGGTGGGGCGTGCAGGGGGCAGCCAATCCGTGATTCTCTCTCCTCATGGATGGTTCTATTTCTCTCTCCTTCTCCCTCTCCCTTCCTCTCTAAGATCAATACAAATATATATTTAAAAAATACAATCAATAAGCCGGGACCCGTTTGGCTCAGTGGATAGAGCGTCGGCCTGCGGACTGAAAGGTCCTGGGTTCGACTCCGGTCAAGGGCATGTACCTTTGGCTGCGGGCACATCCCCAGTAGCGGGTGTGCAAGAGGCAGCTGATGGATATTTCTCTCTCATCGGTGTTTCTAACTCTCTCTCTCTCTTCCTCTGGGTGAAAAATCAATAAAAAATAAATAAATAAATAAAAATATATTAAACATTTAAAAAAATACAATCAATAAAAGTATATTTAAATAATAAAAAAATAAAACATTACGTCAGAACTCCCTACCGAGAAACAAATCACACACAAGGGATGGATCCCTCCCTCCACACGGCCCGAGTCAGGGATGGGGGAGGGGGTCCCGGCCCCGGAGCCGCCCCCACCAGGAGGCCGGGACCGCCGTGCTGGCCCAGGAGGCCGCCCTGGGCACGGACTCACCTATGACCGCGGGCAGGTGCATGGTGGCTTGAGCCTGGGGGATGAACGCACTGAAATAGAGCAGGGATTTCGGGGTCAAGCGGGTGGTGAGGCGACGTGCCCGCTCGGGTGACCACCGGAAGGCTCGGCCCAGCCCGTCCCAGAGCCCTGTGCCCGATGCCCCGTGACCGGCGAGGGTCCGCGCACTGAAGCTGGCATGCCTCCCGTCTGGCTCCAGGTCCCATTCTAGGAATCGAGCTAAACCTCTCGACTCTGGGAACCGGACAGACACGGATGGCCCGGCCAGTGCGGCTCAGTGGTGAGCGTCGACCTGTGAACTTGGAGGTCCGGGTTCGATTCCCGGTCAGGGCACAGGCCCGGGTGGCGGGCTTGATCCCCAGTGGGGGGCGTGCAGGAGGCAGCCGATCCATGGTTCTCTCTCATCATCGATGTTTATTTTTTTGGTTCGTTTCTTTTATTTTTTACTTTTTCCCCCCACTTTTTCATCATTGATGTTTCTATCCCTCTCTCCCTCTCCCTTTTTCTCTCTGAAATCAATAACAAATTATTTTAAAAAAAACAAAACAACTTAGCCCTAGCCAGTGTGGCTCAGTGGATAGAGCATTGGCCTGTGAACTGAAAGGTCCCGGGTTCAATTCCCAGTCAGGACACATGCCCGGGTTGCGGTTTCCGTCCCCAGTGTGGAGCGTGCAGGAGGCAGCTGATCGATCCATGGTTCTCTCTCATCATGGATGTGTGTCTTTCTCTCTCCCTCTTCCTTCCTCTCTGAAATCAATAAAAATATATATATTTTTAAAACCCACAAATGTATTTTTAAAAAAACATTTTAAAAATGTACATTTTATTGATTGTTCACAGAGAGGAAGGGAGAGGGACAGAGAGCTAGAAACATCGATGAGAGAGAAACATCCATCAGCCGCCTCCTGCACGCCCCCCACGGGGGATGTGCCCGCAATCAAAGTACATGCCCTTGACCGGAGTCAAACCCTTCAGTCCGCAGGCTGACGCTCTACCCACTGAGCCACACTGGCCAGGGCCAAACCTTTTTTTTTTTGTAAAGGACTGGATGATGGCGATGAGGCAGGGGGAGGGCCAGTGGCACAGGGGTGATTCCATCCACCTCACCCCTCTCCCCCAGGGCCCTGCCACAGACATGCAGCCTCTGGGTCTTTGGATGATCCCAGCTGTCATGTCATGTCCTCGTCACCCTCCCTCCCGCCCCGACGGGCTCGCTCCTCACCGCTTCCGCAGCTCCGCGTCGTCCCGCAGACGGGCGTGGCTCGCGGACAGCAGGGTCTGCAGGTTGGCGCGGGCCTCCTTCCAGGCGCCCTGGCCCAGGGCCATGAAGTTGTTGAGCGTGGGCTGCAGCGGGGGGAGAGAGAGAGAGTGGGTCACGCATGGGGCAGTGCTGGGCGCTGCCCCTCCGCCCACAGGAGAGGCCGGCCTGCCTGCCGGGGCCCTGTCACGCCTCTCCTGGACGCCCGCTCTCAGCTCTGTCGCCTTAGCATCAAGGTCGGGGACGAGCCCTGACCGGTGTTGCTCAGTGGATAGAGCATCGGCCTGAGGACTGAAGGGTCGCAGGTTCGATTCCGATCAAGGGCATGTACCTTGGTTGCGGGCACATCCCCAGTGGGGGGTGTGCAGGAGGCAGCTGATCCATGATTCTCTCTCATCGATGTTTCTGACTCTCCTTCTCCCTTCTTCTCTGTAAAAACTCAATAAAACATATTAAAAAAAAAGAGAAAAAAGTGGGGGACGGGGTCAGCGCCCCCAATGGGACTCGGCCCCTCAAGGACTTGCCCGCACGGCGGACAGAGCCGGAAGCTGCTGTCTGGACGCCGCTGGTGCCGCTGGGCCTGGCCCTCGGAGGGGGTGGCTCAATGGCTCCACCGGACACTCCAGTCTGCGGGTCATCACAGTCTATGCCCATCTCTTCATGGAAGGCAAGAGAAGATTTCCTGCCCGCTGTGCCGGTGTGGCTCAGTGGTTGAGCTTTGACCTATGAACCTGGAGGTCACGGTTCGATGCCCAGCCAGGGCACAGGCCCGGGGTTGTGGCTCGATCCATAGTAGGGGGTGTGCAAGAGGCAGCCGATCCGTGGTTCTATCTCTCTCTCCCCCTCTCCCATCCTCTCTGAAATCAATAATTTAATACACACACACATACACACACACACACACACACACACAGTATATTAAAGCCATAGTCCAGTGGTCAGCAAATTGCAGTTCATGAGCCATGGTATGACGCTCTGTTGACTAATGAGTTTGCCGACCACTGACCTAGACTCTTTTTTTATATATATATAAATATTTTATTGATTTTTTTACAGAGAGGAAGAGAGAGAGGGATAGAGAGAAATATCGATGAGAGAGAATCATCGATCAGCTGCCTCCTGCACACCCCACATTGGGGATGTGTCCTCAACCAAGGTACACGCCCTTGACCGGAATCAAACTTGGGACCTTTCAGTCCACAGGCCGACGCTCTATCCACTGAGCAACACCGGTTTCAGCTGACCTACACTCTTGATTCCAATAATTACAGGCTGTTGTTCCTTGTGATTAAACCCCTATCCCAGTGGTCGGCAAACTCATTAGTCAACAGAGCCACAGTTTGTCAGCCACTGCCATCGTCCGAGTGGCTCAGTGGATAGAGCGTCGGTCTGCAGATTGAAGGGTCCCGGGTTCGATTCCGGTCAAGGGCATGTACCTTGGTTGCGGACACATCCCCAGTAGGGAGTGTGCAAGAGGCAGCTGATCGATGATTCTCTCTCATCGATGTTTCTAACTCTCTATCCCTCTCTCTTCCTCTCTGTAAAAAATCAGTAAAATATATTGGAAAAAAAAAAATATATATATATACACTGAGTCATCAGATGATGATGATCTCAGAATGCATAATAATCTGGCCACTCATTGTATATCCTATAGAATAAAAGGCTCATATGCAAATTGTCCTCTCGACCAGGAGTTCGACCAGCAGGCAGGCCGGCCAACTGCCCATGTCCCCTCCCCCTGGCCAGGCTGGCCGGACCCCAACCATGCACGAATGCATGCACCGGGCCTCTAACACACACACACACACACACACACACACACACACACACACACACATGCTCTGAGTGGCCGGATTATTATGAGTTCAGAGACCATCATAATCTGGCCAGTCCATATATATTTTTTTTAAAAAGCACCCGGCCAGGACCAGTTTGGCTCAGTGGATAGAGCGTCAGCCTGCAGACTGTAAGGTCCCGGGTTCGATTCCGGGCAAAGGCATGTACCTTGGTTGCGGGCACATACCCAGTGGGGGGTGTGCAAAAGGCAGCTGATCGATGATTCTCTCTCATCGTTGTTTCTAACTCTCTCTCCCTCTCTCTTCCTCTCTGTGAAAAATCAATAAAATATATTTAAAAAATAAATAAATAAAAATAAAAAATAAAAATAAAAAAGCACCAGACCTTCTTCAGGGCAGTGAAGTCACATCCCACAGGTGTGTACACTGCAGGCGGCCAACACGGAGGGCCCTGGGCCCGGCTGTCCCTCCCCCCGGGCCTGAGACTCCAGCTCAGCGGGGCCACTGGATGGAGGACCAGCCCCGTGGCCCGGTCCTACCTGGACAAAGACATCCTGGTGCTTGGAGAGGATGGGCCCGGCGAAGAGGTGCTTGATGATGCTGAGGTCCAGGATCTGGTCGCCGATGGCCACGCCGATCCGCGATCTTGGCTGGAGGAAGGCGGCTCAGTCAGCGCAGGGCAAAGCCTCAGCCGAGCTGGGCTCAGCGGCCCAGAACGTCTGTCTGCTTAAGAACCCGAGGTCCCGCCCTGGCCGGGGTGGCTCAGTGGATAGAGCGCCGGCCTGAGGACAGAAGGGTCCCGGGTTCGATTCCGGCCAAGGGCCCATGCCCGGGATGTGGGCTCGATCCCCATTAGGGGGCCTGCAGGAGGCAGCTGATCCATGATTCTCTCTCGTCATTGGTGTTTCTCTCTCTCTCTCCCTCTCCCTTCCTCTCTAAAATAAATAAAAACATATATATATATATATATAAAACTGTGTTCTAGCTGAAACCGGTGTGGCTCAGTGGATAGAGCGTCGGCCTGCAGACTCAAGGGTCCCGGCTTCGATTCCGGTCAAGGGCATGGACCTTGGTTGCAGGCACATCCCCAGGAGGCGGCTGATCAATGTTTTCTCTCCCATCAATGTTTCTGACTCTCTATCTCTCTCCCTTCCTCTCTGTAAAAAATAAATAAAATATATTTATAATATAAATAAAAAATATTTATATAAAAAAAAAGTGCTGAGACCCCCCTGTAGTTCCCTGTGCCCCCCAAGGGGCTGACATGGCTGCAGGGACAGCTTTTGGTGAGGCCCAAAGAGGCCTGGAATCTTCTGGAAGGCCAGAGGTTAAGCCCTCACCCACCCCAGCACTATTCGGGGGGTGGTGGGAAGGGGCGATCTCCCCCAAATGCCCCTCATGGCTGACCCTGCACATTCCCCCAGGACCTGGGGCGGGGGGCGGTGGACGGGGTAATCTCGGCCAGTGGCTGGATTGCTTGGAGGTCATCCCAGGCACCAAGCGTGAACCAGGTTTGCGTGGACGTGGCCGCAAAAAAACTAAAGCTTCCGTTTTCATGGAAACGGAGGTTTGTTCTGATGGGGACGTTTTGACTACCAAGGGCTGAGATACACGAGTCATCGTTCACATAAATAGAGCATTTTATTTAATTTATTATTTTTAAATATATATATTTATTTATTATTTTTAATATATATTTTTTTATTTATTATTTTTAAAATATATATTTTTATTTATTTATTATTTTTTAAAATATATATATTTATTTTTTTAAATATATTTTATTGATTTTTTTACAGAGAGGAAGAAAGAGGTATGGAGAGTTAAAATATCGATGAGAGAGAAACATCGACCAGCTGCCTTTTGCACTCCCCCTACTGGGGATGTGCCCGCAACCAAGGCGCATGCCCTTGACCTCAATCGAACCCGGGACCCTTCAGTCCGCAGGCTGACGCTCAATCCACTGAGCCAAACCGGTTTTGGCAAAAATATATATATATTTCTTTATTGATTTCAGAGAGGAAGGAGAAGGGAGAGAGATAGAAATATCAATGATGCGAGAGAACCATGGATCGGCTGCCTCCTGCATGCCCCTTACTGGAGATGGAGCCTGCAACCCCGGCAAGTGCCCTTTGCCGGAATTGAACCCAGGACCTTTCAGTCCGCAGGCCGACGCTCTATCCACTGAGCCACACCAGCTATGGCTGTTAATGGTCCCATTTCTAACTACCCCTCTCCCTTTCTCTCTGGGAAAAAAAAATAAATAATAATAAAAAAATATATATATATATATCAATAAAACATATTTTAAAAAAACAACAACAAAATAAAGAATAAAAACAAACAGTCCAGCCAGTGTGGCTCAGTGGTTGAGCTTCGACCTAGGAACCAGGAAGTCAGGGTTCAATTCCTGGTCAGGGCACACGACCGGGTTTCAGGCTCCATCCCCAGTGAGGGGCGTGCAGGAGGCAGCTGATCTGTGATTCTCTCACATCACGGATGCTTCTCTCTCTCTCTCTCTCTTTCTCCCTTCCTCCCTGAAATCAATACAAACATATTAAACAAAACAAAACAAAACAAACAAACAAACAAACAAAAAACACAGCCGAAACCGGTGTGGCTCAGTGGACTGAAGGGTCCCAGGTTCGATTCCGGTCAAGGGCATGGACCTGGGTTGCGGACACATCCCCGGTGGGGGGCGTGCAGGAGGCAGCTGATCGATGATTCTCTCTCAACGATGTTTCTAGCTCTCTGTCCCTCTCTCTTCCTCTCTGTAAAAAAAAAAAAATCAATAAAATATATATATTTTAAAAACACACACAGCAGAGGAAGCGGGATCTGGGAGCGCCCCACCTGCCTCTGGCCACAACGTTCCCGCCTCACCTCGGACAGGCTCCCCGAGGACAAATACCAGCAGCCACCCAGCCGCGGGTGTGCTCATGGGGGTCAAGGTCTAAGTTGCCCCCCCCCCCCCCAACCTCACTTTGTACCTGCAACCTCTGGCCAGGCCACTGGAGGCCACTGGCTGCAGGCACCCCCCTTGGGGCCAAAGGTCACCATGGGGGGGAGGGCCATTGGCTCCCGCTTCCTGGGTGCAGGGGTGCAGGCCGGGTCTGGGGTCCTGCGGTTTACCTTTAAAGCTGGGAGCAGCCGAAACCGGTGTGGCTCAGTGGATAGAGCATCGCCCTGCGGACTGAAAGGTCCCGGGTTCGATTCCCGTCAAGGGCATGGGCCTTGGTTGCGGGCATATCCCCAGTGGGGGGCGTGCAGGGGGCAGCTGATGTTTCTCTCTCATCGATGTTTCTTTTTTTCTTTTTTTTTCTTTTTTTTTCAGTTCGATGTTTCTTTCTTTCTTTCTTTCTTTTTTAATATATTTTATTGATTTTTGTACAGAGAGGAAGGGAGAGAGAGTTAGAAACATCGATGAGAGACTCATCGATCAGCTGCCTCTTGCACACCCCCTACTGGGGATGTGCCCGCAAGCAAGGCACATGCCCTTGACCGGAATCGAACCTGGGACCCTTCAGTCCCCAAGCCGACGCTCTATCCATTGAGCCAAACCGATCTTGGCTCATCGATCTTTCTAACTCTCTGTCCCTCTCCCTTTCTCTCTGTAAAAAATCAATAAAATATATATATTTTTTTAATTAAAAAGTAAATAAAGCTGGGAGCAGACATCTAGGCACCAAGACCACCAAGAGCCCCCAGAGGAATGGGCTCCTCCCGAATTCCCCTCCCGGGGGCCGGTTCACCCCGGTTTGCTGATGAGCCCGTCCTCACGGGCTGGCGTCTCCCTAAGTCAGGCCACACCGGCCGCTTCCAACCGGCGTGCAAGAATGTCGCAAGAATGTCCAACCGGCGTGTCGCAAGGGTGGAAGGTCGCCGGGCTGGCCACACGAAGGGAAAGTGGGGTTCATGGCCCCAAAGGGCGCCTGAGGGACCCCAGCCCCGCGGCCCGTGAGGCCTGGACGACACACGGGGCGTCCGCGATCCGATCCGGGCACCCGGGTCGTGCCGGCCGAGGGGAAGGGCGGCCCCGACGGCCGCGGGGGGCCAGGGGGACCCCCGTTTGCGCTCCGCTCTCACCCGCAAACTTGCGGGGGCGCAGGGAGCCCGCGCACGCACCGAACCGCTCCTGGGGTGCACAGAGGCCCGGCCCCCCGCGCCCCCGGGGCTCCCCCGCGTCCCCCGGGGCTCCTCTGGGCTCCCCGGGGCGCGCAGGCGGCGCGGGGAGGCCCGAGCGGAAGGGCAGGGGTCCCGGGTGAGGGTCCGAGGTGAGGGGTCGGAGGTGAGGGGTCGCCCGCCCGCGCCCTCGGCTCACGTTGGCTGTGGTGGAGAAGACGCCGTAGGGCAGGTTTTGGATGGGGAAGTCCGAGTCCGGGGCCACCGACACGAACGACATGCTGACGAGAGGGGAGCCGCGAGCCGGACTCCCGCCTGGGCCGGGCGGTCTGTCACCCCGGAGCCGAGCTCTCCCGCGGCACCGCCTCCCCGACTAAAGCCCCGCCCCGCTGACCACGCCCCCGGCACTCCCGCCCCCGGAAGACCCCGCCCATTGCCCCCACCCCCGAAGCCCCGCCCCCACAGACCACGCCTCCCGGAAAAGACCCGCTGACCACGCCCCTCTTCCGCCCCTTCTTCCCCACCTCCGCTTCCACCAGCCCCGCCCCGAAGGCCACAGGTCTCATAGGCCCATCTCCTCTGACCACGCCTCCCGGAAGCCCTGCCCAATTTGCTCCGCCTTCCGGTTCTCCCGCCCACTCAAAGCATACCATCCGGAAAGCCCCGCCCATTGACCACACCTACCGGAAGAAGATCCGGTGACCACGCCTCTCGGCCGCCCCTTCTTTCCTCCCCCTCACCACGCCTCCACCAGCCCCGCCCCGAAAGCCACGCCTCTCGCAGCTCCATCTCCGCTGACCGCGCCTCCCGGAAGTCCTATCCAATTTGCCCCGCCCCCCGGTACTCCCACCCATTCAAAGCACGCCTTCCCAAAAGCCCCGCCCCGACCGCGCCTCCCATAAAGCCCCGCCCCATTGACCACGCTATCCTCCCGCAGGCTATTGATTGTTCAGTCTGCACAGGCCCTGACCCTCCCCTTAAGGGCAGCTATGCTTAGTTCTGGGAGCAGCTTGGTCAACACGCAGCAAAACACCGGGTACAGACAGGGGTTCCATGAATGCTTCAGGGATTGACACAAAACTATTGACGAAGAGCAACTGATCCCTAGCTGATGAGGCCCACTCTGTGCGGGGTTCAGGGACCCCGCAGCACAGCAGCATGGGGGCACATTCACTGAGCCCGTGTGAGCCATGGCGGGCCAGGGGTTCCCGCTGAACATGAAATAAATAGGATGAATTCAAATCCTAAGCAAGGTTACAAGCAGAACTTCCTTTTTTTTTATTGAAGATCCAGCCCTATGTGCACTTCGTGGTTATCTCCATGCTGGCCTTGAAAAACAATGCTGTTCTATCCAATTAAAAAAAAAAAGTGCACCTGGCATGGTATTGAGATTGTGGGCATATCTGGTCTCTGGCCTGCAAGGTCAGAAAGCTAAGTTTATCTTCATCATTCTTCAAACGGGCTAAAGCAAACTAGAAAACAACATTTTATCTAGGAAGAACAGCAGAAAATTCCAAACAACAGTTTGTTGCAGAATGAGGGTTTTCCTTCTCAGAACCTTTAAAAATAACTACCTGCCCCTAAAGCCTCGCAGTCGTGTAGTGGTGCTCTTGCGTGTGGTGCTCTTGCGGCTGTCCTGGCCAGATATTTCAATAAATTCTTGTTTTGCTTTTTAAAAAATAAACTATCAGCTTCCGGTGGTCTTATTTTGAACCGAGGGTTCGACTCCACAACAAACACACACAGGTTAATGGGACCAAAAGCTTTGGGGAGAAGCGGGTGTGTGTGGTGGGTGGGTGAGGGGTGTGGCCATAAGTTGATTGAAGGGGAAGATTTCATCGTTTTAAAATAGATTTGCCAAACCCTCTAATTACAGTGTCTGAAAATGCCCAAACCGTTCCATTTGGAAGTAAAAACCATTGGAGGTCACTTGCAAATACACACTATTTCCTTTTCTCCATTCTGGGGTGGAGATTTGTTGAACATGCCCATTACAATGACAAAAAATAAAGATTGCCTATCATCCCACTAACCTCCATTCTTCACATTTCCCCCTTACTTCATTCCCTTTGTATTTTTTTAAAGTATATTTTTTATTGCAGAAACAGGTATGGCTCAGTGGATAGAGCGTCAGCCTGCGGACTGAGGGGTCCCAGGTTCGAGTCCTGTCAAGGGCATGTACTTTGGTTGCAGACACATCCCCAGTGGGGAGTGTGCAGGAGGCAGCTGATCCATGTTTCCTTCTCATCGATGTTTCTAACTTTCTATCCCTCTAACTTTCCTCTGGTAAAAAAAAATCAATAAAAAATATTTTTAAAAAGTATTAAAAAATATATTTTTATTGATTTCAGAGGAAGGGAGAAACATCAAGGATGAGAGAGAATCACTGATCAGCTGCTTCCTGAACAACCCCTAATGGGGATTGAGCCCGCAACCTGGGCAAGTGCCCTGAACCAGCATTGAACCCGGGACCTCTCAGTCCACAGGCTGACGCTCTAGCCATTGAGCTACACTGACTCGGGCTGTTCATTCCCTTTGCATGCACAGCATTTTCCGTCTTTGTGAATTTCACAGAGGTCTATTTTCCAGTCTGGCCCTACATTTTTCTCCTGAACGCTTTTCTCCGGGGCCAAATAGGCTTCATTCCCCTCATTCTCACTGGCTGGAGAGGTTGTGATGCTTTGGTGACAACCACAGAGCAGTGGGTGGAGATCTTCAGTGACTTACTGTTGGCAGGACCTGCCACGCAATTTTGAATGCAAGCCGTGAGTGGGCAGCCCTTGGTTTCTCACTCTCTTTTTTATATTTTTATTGATTTCCTAGCACATGTGTCCAACACAAGGCCCGCGGGCCAAATCCGTCCCGCCAGGCCTTGCAATGTGGCCCGCACCGCGCTGTCATCACTGCACTCCGCTGCGTTTCCATCACAATGACAGTTTATGACTGTTCAGTAAACCATTCGGCCCATGATTTAGGCTGGATTTTAGATTTTGGCCCCTTCTCTGATTGAGTTTGACACCCCTATAGAGGGAGAGGGAGAGGGAGAGGGAGAGGGAGAGGGAGAGGGAAACATCGATGATGAGAATCACTGACCGGCTGCCTCTTGCACACTCTTACTAGGGATTGGCCTGCAACCCGGTGACATGCCCAGACCAGGAATCAAACCTGGGACCCTTGGGACCATAGGCTGATGCTATAGCCACTGAACCACACTAGCTAGGGTTTGCTTTCTGAGTTTGAAAGGGAATGAGCTGCCTCTTTGTAGAATGTGCCCGCTTTCTGTGGGACTGGTTTTACCCAGAAACTACCAGCATAAGGAAATCCCTTCCTAGTGCTAATTAGCCGTGAGTTTTTAAACATCATGGATGACTGCTAAATTCTATTAAATACTGGATCTGAATCTGTTGAGACTGTTCTAACTGATTTTCTCCTATTTTTATCTGTTCACGTGATAAATCACGCTTACAGATCTTCATGCTAAGCCGCCAGCACATACGAAGGACGTGCGCATAGTGCGTGAACACGTTAACCTACCGCTCTGGACTGTGACGCACTGCTGTCTCACATGGTATTTTATTTCATGGTTTAAAAAGGCTGCTGCCTGGGAAACGCTCGGAAACCACAGGACAAATGGCCTTTTGAGCGTCTTTCTCACTCGGCAGCTCTCCCACTGCTTGGTCTGAATTATGTGCGGTTTCTCTTTTCTTTTTTTTCAGAGTTCATTCTCTTTATAGACTGTGGTGGTAGGCACACGGCCTGCAGGCCGCCGGGGCCACCACTCGGACAGGGATGGGCGACCTACAGCCCGCCACCCACTGAGAGGGCTGCACCGGGGCGGCTCCTGCCAATGCTCAGCCAGGACTCCAAAGTAAGTCCGAGCTGGCCAGGCAGGCGGGGTGGGCATGGTGCGGCTGGCAGAGGCTGTACACGTGGCCAGGGCTGCCCACCCCCTGGTGGTCTGTCACTGGACACAGCGCAGCGGGCAGAGCTGGGCCCCGGCGTCTGATTGGCAGCTCTAGATCTGGCCCACCCACAGCTGGGCCAGCGGCAAGTGCTGGGCACAGAAGCTGTAAACATGGTGAGTTGTCTTTAACTCGAAGGCCGTCTTGTCCACGGGGCTCCGCACGGTGGGACTGGCCGACACCACAGCTTCCACCTCCGCCAGGGGGATGACCCCCTCGCACCTGCACCCACACTGTGATCTCACGTTTTACAGTGGATAGTGTCCCAGGTTTGATTCCTGATCAGGGCATGTGCCCGGGTGGCGGGCCGATCCCCAGTAGGGAGTGTGCAGGAGGCAGCTGATCGATGATTCTCACCATGATGTTTCTCTCTCTCTCTCTCTCTCTCTCTCTCTCCCTTCCTCTCTGAAATCAATAAAAATATAAAAACGAGAGAGAGAAACCAGAAATCTCTGTTTTTCTGACCCGGGGGGAGGGCAGAGCACACACAGCAGGCAGCTAGACAAGAGCTAGCACGTTTGACGGCAAAGTGACAGCCGTTCTCAGTTTTAAAGAAACGCTGACAGCCAAAACCGGTGTAGCTCAGTGGACAGAGCATCGGCCTGCAGACTGAAAGGTCCCAGGTTCGATTCCGGTCAAGGGCATGTACCTTGGTTGTGGGCACACCCCCGGTGGGGGATGTGCAGGAGGCAGCTGGTCGATGTTTCTCTTTCATTGATGTTTCTAGCTCTCTATCCCTCTCCATTCCTCTCTGTGGAAAATCAATAATATATATATATATTTTTTTTTTTAAATGCTGACGTCTGGACCTTCCAAGAACGTGAGATCCCTGTGGAGCAGGACGGTGAGTCGCAGGCAGATGCGAGCTGAGCAGCGGGAGGCTCTCACGGAATATTCGTGAAGGAGGAGAAGCCCGACGAGCCGCCGGGAGAGCGACCGAGAAGAGGAAAAAGGCAAGCACGTGGGCCAGGTGGTGGTTTTGCTTTTTATTTAATCAAAGGCTGGTGGGTAAACATAAATACAGCACAGTTCCTTCAGATCATTCTTCATACTGTGTACACACAGACCGAGGAACGCAATCTGAAAGAAATCCACAGTCAGCAATGAAATGCACACAGCGTCTCCTTCCCTCGCTCAAAAAAAAAAAAAAAAAAAAAAAAAAATAGAACATACAAACTCTAGGATCTCAACAGCACACTCTCTCCTGTGACAAATGATTCAGACATAAATAGTGGGTGCAAAGAAACTCTATGCTAACATATGTATAACCTTTGTTAATGAGAAGAAGAAGAAAAAAAAATAACCAAACGGAAGCAGCCATAATGATTAAGGTACATTCAGTTACCGATAACTAGCTTTGCCCCGGAAGGGCATTATCAAAAGAGAAATCGTGCTGCCGAGAAAAGGCTCTATATACATACACAATGAGAAAATAAACCGCAGGGTTAACGCATGCATGTTTAATACTGGGGGGGAGGGGAGAGAATCACAGTCTTTAAGGTTTTCTCCGCGTTGCTTACGAAAGCCCTCTGCGCTCAGCTAAAACGAAAAATGATCTTAGAAAGGGTAATACTTGGAAAAGGTTTACTTAAGTCTTCTCAGCCCACAGAAACTGCAAATGGAAATAAACGTTCAGAGTCATTTTCAAAACAAAAACAAAAATCTATTCTTCGGGTGACATGCATGATTCAAAAGGGTCTATGCAAGATACACTGCTCTACCTTCCCCAAGGGAGAGGGGTGGGGGTGGGGGCGAGGAAAAAACACCTCGAGTCAAGGTTTGGTTTGCAAGATGGTCAAAGGAGTTTGTATTCCAGCAGGAGTTCAAATCTTCTGGATCTTTTCGCCGACCACCACGGGGTTCTCTTTTCGGATTTTCTCAGCCGCGTCGGCCTTGTAATTGTAAGAGCAATTGTGTACATCGGAATAGCGGTGTACACCGCAGTAAACATTCCCACACCGGCATTCAAACCCTGGAGGGGACAACACACACGCCTGAGTCGGGAGCACATCTCGTGTTCAGCACAACATGTATGCATGCGACAGCGAGAGCGTCCTTCGACGTCAGCGCTTTCACAGCCTGAGAACGTTCTAGAAGCTCACTAGCGGGCCGCTGCAGGCTGGGACCAGCGCAGCTCTGTACTCTGGCTCCCTCACCTGCGACAGGGCCGCAGCTACCTCCTTGCCAAAGCAGGTTGCTAAGGGGAAATGTGAAAGGAGGCACAGCGGGGCAGGCTTAAATGTTAACTAAGACTCTGACACCAGTTAACGAGTAACAGCGTCCGCACCAGCTGCCCTTGGCTAACCCCCTACCCTCCCACGGAAAGCGAGCTGCAAGGGAGGTGGTTAGGGTGCCCGTGCGTGAATCCACCAACGCAGGCCAATGACTGAGCCGCTCTGAGCTCCCTCTGCTTCTGCAATCTATATATATAAAAGCGTAAGCGACCGTTATGACTGGTCAATCCAATGACCGGTCAACCAGTCGCTATGACATGCACTGACCACCAGGGCGCAGACGCTCAATGCAGGCGCTGCCCCCTGGTGGTCAGTGCGCCCCCACAGCGAACCTCCCAGGCTGTCCCTCTACCTGGCTGGCCGGCTCCAATCGGGACTGGGCGAGATGGCACCCATCGGCGCCAATTGCCAGCCAGACCGAGGGCCCCACCCGTGCATGAATTGTGCACCGGGCCTCTGATTTTGAAATAATAAATTACTGGGAGGATTAAGTGAGGACTGTGTTACTTGACACATCGTAAGCATGTGACCAACGCTCCTTCGTTTAGGAAAATGGCCAGCGTTGAAGCCGAAGGAGAGATGGGAGGATGGGGGATGGGTTGTAGACAAAACTGGTCCTGCTCCCCCAATGAGGGCTTGATGGTGGGAGGGGACTCCTGGGAGAGGAACCCGGGATGTTAACCACTGACCTTTACTACATTTTCTAACCTTGAAAACCATATTCTGCATTCCTGAATGCAAAGGAAGCCAGCAGTGACCCAGCGGGCAGACTGGGCTGGGGGAGGCTCCGGAAGTTTCTGAGAGTGAGAAGGCCTCTATTTGATCCTGAATAATGTGTATTTCCGGGCGTCCTATCTGCGCATGCTCGGCTGGGCCAGTCCGAAACATCTCGGATCTGAGACTAAAACCGCCTTCCTCTTTCCCTCCCGCCTGTTCCTGGCCCCACACCTTCCTCAAACCGTTAGCTCAGAATCTGCGCTCCTCTCCTCTCAGCTCGTACTGAAGCCAGCCCAACGCCGGGCACATGGCAGACAGCAAATGGTCCCTCTTGTAGCTGCAACCGCCCCCCAAAGCACCCCAGGCCACAGCGCTGGCTCACCTCTGCTCTGGCTGCCCCCGCACCTGCTCCGCCCACGCCACCTTCCTGCTCCTGGCCCCTGCCCCGCCCTGTTCCTTCCCTTCTCGAGTTTTCCTTCAAGCGATCCTTTCTGGCTGTCTCCATAAGGAAGTTCTGCTCATCTCTCAAGTTCCAGCTACATCACCTTTCACCACTTTCCTTCACAGCCTCTCCTCCTCCTCCTCCTCTCTCTCTTTTTTTTAAAATACATTTTTAGCCGAAACAGGTTTGGCTCAGTGGATAGAGCGTTGGCTTGTGGACTGAAAGGTCCCAGGTTCGATTCCGGTCAAAAGCATGTACTTGGGCTGCGGGCACATCCCCGGTAGGGGGTGTGCAAGAGGCAGCTGATCTATGTTTCTCTCTCGTCGATGTTTCTAGCTCTCTATCCCTCTCTCTTCCTCTCTGTAAAAAATCAATAAAATATATTTTTAAAAAATACATTTTTATTGGTTTCAGAGAGAAAGGGAGAGGAAGAGAGAGAAAGAGAGAGAAACTTAATGAGAATCATAGATCGGCTGCACGCCCCACACTGGGGATGGAGCCCACCACCCAGGCATGTTCCCTGGGTGAAATCAAACCTGCGACTCTTCAGTCCACAGGCCGATGCTCTATCCACTGAGCCACACCGGCCAGCGTTCCTCTTCTGTTACATAACACATCAATCACTCCCGTCCCTGAACTCCCAAACCAATCGCCGTGACTGCACTCCGTACGCTTTCTTGGCTAAATACCCACTTGCACACTTTTTCTCCCTCTCCTAACAGCATCGCCCTCTGACCGCCCTGCCGTAGCAGTCAGCACAGACCCATCACTTACTGCGTGACGGCCGGGGCGCCTCCCCTTACGTGTGCACACGTGTGAACTCACGGGACCCTCACAGCAAGCTAGGATTAGCCCTTCATGCACAGCCCTGCCCAGCTCGCCCGGACGGACACAGCCTCTCCACTGCCGGCCCCTCCGGGCAAGGCCTCGCGTGGCCCCTCACAGCGCCTGCCACGCTGACCTGACTTGTCTCACCCCCTCCCCCTCAGCTGAAGAGAGCGCTAACCACTGCACTTTCCGGCCGGAAGTAGATCTGCATTTATTTCCTCGCTCCACACGCAGCCTACGCCGGAGGCGCCGGCTGGGCTCTTACCAGTAAGTCCCACTTTCTTCCGGCACATGAAGCAGCGGTTCTTTTTCTGTTTTGGCTTTTCGAGAGATTTGTCCTGCTCTTCGGCCGGCTGCTGGGCCGGATCTGATACTGAAGCTGGCAGAAACAGGAGCGCGGGGAGATGCGTTAGTCAGGAGGGGGGCCGGGTGGTCCCTGTCCCGGCCCCGGCCCACCCGTCTGGCCTGTGATCCAGAGGATAAAGGAGGAATTGGTGACATCAAGGTACAAAGCAGTTTATAGAAGCCCATGTCAAATGCATGCGGGTGCATGTGTAATGTATGTGCACACATGTTCACAGTGACTACAGGAAGTGGTGTGATTTCTATTTTTGTGTGTGATAATTATGTATTTGACCAATACAAGGTATAACCACAACACACACACTCTCACTCTACTGATTAAAAAAATGGCCCTGCCGAAACCGGTTTGGCTCAGTGGATAGACGTGTCGGCCTGCGGATTGAAAGGTCCCGGGTTCGATTCCGGTCAAGGGCATGTACCTTGGTTGCGGGCACATCCCCAGATGGTGGTGTGCAAGAGGCAGCTGATTGATGATTCTCTCTCATCGATGTTTCTAGCTCTCTCTTCCTCTCTCTTCCTCTCTGTAAAAAAAATCAATAAAATGTATTTTTTAAAAAGAAAGAAAGAAAATGGCCCTATGTCAGGGGTCGGCAAACTCATTAGACAACAGAGCCACATATCAACAGTATAACGATTGAAATTTCTTTTGAGAGCCACATTTTTTAAACTTAAACTTCTTCTGATGCCACTTCTTTAACATAGAAGTGGTATTTAGTGGAAGAGCCACACTCAAGGGGCCAAAGAGCCGCCTGTAGCTGGCGAGCCGCAGTTTGCAGACCACGGTCCTATGCGAACTTGTAAACATTGCTGGGTCAGACTATGTACGTTCCTAGGGCCGGGGGAAGGGGGAGTCCGAAGCCAAGACTCAGTGGGATAAAAAGGATGATTACAACTTCCAGAATGTCACAGAAAACCTCTGCAAATGCTGCCACAGGGTGAACTGCTGAACTGCCAGGGTGAGGGTCACAGCGGGTGCATTTAAGAGTGACACGGGCGAGGCTGCACACCTCCTGACACAGCCCCCCAGAACCTGGCCCTCACGGCCCCTCCCCGATGGCACCCTCCCGCCCTGCACGCTTCTGCTCGCCGTTTCTCCTCCTCTCCCGCACTGCCGTCCACGCACATGGAGTCACGCACATGGCAGGCACCTCCTGCCCGGCCTTGCATTCTGCAGGCTTCACAGTTCGCCCCGTGGCAGCAGGACCGGCCTGCCATCCCTGTTCGTGGCTGAGTGACACCCTGTGCTCGGGTTCGCCCCTCACCTGCTGGCGGCACTGGGTCGCCCCACGTTTTGGTGACTGTGAGCAAGCTGCTGCCTCCCCACCCGCGTGCCCCCACCGCACCGCTGGGTTACGGCCGCCGGCCGTTTAGCCCTGGCCCACTGGGCTCCACTTTTTCTAGACTCTTCTGGCTCTTCTCGCCCACGCTTCGGGATAAATCTGATTTTGAATCCATGCAGCTTCCCCAAATTAGATCAGAGGGACTGCTCCTCTGTCTGAACCACGGACTCGGCGGCTCTGTACGGAGGCAGGGACCCCCCGAGCTGGAGGGACCCCGAGACCCCGCCTCGCTCGGCCACTCCGAGCCTGATGGCGACCCAGAATGCTCCTGTGAGGGGGCTCGCCCCTCTGGACGGCCTGCACTCCTCTGGTGGGCAGCTGCGAGCCCTCTCCCTGTCCCTCCCCAGGAGTTGGCTCTTTAATACCGACATTCGATCCCTCTCCACTGGGTTCCCCTGAAACCTGCTCACCATGCTGATGCTATCCGCCGCCAGCCCAGGGCAAGCACATGGCCCCCTTGTCCTACCTCAGGGGATAACTACATTGCGGGAATTTTTCCATTTCCACTTCTAAAAGACCCCTCGTCTCTACCTTTCCTTAAACATTTTTATTCAATTAAAAAAAAAAGTAAAACTACACATGTAGTATTTATGAATTTATAATGATACTAGAGGCCCAGTGCACGAAATTCATGCACTGGAGGGGGGTTGTCCCTCAGCCTGGCCTGTGCCCTCTCACAGTCTGGGAGCCCCGCAATTGATCATCCCGCAGAGGTGGGTCCTGCCCGCCCGCCACAGCCCGCCAGTTGATGGCCTGGCCTCCCTCTGCAGGGCAATCACAGGGAAATGGCTGGGCTCCATGTGGGCTGGCCTGGCGCCAGTAGGTGTCATAGCATGGGCGTCAGATGGTCATCCCACTGTTCAGCCATTCGGTTGATTTGCATATTATGCTTTTATTATTATGGATGAGAGTCACGGTGCACAAAATTGGTGCATGGGAGCGTGGGGGGTCCCTTAGTCTATTCTGCACCCTCTCTAATCCGGGCCCTTGGGGGATGACCTCTGTGGGATCCGGCTTAAACCAGCAGTCAGACATCCCTCTCACAATCTGGGACAGCTGGTCCCTAATCTGGGACGCCTGCCTGCCTGCCTGCCTGCGTAAACACCCCTAACTGCACCCCCCCAGTTTGCTTGGAGAGGAAGCAGCGCTTAGACTAACCTGGCTGAAACAATCAGAGATAATCATATAACGCCACCACGCATTCAGTTACACGTGTCTGTCAAACGAATCAGAATGTGAAGCTGCGAAGTCTGTGATGCTGACATAATCACACATACACGGGAAGGGGGAGTGGCTCCCAGCATCTCGGTCAGTTATGCACTCGAGAACAGAAAATGCTCTGCTCAGCAGGAAAAGAAACCGATATGCTAGTATATAAAAGGCTAATATGCAACGTGTCCCCTCGGGAGTTCGACAGCTCACTGTGTCATGAAAGTGGGGTGCTGAGGGAGTGAGGGAAGGAGGTGGCGAGGAGGTGGGGAAGGGGGAACCTGATGGGCCCTGATCGATGCCAGGCCTAGGGACTACGAATTCCGTGCACCGGCCCTCGAGTGTAAGAATACGTGAGGCAACTATAAGCACAGAGGACAGTGCCCGACCCATCGCCAACGTGACACAAATGACAAGGGAGACGCCAGCTGGTATGCAAACCTTGCAGGTCTTCTGCCTCGGCCGCTGCTTTGTCCGCTGATGTACTATCCCCTTGGGAAGATGCTACAGATTCTGATAAAAGTGGCTGATTTGATACAGGACTAGAAAAGCAAACACATTTAGGTTTTAAAACGGCATCTCTGTGCGGGAACGGTAACGGGAGGGATACAAGAAAGAGTTCAGCACATCTAATGGGATCCTTAAGACAAGGATGCACACGGAAATACCTCTGAGGACTGAATCACAGAGCTGTGAAACTGGAGGCTCGTGTGGACCCCCGTTTATGTTTTGGAAATAAGGCAACAGGCGTCCCCTGTGTGTGTGAATTCACTGCATGGAAACTGGAGGGTAAAAACACGCCTAGGCAGCCGTGATGCAAAGTTTAAACGAAATCCTGGAGCTGAACATCTCAGGTCACGAAGTGAGAAAAAAAAGGATGTGGTAGAGGTTACTTTTTGTTTCCTAACAGTAGGATAAAAATAAAACAAATAGCCAAAACCGGTGTGGCTCAGTGGATACAATGTCGGCCTGTGGACTGAAAGGTCCCAAGTTCGATTCCGGGCAAGGTCATGTACCTTGGTTGCAGGAACATCCCCAGTGGGGGGGAAGCAGGAGGCAGCTGATCAATGATTCTCTCTCATTGATGTTTCTGACTCTCTATCCCTCCCTCTTCCTCTCTGTAAAAAAATCAATAAAATATATCTTAAAAAAATAAAACAAAGATTCTGTATTTTCTGGCTTCTAAAGGATGGGACATCCAAATTAAAAACAAAATACACCAGGAGTGCCACATCATGATATGAAACATAGAGGACCTGTGACAAGACTACTTTTTAATATGAAATGCTATCACTTGCAGACTAAGACTATGGTTGGTAGAACTTAGCATCCTTCGGAAAAACTTCAGGGTGGATCAGATATAGGAGGAGGAATAGGGAAAAGCTGTCTGAGCCGAAACCGGTGTGGCTCAGTGGATAGAGCATCGGCCTGCGGACTGAAAGGTCCCAGGTTTGATTCCGGTGAAGAGTATGTACATTGGTTGTGGGCACATCCCCAGTAGGGGGAGTGCAAGAGGCAGCTGGGTGATGTTTCTCTCTCATCGACGTTTCTAGCTATCTCTCTCCCTTCCTCTCTGTAAGAAAATTAATAAAATATGTTTTAAAAAAAGAAAAGCTGTCTGAATTGGAAATCTGAAAGAGCCTTCCCATCCCCCACCTCACCATGAAAACAAAAGGAAGCCGTTTCTAACGCGTCAGGAATAACGATGAGACAGACAGAATGTCAGGCTAGTTAATCCTGACGTGACGGCCACGGTTTTCCTTCGCAGGCCTGACTGCACGCGGAGTGCGCTCTGCACTTCCTGGCTCCCCCGTCCCGCCCGGAGACCGCACCTACCTTGGCTGCAGAGATGAAGACGTCGAGTCTAGCGTGGACGGCGCTTCCGGGACACCGCCGTCTGTGCACTGAACTGGTAAAGAGTCAGACAGGCTGCTGACGGACGTGGCTGCAACGGGACCACATTTCGGGTTAGTGACTCCGCACTTGGGACCGTCCGCCACGTTATCTAAAAAAACCAAGATCCGTTTTCCACAAAGCACAGCGCGGGAACTGGCTTTTACCATAGGATCCCGTATTATGAAAAGTCTGTGGTCGTCACGCCTTAACGATCGGTCACAAGGGGGCCGGGGGCGCGGCAGGCACGTGGGGGTGGGCGGGGACTTGACCAGGAAGTGCACTGGGGACTCCGGGAGTCTGCAATTTCATGCCGTGGGTCACTAAGATGCTGGTTCATTGCTTTTAGTTGAAGTGTTTTCAATACTCCGGAATTCCAATGAAAATACCGGGGATGTTTAGCCACGGAGGAGACCACACACACTGCACACGTCAGCACACGCAGCTCCTGCCCTCCGGACGGATGTCACCGGGCCTGTGCCTCCCAGACATCTCCCAGGCCCAGCGCAGCAGCGGGATGGTGGCCGTGACGTGACTTCGCAGGAAGGCAAACCCGTGCTCAGCACATCAGGTCGCATTATTTTCCCCATTCTTATCAGGCAGAAATGTAGGTGATGATTTCAGTTAAAAAACAGTCATTTAGCCGAAACTGGTTTGGCTCAGTGAATAGAGCGCCGGCCTGCGGACTGAAGGGTCCCGGGTTCGATTCCGGTCAAGGGCATGGACCTTGGTTGTGGGCACATCCCCAGTGGGGGGCGTGCAGGAGGCAGCTGATCGATGTTTCTCTCTCATCGATGTTTCTAACTCTCTATCCCTCTCTCTTCCTCTCTGTAAAAAATCAATAAAATATATTTAAAAAACAAACAAAAAGCAATCCTTTATACTGAGTGACCTAAGCCTTCAGAAAAATTGGAGAAGTTTGAACAAATGGCTCTAACTCTTGGCTTGAACACAAAGCGCTGACGAGAAAGATTCCGTAAAAAAACATTTAGCCCTGACCGGTTTTGTTCAGTGGATAGAGCTTCGGCCTGCGGACTGAAGGGTCCCGGTTCGATTCCGGTCAAGGGCATGTACCTTGGTTGCGGGCACATCCCCAGTGAGGGGTGTGCAGGAGGCAACTGATCAATGTTTCTCTCTCATCGATGTTTCTCTCTCCCTCTCCCTTCCTCTCTGTAAAAAATCAATAATATATATATATATATATATATATATATATATATATATTTAAAAAACAACAACACATTGAAATGAACTAAGGATGAGCCAGCATGTTCATCAAGCACAGAAACTAGACACACAGGATTAACCTGCTCAAGGCCTAGCCAGGGGGAGCACTAGGAACGCCTGATTTTTGCAGAGCTGACCCTCGGAGTCGCTGTAACCCCCGACCCCCTTCCACAGCTGCTGACCGGGAAGCCCGCCTCACTCCCAGGAGGGTCCTCTGACGCGGGAAGGCGCTGGAAACGCAGTGGCTGGCGCCGGGCGCCCCTTCCCGGCCACGCCTCTCCTCCCCCATGGGGGGGTGGGGGGGGCGGTCCCCTCAGGCCAGCTGTGGCTACCCACCACCCGTCTTTCCGTCTCCACCGGTCTTTCCTTCAGGAACCAGCCAGGATCCAAGAGCCAGGGCCTCGGGCAGCCCCCTCCCGTACCTTACGCTCCCAGACAGCGGGCGCACGGGCAGCAAGCCGCTCCGCTCACAGGACCACGGAGCCCGCAGCACAGGGCGGGCAGGGCGGTCCTTTGCGGCGGGCCACGCTCAGGCCGTGTCCTGCAGCGAAGCGGGCCGGAGAGAGGCTCTGGGGAGAGGGGCCCGGGCTGCGGCCACCTACCGGGCGGGCTGATGCGGTCGTTGCTGCTGTTCTGCCGCTGGAGGTGCTCTTTGTAGCACACGGAGCACAAGCCGTTGGTGCGGGGGTTCCCGTAGAAGCCGCAGCCGGTGGCGCACAGCATGGGCACTTGGCTGTGGTTGGTTTCCTGCGCCATGTTCCTCTGCTGCACACCTGGAAGGCACGGAGGGTGAGCCGGGCACCACACGCTGCCAGCCCGCCCGCCCGCCCGCCCCGATGCGCTTCCTGGGATGGAGGAGCCCGCCCCCGCCCCCGCCCCGCCAAGCCCCTCCGCGCAGGGGGAGAAAGCATCAACGTGAGACGGACACACGGAACCAGCATCTCTAACCCGCTCCAGCCAGCTGGTCCGGGCCAGCGGAGGGCAGAAGGATCCCAGAGACAGGTGCCCGAGCAGACCCACACCGTCAGAGGCTAAGGGAAAGCTTTAAGTCTCGTTTGGTTTGGACTCCTGGTAATAAGAAATATACATTCTAGCCGAAACCGGTGTGGCTCAGTGGATAGAGCGTCGGCCTGCGGACTGAAAGGTCCCGGGTTCGATCACGGTCAAGGGCATGTACCTTGGTTGTGGGCACATCCCCGGTGGGGGGTGTGCAAGAGGCAGCTGATCGATGACTCTCTCTCATCGATGTTTCTAGCTCTCTGTCCCTCTCTCTTCCTCTCTGTGAAAACTCAATAAAATATATTTTTAAAAATACACGTTATAAATGTTGCTCTATTACTGTTAATTTCTAAAGGTTTAAACTGTGGTCCAAGGCCACTTTATTTTTTAAATGTATTTTACTGACTTTTTTACAGAGAGGAGGGGAGAGGGAGAGTGAGGTAGAAACACTGATGGGAGAGGAACATCCATCAGCTGCCTCCTGCATGCCCCGTACTGGGGATGTGCCCGCAACCAAGGTCCATGCCCTTGACCGGAATCGAACCTGGGACCCTTGAGTCGCCAGGCCGATGCTCTATCCACTGAGCCACACCGGCTAGGGCTGATCATATATCTCTCGTTAGTAACTTGTACGACAGGCTGGGCAGCACGCACGGAGCACGCACACAGACAGGGCAGGACTGACGAAAGAGCGTTGGGCAACTGTCCCAACTGCACGCTGACCCGCCTCCTTCCTCTGGAACGTGCTTTTTATTTCAACAAACACGGTGGACATCTCCTCAAAAGCGAATAAAGAGAGCCTGGGGTTTGAAGAAAAGCAGCTGAGAGCCTTCATGCCGGGACAACATCTGAGTGAAAACCATCGTGACCAGCGGCTCCAATGGTTAGAGCTTCGCTAAGCTCAGGGGGGACCTTGATGAGATGTGAGAGGCTGGTGCCACATCAGCATTTGCAAGATCAGCGTCAGTCAGCGAACCCGTATTTCCCAGGTGACCGCTGCGCCATGGCACCAAATCAAAGCGAAGGACAGCCCCATGAATGTGAAAGCCACAGGACCGGTGTTTATGGTGCCTGAGATTCTACACTGCACGGACCCCTTTAAGAAACCACACGTTGCCGAAACCGGTGTGGCTCAGTGGATAGAGCGTCGGTCTGTGAACTGACAGGTCCCAGGTTCGATTCCGGTCAAGGGCATGTGCCTTGGTTGTGGGCACTTCCTCAGTGGGGGGTGTGCAGGAGGCAGCTGGTCGATGTTTCTCTCTCCTGGATGTTTCTGACTCTCTATCCTTCTCCCTTCCTCTCTGTAAAAAATCAATAAAATATACTTTAAAAAAAGAAAAAAAAAGAAACCACACGTTGTTTTCGTGGTGTTGGACAAGGTTACTGAAACGCTCCTTCCTCTCCCGCTGCACACAGTGTGACGTGGCATTTCTCTGTAGCCTCGCAATGGACGGGCAGAAAGGCACTCCTTATTCTGTATGTATAAAGCACAGACATATACATACATATGCATGCGTGTGTGTGTGTGTGTGTGTACTGAGGGGCCAGATGACGATGATCTCTGAATGCATATCGTCTGGCCACTCTGTGTATTTGTATCTCAAATGGGTCCCAAGGGTATTCGAGACTGGCTGGAGATCAGCCTCCCGTTTGCCGAGCTTTCTTTCAGTCAATGCAAAGGGGAGCACTGATCAGGTGCTCGATTTATAATGTCTTTGATATCCAATCGATGAGGCGCTCAAGAGAAGCACACTGAGCAGCCAGATGATTATGCGTTCAGAGATCATCACTATCTGGTCACTCAGTGTGTGTGTGTGTGTGTGTAAAATACAGAAGTAGATACACAGCATATGTGTAAAGTTAGAATTGTTTAGAGTAGGAGTCCAATTAGGAACAAACTGCTTTTAAGTGTTCCTGGTTGTGCAATGAAGAAAAACAGATGGAGAAACTCTGTTCTAAACCACCCATTCTACACTGCCAGACCATGACGTCAGAATGAAGATAAGAACGAAAGGAACTTTGCCCCGTGGCTGGCAATCATACACACCCCCAAAAGATAAATATTCTCTTTCTACTGAAACTCAAGCAACAGCACAGATTAACAAGGACAACAGGACAACCAAGCCCTTATGCACTGAGTGGCCAGATGATGATGATCTCTAGACGCATAATCATCTGGCCACTCAGTGTCTATCCTATAGAATAAAAGGCTAATATACAAATGGTCCCCTCGACCAGCAGGCAGGCTGGCCAACCGCCCATATCCCCTCCCCCTGAACCCCACCCATGCACGAATTCATGCACCGGGCCTCTAATACACACACACACACACACACACACACACACACACACACACACTGAGTGGCCAGATTACTATGTCACAATACACGCTTTTTTTTTTTTTAATTGTTTCTTTTCTTGCTTTTTCAACAACTAGGGAGCATGCGTGTGTTTTTGTTTGTTTGTTTTTAAAATATATTTTATTGATTTTGTACAGAGAGGAAGGGAGAGAGATAGTTAGAAACATCGATGAGAGAGAATCATCGATCAGCTGCCTCTTGCACACCCCATACTGGGGATGTGCCCGCAACCAAGGTCCATGCCCTTGACCGGAATCGAACCCGGGATCCTTCAGTCACCAAGCCGACGCTCTATCCACGGAGCCAAACCGGTTTCAGCACAATACCCGCTTTTGAACAGTAAGATTACAACGCAAAACCCAGAAACACGGGGCCTTTCCCGAAGCCAACCCGCCCTGCACAGGAGCAGGTTAACCATGATTTCCAAAGTCAAGGGCTTTCTCAGAAAAAACCATTCTCCTGGCAGATAAGAAGCACAAAGGACTTGGCAGCTTCCCTAAGAGGAAGAAAAGGGAGGGAGAATCAGCCTTCTTGGTTCATGTCCAGGCCTCACAGAGAAGGTGCGGAAGGAGACCAAACACACAGGAGGGCATCCTGGCTTATGAGAATGGGGAGGTGTGACGTGGGGCCTCGGGGCCACCGTACCTTTTCAGTAGCTAACACAAAGTGCGGGCCGGGTCTGCACTGGCATTCGGAGGGAAGGGGAGAATCAAAGGGTAAAACAGTTCCTTAACTGCTGTTCTGGCGGATTTAGAGAGCTACAAATCCAGGGACATCAAGAATGGCATCACCGGATATAAACCAACGAAACTGATTAGCACAGTATACTTTTTTATTTTTAAAAATATATATTTTATTAGTTTCTTACAGAGAGGAAGAGAGAGGGATAGTTAGAAACATCGATGAGAGAGAAACATTGACCAGCTGCCTCCTGCACACCCCCCACCGTGGATGTGCCCGCAACCAAGGTACATGCCCTTGACTGGAATCGAACCTGGGACCCGTCAGTCCGCAGGCTGGCCATCCCCATTTCCAAAACTGGGACTTCACAACTTGCCCCAGGCCACATAGGTAGTAAGCAGCTAGGTTTTTATTTAAAAAATGAAGATAATGCCTTTCAGAGTCCATCCTCTAACTTTGTGAACATTCATCACGTCTTATTTTCTTAATTTAAAGATCATTTAAAAACCTCATTCATCCGTTATTCAATCTTAAGGTATTATGCAGCTTCAATCAGCTTAACCAGGCTCTTGTAAAAACCTGCTTTTTCCTTTGAGTCTTCTTATCTACGGAATTCTCATGAGCGTAGAAATTCAGGATCGGATATTGTAAGGCTGCCAAGAGATTCAATAGCGATCTTTCATCGGACTGCCACCTGAAAATTCCCGGTTTCCAGCCACGCTGGGAAGCTAGCGGCCCCGACTCCTGCCCACCCGCCTTCCCTAGCCTGACGCCCGCCAGGCCAGGACCCCTCCGAGGGCGCGTGCAATCCCAGCAGCCCCCACTCATCCTGAAGCATCGGTTTCTGGGTCCCAGGCTATGGCCTACGCCCTTCCTCGGGGTTCTTTCCTGCTCACTCGGGGAGAAGACGAAAGCCAGCCCGTGTGGAGTCAGGAAGAACGGCCGGCAGACTGAGCCTGCCCTGCAGGCACCAGGGTCGAGGCCAGCTTTCCCCTCGCCCCCTGCCTTCTGGAACCCCCAGAACTGGCTCATCTTCCTTGCAAGTTTATCAGATGGACCGCCCAGGAAAGGACAAAGTAGAACTCAGGGCACCTTCTACTTATTTATTTATTTAATTCGTTTTTAATTGATCTCAGAGACTAAGGAAGACTGAGAGAGAGAAACAGCCGTGATGAGAGAGAATCATGGACAGGCTGCCTCCTGCACGCCCCACTCTGGGGATTGAGCCCACAACCCAGGCATGTGCACACAACCAAGGTCCATGCCCTTGACCGGAATCGAACCTGGGACCCTTTAGTGCACAGGCCGACCGCGGGGGGGACACGACGATGACGACGACGACAAACACCATGTCTCCTCGTCCTTCCTGTCCTGCCTCTGGCTCCGGGGCAGCTGGAGCTCTAGCAGATCAGCCACGTGTTGTTGTTATAACGATAATAATAATAATAATAATAACAATAATTATTATTATTACCGTTTCCCCGAAAGTAAGACAGTGTCTTATATTAATTTTTGCTCCCAAAGATGCGCTAGGTCCTATTTTCAGGGGATGTCTTATTTTTCCATGAAGAAGAATACGGCGCACATTTATTGTTAAATGAAAATAAAGGAGATGTATTACCTGTAGACGGTACGGTAGTACGGTCGTTGTCAACACAAACCAGACACACTGAGAATCCTACAGTATCAAGAATTTACTCATTTATTCAATGATAATCATGTCATCATCTTCTGGAACATCATCATAACAATCCAATTCCTGAATTTCCTGGTGAATTTCTTGTGACTCCATTTCTTTCAGAATCAGTGGACCACATCTCTCATGTTTAGCCTGGGGGGGGGGGGGGAGCCTTATTTTCGGGGGGGATGCCTTCTATTTCACTCAGAAGGAAACCTGTAAGTGGGTCTTATTTTCGGGGAAACACGATATCTATATCAATCAACCATGTATCTTTCCATCCATCCATCCACCCACCCACCCATCGATATATCTTTCATTCCATCCACCCACCAACCCATCTACAGCAAAGGTGGAAATTCATTGAAGAACCAGAACAGACTCCCATATGGGAAGGGGGAGAGTCCTGACCCCTGACCCCACCTCTATTCAGCAGTTTCCTGCTCACCAAGGCTGAATACATCCCAGCGCCTCACACAATACACAGCCATTCAATCCCGGAGCCTGGGAGGCAGCTCTGGGCCAGAAGCTGACCGCCAGCGCCTGCCTGCAGCTATCCGTCCTCACTGTCCCTTCTCCACTGGCGGTTAGATTACACTGACGCACTCTGTCCCCCCTCGTCTGAAACGTGACCCCGGGAATGGGATGCATTCTGTCCATTCGCTGAGGCTTAAAATAAAGCGGGCAGGGCAGGCTGGCAGCATCTGCAGATGCCCGGGGGGCACGGCCCCGGCCAGCACACACCCCGAGGCAAGGGGCTGAGCAGGCTCTTAGGAAAGGAAACGAAGCTGCTGTCTGAGTGGCTGGACACACACACACACACACACACACACACACACACACACACACACAGCAGGAGCTGCTGCATCCAGGTCACTGGACGCGATGGCTGGCCTGGCACTACCAGCTGTGCCAATGCAGTCACTCAGAGGGCTCGCTCAGCCCCTGCCTGACAGCAGGCCGAACGCAGTGATCGTACGTGTCAATTTTATGTTCTCAAACTGACCCAGGTTCCATGTCACAGAATTAGACGTATTTGCCCGGCTGGCGTGGCTCCCTGGCGGAGTGTTGGTCTAGGAAGCAGGAGGTCAGGGTTCGATTCCCGGTCAGGGCACAGGCCCGGGTGGCGGGCTCCATCCCCAGTGGGGGGCGTGCAGGGGGCAGCCGATCCGTGATTCTCTCTCATCATGGATGTTTCTCTCCCCCCTCTCCCTTCCTCTCTGACATCAATAAAAAAAAAAAAAAAAAAATATATATATATATATATATATATATATATATATATATATATATATTTAAAAATTCGACAGTTATTACCCGCACAAGGCAAGCCAATGTCCATTTTTTGCAAAAGGGGGAAACCCCACTGAAATTCTCCCACATTCCTGGACTTCCATTCTTCTCAAACAGACTCAAGTAAACAAGACCTGCACCCGCAAGCTCCATATGCGAATCCCTTCCATTTTTTTTAACATTATTTTTTAATTTTATTATTTTTTTTATATATTTTATTGATTTTTTACAAAGAAGAGAGAGGGATAGAGTTAGAAACATCGATGAGAGAGAAACATAGATCAGCTGCCCCCTGCACACCCCCTACCGGGGATGTGCCCGCAACCAAGGCACATGCCCTTGACCGGAATTGAACCTGGGACCCTTCAGTCCACAGGCCGACGCTCTATCCACTGAGCCAAACCGGTTTCGGCGCGAATCCCTTCCTTTTGTTCCCTCCACTTTGACCTGAAACATCCTAAGACAATCCAGCAAACTTTGGTCCCCCCAAACAACCCTTTAAGGGGTCCCCAAGGCAACACCTAAGTTCCCAGCATTTGTAGATGAGCACCCCCCTCCCCCATGGTCACCCTCTCCAGTCCTATCTCTGCCCCCTGGAACCTTGACCGTCACTTTTTATACAAACAACGGCGTCACTGTTTCACAATGTGGACAGGACGCTCCGTGTGCCCAGCACTTTGCAAACATCCATCCTTCAATCCCGTGACGATTCTGAGGTGGGCACTGTGACCTCCCTCAGGTCCCAGGTGGGGATCGGAGGGTCCCCCAGCTCCTCGGCGATGGGGCTGACAGTCAACTGTGGCCATCTGGCCGCAGTCGAGGGTCCGGCCAGCAGTTTCCAAGGAGCATGGGGGCCTGCAGTCCGCCCAGCTCGGGAGCTCCAAGCCATTTCATCACAAGAGCTTGCTGTCTGCCCTCCCGGTGGTGCTGCCCTGCTGTGAGCGCCACCCACTGAGCCAGCCAGTCCCTGCAGTCCGTCTCTAACCTCAACAAAATGCCCCGTCGCGTAGGAACATCCTCAGTGAAGTGCCGTGATTCCGTTATGCAGTCCTGATGCTGACTGCGCTTCGCTGTGTGCGCCCCTCTCTGGCCTGAGTCTGTCCCACCCTGTGTCCTGTCCCCAGGCCTCGGGCGGAGCTGGGCACACACTCCGGGCTCTGGACGTGCCGCCTTGGGAAGAGGGACAGCGCACACAGAGTGGGAAGAGGAGGAAGTGCCCTTTGCCGCAGAACTGCTGTAAGCCCGGGGGCTCCAGGGGCGGTGAGGGAGGCACAGTGAACAGGACAGAGAACCCACTGCCTCCTGACGGCGAGCCGCCCCGCCCTTCCTACCTGCTCAGGTCACTGGTCCTGCAGAGGCAGCGAAGAGAACAACAAACAAAAGAGCCCTGGCCGGTGTTGCTCAGTGGGTAGCGCACCGGCCTGCAGACCGAAGGGTCGCAGGTCTGATTCCGGTCAAGGGCACATACATGCCCAGGTTGCGGGCTAGGTCCCCAGGAGGGGCTGTGCAAGGGGCAGCCGATCCATGGTTCTCTCTCATCATGGATGTCTGTCTGTCTCTCCCTCTTCCTCTTCCTCTCTGACATCAATAAAAATAAAAAATAAAAATAAAAAAAATGAACAAAGAGCATGGCTGTTGGGTCCAACACAGCCATAATACGGCCACTAAAATCTGAGTTCCTTAGAATTCTCACATCACAAAATGGCACTCTTCTGATGAGGAGAGGGCAGGGACGGAGGGGAAACTGAGGTAGTAGATTGGGTCAGAGTATCTGCTTCCGGCAGAACCGTCCCTTTTCGTATTTCCACAAGCCACATTTCACTGAATCTTCTTCTGTAAATATCTATTTTTATTAATTTCAGAAAGGAAGGGAGAGGGTGAGAGAATAGAAACATTGATGATGAGAGAGAATCACTGATTGACTAGCTCCTGCGCGCCCCAGCAGCCCACCATCTGGGCACGTGCCCTGACCATGGCCTCCTGGCCCACAGGCTGATGCTCGACCACTGATCCATGCTGGCCAGGCCCATGTTTTGTTCTATTTTTATTTTTTTTTTAATTTTTAATATATTTTATTGATTTATTTACCGAGAGGAAGGGAGAGGGATAGATAGAGAGTTAGAAACGTCGATGAGAGAGAAACATCGATCAGCCGCCTCCTGCACCACCCCACTGGGGATGTGCCCACAACCAAGGTCCATGCCCTTGACCAGAATCGAACCCGGGACCCTTCAGTCCGCAGGCCGACGCTCTAGCCTCTGACCGGGAATCGAACTGTGACCCCCTGGTTCAAAGGTCGCTGCTCAATGACCAAGCCACGCAGGCTGGGCACCTGCAGTATTTATTTCTAAAAACGCGGTGAGAATGGCTATCAGTGCTGACAGCAGCCCCTCTCAGCTCCGAGCGGAGCAGCCCAGACGGAGGCAGCTCTGACAGTAAAGCACGAAGCGATACCCAGTGCCCCTGGGAGAGGTCCTGGGAGACCCCAGGGGAAGGCACACCCACACTGCCTGCCCCCCACAGGCGCTTCCGGAGCAGACAGCACTTCGCCAGCATCTGAGCAGGAAGACGGCTCCCTTCAATGCCGGAAGCAGTGACACTGACAGAACTCAGAAATGGAAGCAGGGCACTGAGTCACCACCATCCAATTTCCCCCAATCCCTTTTCTTTTTTTAACATTTTTTATTGATTTCAGAGAGGAAGGGAGAGGGAGAGAGAAACATCCATGATGAGAGGGAATCATTGATTGGCTGCCTCCTGCACGCCCCCTACTGGAGACTGAGCCCACAACCCAGGCCTGTGCCCTGATTGGAATGGAATCCAGGAGCCCTTCAGTCTGCAGGCTGATGCTCTATCCACTGAGCCACCCTAGCCAGGGCTCCCTCCATCCTTAACATGATTTCCCCGAGTGTTCTTTCTGCCTAATCTCATCCTAAAAACCAAAGTTTCACTCCCAGATCCTCGAGGCGTCCTTCATCTTATTTTTGACATTGACTTAAAAAGAGGAGGTTAGACCAGTGGTTGGCAAACTCATTCGTCCAAAGAGCCAAATATCAACAGAACGATCGAAATTTCTCTGGAGAGCCACGTTCTTTAAACTTAAACTTCTAACGCCACTTCTTCAACACAGACTCGCCCAGGCCGTGGTATTTTGTGGAAGAGCCACACTCAAGGGGCCAAAGAGCCGCGTGTGTGGCTCGCGAGCCGCGGTTTGCCGACCGCCAGGGCAGACCATCACAGTACACAGGTTAGCACCGAATTCAACTTGGCTCTGCACGCCAAGTGCCAAGTGGCTGTAACCGGAGAGTGAAGCCTCACGCTAGACCTTACATCGAGGTGAGACGTGCCAGCTGCAACCGGGGAGGTGAGAGTGCTCCCCTGGGGAGCGGCTGGGGGGCTCGCGGCTCCGTAACCCCGGAGAGCACACCGCGGGCTGCCTGCGACCCATCCGGGAGGGACAAGCTGGGCCCTATTTCCTTCTTTTCTTTTCTTTAAAAACATTTTTATTGATTTTTTACAGAGAGGAAGAGCGAGGGATAGAGAATTAGAAACATCAGATGAGAGAGAAACGTCAATCAGTTGCCAAGGTCCATGCCCTTGACTGGAATCGAACCTGGGACCCTTCGGTCCGCAGGCCGACGCTCTATCCACTGAGCCACACCGGTTGGGGCTCGGGTGCCCTATTGCTGAGGGGACCTGCTCGCCCCGCTATTTCTGCCACGAACCTCTGACGACCTCCCCAGGGAAGCCCACAGCCAGGCCTGTCTGCTCTCCCCCCGGGCCCCGCACTCCCATCCCAAAGACAGGCAGTTTTGATTGTCCTTCAGCCACACTGGTGATGAGAAGGAAAAGCCAACTCGCGCGAAGGCAGAGGACATGCCTCCAGTCCACAGCGCCCTGAAGAGTCCCTAAGATTCACAAACCGTTACCCACAGGCTAAGGTGACCAGACGTCCTGCCTCTTTAAAACGCCGCGGGACGCGGGACAAACTGTTGAAAATCGGGACTGTCCCGCCAAAAGCGGGACGCCTGGTCACCTCACTGTAGACGCGTCTGTACAACCTTGGCTTCCTCCAAACGGACAAAACCTCCATTAAGAGCCTCACTCAGAGTCCCGCTCCTCAGTCTATGAGGAAAGAACCAAAACAAAACAGAAAAAGTGTGTGTGTGTGTGTGGGGGGATTATACACCCCCCCACCCACCAACTCATTCTGAAGATGTGAACTTAGTAAGAAGAAGAGAAAGGGTTTTTCTCCTTCAGCGGGCGTTTCTAGTATTCATGCACTTTCAGAAACCAAAGCTGGCAAGTTTAAAACATTTCCAACTGCATTTGGGGAACAAGAGTTCCTTTACTCTGAAGTACATGCTCTCTGACCAAATAAAGCTATTTTAAAAAAAATTATCTATACTAATAAATCTATATTAATAAAAGGGTAATATGCTAATTAGACCAGACATCTTCTGGATGACCTTCCCAACAAAGCCATGTTGGCAGGGGCCAGGGCAGAGGCCAACAGGGGGGAGCAGTTAGGGGGCAATCAAACCGACAAGGGGGTGGGGATCAGGCCAGCAGGGGAGCAGTTAGGGGGTGATCAGACTGGCAGAGGGGAGGATCAGGCCAGCAGGGGAGCAGTTAGGGGGCGATCAGACTGGCAGAGGGGAGGATCAGGCCAGCAGGGGAGCAGTTAGGGGGCGATCAGACTGGCAGAGGGGAGGATCAGGCCAGCAGGGGAGCAGTTAGGGGGTGATCAGACTGGCAGAGGGGAGGATCAGGCCAGCAGGGGAGCAGTTAGGGGGCGATCAGACTGGCAGAGGGGAGGATCAGGCCAGCAGGGGAGCAGTTAGGGGGCAATCAGACTGGCTGAGGGGAGGATCAGGCCAGCAGGGGAGCAGTTAGGGGGCGATCAGACTGGCTGAGGGGAGGATCAGGTCAGCAGGGGAGCAGTTAGGGGGCGATCAGACTGGCTGAGGGGAGGATCAGGTCAGCAGGGGAGCAGTTAGGGGGCGATCAGGCAGGCAGGTGAGCGGTTAGGAGCCAGCGGTCCCAGATTGCAAGAGATATGCCTGACTGCTGGTTATCCCTCGAGGGGTCCTGCCTTGGAGAGGGTGCAGGCCAAGCTCAGGGACCCAGCCTTGTGCACGAATTTCGTGCACCGGGCCTCTACTTACTTACAACTTAAATTCCTCCCAAGAGCCATTTTCTACATTAACACCTAACATCGTATTCCCAAAAGCATTTTTATGGCTGTCTGGCCCAAATATTAATTTTAAAATATCAATTTCATCAACTGAGAAATACACAGCCCTCTAAAGCATGACCATCTTTTGCTTCCCAGCGAGAGGCGTGATGTGATGCAGGTTCCATCACTTAACATAATTCTGAAAAAAAGACACAAAAACTAATGATATTTCGTTATTAAGTGTTATTCTCAAAAAAAAAAAAGAAAAAGACTTCATAAATAAAAATCAACCACCCCTTCCGCCCTCAGTATCCTACCCACCAAAAATAAAAAAGATCCTAAGAAAATCTCTCATCATGCCCACATCAGACATCACTGAGCACTTTAGATTAAGAATGGGAAGTCACTACGCCCCGTTATAGAGGGTTCCAAGCTTAAATCTACTCACACAGTGGAGGACGATGAGCAAACAGCTGTCCTGTGGCTTGACACAGACATTAGCTTCCTGCCTTCCCTATGCTCACAAGCAGCTACTTAAAGTTTGAGTTTTTAGGCAAGAAAACATGTTAAAGCTTCCGTGTTTCCCTGCAGCAGACGTCAGGTTCATTCCTGTAACACATGCAACAGGGAACAGGATTGAGACAGTTAAAATGGACCGGGCACACCGTAAGGGCCTAAAGGCTTAAGGATTCGTTCGCTATGGCAGTGAGTTAGATAAGAAAGGGTCGTTGAGGCACAAGGAAGAAACAAAAATAATTGCAGCCGGAACCGGTGTGGCTCAGTGGCTAGAGCGTCGGCCTGCGGACGGAAAGGTCCCAGGTTCGATTCCGGTCAAGGGCATGGACCTTGGTTGCGGGCACATCCCCAGTGGGGGGTGTGCAAGAGGCGGCTGATCGATGATTCTCTCTCATCGATGTTTCTAACTCTATCCCTCTCTCTTTCTCTCTGTGAAAAAGTCAATAATATATATATAAATATATATAAAGATATCTGGATAGCAAAGTAGTATGAATTAGGTGATACCAATATATTTTAGTTAAAAAAAAGAAAAAAAGAAAAAGAAACAAAAATAATTGCAGCTGAAACCGGTATGGCTCAGGGGCTAGAGCGTCGGCCTGCGGACGGAAAGGTCCCGGGTTCGATTCCGGTCAAGGGCATGTACCTTGGTTGCGGCACATCCCCAGTGGGGGGCATGCAGGAGGCAGCTGACCGATGATTGTCTCTCATCGATGTTTCTAACTCTCTATCCCTCTCCCTTCCTCTCCGTAAACAATCAATAAAATGTCTTAAAAAAAAAAAAAAAAGTATTTTTAAAAGATAAAATAAAATAATTGCACTTGGCATTTGACACCGATATCCGATACCACACCAGGTAACTCTAACACAGATCATCCTTCCCCGGCCACAAGCCTGGGGAGCAAGGGTTACTGTTTTCAATCATTTGTCCGCAAAGCAAGCCAACGAGGCTGCTGCTTTCCCCCTGAGGTTTAGCGAATGTATTCAGCATCAACAGCTATAAAACACCTAGGGAATAGCTCTGACAGGGCCTGGCGGGAATTCAGAGGCCTCAGACCATCCCGGGACCCTCCAGCGTGGGGAGGATGAGGCCCTGGTCCCAGGAGCAGCAGCCACGTTCCTGACATGCACTCTGAAGGTTACACCGCGCCCCCCCCCCCCCCTCCAGGGTCTGGAGCACCGTTATTCCAATGTTACCAGGCTTTCAACCCAAATATCCCAGAATTACCCGGGTAATTCCTTTCCCCTACATCAGTGGCTGGCAAACCCATTAGTCAACAGAGCCAAATATCAACAGGACGACGGCTGAAATTTATTTGGAGAGCCAAATTTTTTAAACTTAAACTATTGTATATAGGTAGGTACATTGTTACTGACTTAATTAGGGTCCTCCTTTAATCGCACTGTACGTGCAGCGCCCACACGTGGTATTCTGTGGAAGAGCCAGACTCAATGGGCCGAAGAGCCGCATGTGGCTCGCCAACCACTGCCCTACCTATACAATACTACAGGCCTGGGGCACGAATTCATGCAGGGGTTGGATGTGGGAGTGCACTGACCACCAGGGGGCAACTCCCATGTTGAGCACCTGCCCCCTGGTGGTCAGGGTGCATTATAGCAACCGGTTGGTTGGTCCCCTGCCCCCTCTCACAGTCCGGGAGCCTCAGGGCTGGGAGGTGACCCGGCGATCATGCAGAGCAATACTATCGGTTACAAGTGGGATCAATACACAGAAAACACCAAGGACAAAAACCTCACTTCCTAGAAACGAGGCGCACATCAACACCCATGTCACTTTCCTGGCCAAGGTTAGGCGTGCTGTTTTTTAAGAAGAAAGTGTTTTTTGGTTCTAGATGGTAACACACACTCTGTCATAGTTTTATTTTAAAAATATAGATATTTCTTTTATTGATTTCAGAGAGGCAGAGCGAGAGGGAGAGCAAGAGGGAGAGGGAGAGGAACATTGACGTGTTCATACAATGAATTAGCATTTGACCGGCATTTTCCCACATCACAGAAACGAAGGCTGGTCCTGCGGGTGTGGCTCAGGGGGTTGAACACTGACCCAGGAACCAAAAGGTCACCTCTTTGCCCACCAGTGAACATGCCTGGGTTGTGGGTTCCATCCCCAGCAGGGGGCGGTAGATGATGTTCCTCTCTCTGTCCTTGTCCCTTCCTCTCTCCCTCTCTCAAAATCAATAAAAACATTAAAAAACAAACAAACTCTGAACCCCTGACATATCAACTGTAGGAAATCTAATCACCCAAGTAAAACTCAAGTGAACAAACCTGTCCATCTTCAATCAGGGATATACTTTAAAAATATATATTTTATTGATTTTTTTACAGAGAAGAAGGGAGAGGGATAGGTAGTTAGAAACATCGATGAGAGAGAAACATCTATCAACTGCCTCCTGCGCACGCCCCCACCTGGGGATGTGCCCGCAACCAAGATACATGCCCTTGACCGGAATCGAACCTGGGGCCCTTCTGTCCACAGGCCGAGGCTCTATCCACCGGGCCACACCGGTCAGGGCAATCGAATGCTTTAACAGTGCAGAACATACTAATTCGGTGTAAATGAACTCTTTTCCGCCTTCTAGGCCATTTAATCTGACAATCTAAAAATAATATGCCCGATGATATATCCACTTTTAAGACGTTCTAATTTGTACTATGTTCTCTTTGAGAATTTAATGGCACCCACAGGTCGTCTTAAAAAGCCAATACACTATATATAGATGTATGTGTCATACATATACTGTATCTATACAAAGCACAATTGAAGGAGTCTCTTTTTCACACCATTAAAATGCCCTACGTGCATATTTCTATGACTTCTATTGATAATATTGAAAAGAAAAACTAGTCATTGGACACATTTTCAAATGTCACGACTCCCTTAATTGGGAATAGCAGCAGCAGCGTGGCAGCTCTGAAACTACCGAGGAGTCGGCACCGGAACCGGCACTGCCTTGGTGCCAGCACTGAGACCCCCTGGGTAACGCGGGCGCCTGGGGCAGGGGCACTGATGTGCTGTCGGCAGCTGGCACCAGCCCCTCCCGAAGGCCTTTCTCTCCTGTCTCTGTGCCGTCATCAAACACAACACAGAGGACCAAGCACGTGCTCTCTGGAGCCACTTAGCATTCAGGGGAAACTTTCCACTTCACCAACCAGGTGCTCTCTTTATTGACTGTTCTCCTCACTGACTGGTCCGAAACCTGCTGGGGGAGGGCCTCTGGCGCCAACGCTGGCCTCAATGGACACACTGCCAGGAGCCAGAAGCAAAGGCCCAGGGAGTCTGAGTCAAACTTCCAGGAGCAAAGCAAGATGAAGAAGCCACGTCTCCCTGAGATGCTCACTAACCCTGGATGTCCCTCTAAGTCTAAACCTTCACGCCAGCGTTTCTCAAGTCTGCGGATGAACAGCATCAGAAAGACGCTCACGTCTGTGTCCCACTCCATACCCTGACTCCGTTTCTGGAGCCCCAGTCCAAGCACTAGCACGCTCCAGCCAGCTCCTAAGGGGTTTTCAGGTTCACGTTTGGCTCAATGGATAGAGCATCAGCCTGTGGACTGAAGGGCACAGGCCTGGGTTGCGGGTTTGATCCCCAATGTGGGGCGTGCAGGAGGCAGCCGGTCCATGATTCTCATTCACATTTCTATCTCTCTCTCCCTCTTCCTTCCTCTCTGAAATCAATAAGAATGTATTTAAAAAGCAAATAAAATAAATAAATAAATAAATAAATAAATGGCCGCACTTGTTACACGAAGGGAACAGCCCTTAACTTTTTCAAAGTTGTCGGGACTGCAGCCGAGAACGCTCACCACTGAGCCGGCTGGTGTGGTCACGCTCCCGGATAGAAAAGAGAGTTCAAAGGCCAACAAGGAACCAGGCCGCCGAGCCATGTGGTGCAGAGTGGGGGCCAGAGCCAGAGCTGGAGGCAGCGGGCAGGCAGTGAGAGCCAGCATGGCCCGAGCTGAGAGGGAGGAGAGGCGTGTGGAGCCTGGAGAGACTGCAGGTGTGAAGGAGGCGGGAAGCTGTGGCTATCGGGGTGCAGAAGGCGGGTCAGAGCACCCCCAGGATCTGGCTTCCACGCCGTGCCACCCACTGGCTGTGACCGGAGGGGAAGGGCCTGAGAGAGGCTGCTGGGAAGACAAAAGAAGCTATCAATCCGAGGCCGGTGTGGCTCAGTGGATGGAGCGTCGGCCTGTGGACTGAAGGGTCCCGGGTTCGATTCCGGTCAAGGGCATGGACCTTGGTTGCGGGCACACCCCCAGTGGGGGGCGTGCAGGAGGCAGCTGATGGATGTTTCTCCCTCATCGATGTTTCTGGCTCTCTATCCCTCTCCCTCCCTCTGTAAAAAATCAATAAAATATATATTAAAAAAAACAGAAGAAGCAGTGGTCAAGTTCAGCCTTGCCGAGGTCCATGTCGGTACGGAAGAAGGGATGACTGTGGGTGGCAAATAAAACCCTGATTGAAGACACAGGTCTCAGAGCCATTCATACGCACGTATGTTAACCCAAGAAGCTCAGCGGGAACAAAGTGAGGCCAGAACCCGCTGAAGTTCATGGATGTGAAGAGGGAGCGTGGCCAGAGCGGCCGGGCAGCTATGACATGAATGGGAGGAGCCGCAGAGGGACAGTTATCAACAAAAGAGCCGCCTCCTCCCATACGGGCGGCTTTTATTTTATTTATTTTATTTTTTTTAAATATATTTTATTGATTTTGTACAGAGAGGAAGGGAGAGATAGAGAGTTAGAAACATCGATGAGAGAGAGTCATCGATCAGCTGCCTCTTGCACACCCCCTACTGGGGATGTGCCCGCAACCAAGGTACATGCCCTTGACCGGAATCGAACCCGGGACCCTTCAGTCCCCAGGCCGACGCTCTATCCATTGAGCCACACCGGTCTCGGCCCATACGGGCGGCTTTTAGAAGCCGTACAGGAAATCCGTGGCAAACGGGCGGCCGTCAGGGAGAACAGAGAGAACTGTGACAGCTTCTGGGGAAGTTTTAGCGGCTGGCTGCCCATTCAAATCATTCCTCCTGGTGTAAGAAAAACTCAATCCTAAGGACTGCGAGAGCCACCGCCAGTCTCAACTCGCCTCAATGTCGCATCGTGCCAAGAGTTTACTTCTCCCTCCAGAAACCTGGTTTCTTCTTCTTTAAAAAAAAAAAAAATATATATATATATATATATATCATTGATTTTTTTACAGAGAGGAAGGGAGAGGGTGAGTTAGAAACATAGATGAGAGAGAAACACCGATCAGCTGCCTCCTGCACGCCCCCTACTGGGGATGTGCCCGCAACCAAGGTACATGCCCTTGACCGGAATTGAACCTGGGACCCTCGAGTCTGCAGGTCGACGCTCTACCCACTGAGCCACACCGGTTAGGGCTAGAAAGCTGGTTTCTGCCACTGAAGGACACCTATGTACTAAAAGGGAGTACTAGCTACCCTGACTCAAGTCAACCAGAGACAGGACAGGAGAGAGACGGCAGAGAAAGGATGAAAAGACACCCCTTCCTCCAAGTTCTCGTGCCCCGGGACTAGAGGGGAGGGTGCCCATTACCACGGAACCCACAGCCAAACTGGAAATGACTTTTCCTAAAACTGTTATATTTACAGTTTTCTTCCTGGCTCCCTGGCAGCAATCAAATTCATCAGTTAAGAAGAAAATGAAACACATCTTCTCAAATGCAGGACAAAGGGAATATTCATGACATAAATATTTAAGCACCCACACAATTTTTTAAATATTCAAGTGAAACGCGATCGTTCTATTCATGAATAAAGTATCTTTAGGTCTCGATGCGGGCATATCTAGGAAACTCAAATGCCTAGAAGATGTATTTCATAAGAATCCTCTCACTAAATACAATAAAAGTGGTTCGTTTTCACTTTTTCTTTTCTATTCCAAACAAGAAAACCGGAGTGACTGGAAAAACGGAGCTTTTCGGGTCTGACAAAATAGACATAAAAAGAAAATAAATAAGTAAATAAACCTTCCCCTGAAGCGAACAGTTACCAACATTGGCTCTGAAAGTTGGATGCACCAAGTTCCCAGTAAATCGAAGTGAAAATGTACAGATAAGTTCTTTCCATTTCAAAATGAGCTAGACACATTCAAGATTCCATAGGCTGCATTCCTGGTTGCATGAATGAGTTAGAGCTTAACCCAGACTTACCGCTGCCTTCCATGTACAAACGGCATTAGGACTTTTAACTGCCTTGATTTTTGCTTTAGAACAACTTCTCCAGTTTATTCCAGAATAAGTTAAGGAGTTCATAACGTGGGCAGGGCAGCCATTCCCAGCTCACTCACTGGCTGGCCAGAGTCCACGTGATCTGTAGCCTTTGCCACACAAAGCATGCTCTTACAGACAGACAGACAGCATGCCCGGGACCACTGCCACCTCCCCTTTCACTGACAATCTGTGACATACAGGAAGGTGCTGACATACCTCTTTAAATCCTACACCTGGACACACATTTTCTGCATCTAAGTTGCATTTTAAAAATTCAGAAAGGCACCAACGGTGACGAAGACTACTCAGATCTGTTCGGGGACAGGTACCGGGCGGTTAAGTGGCGCTGTCCCAGCCCCTCTCTGCCAGCGTTTCTGAGATGGAGTATTTCCAGAAGGTACTTGCCAGCAGCAGGCACCCAGGACAGCAGGCCTGAGCCTGCCGGTGTGAAACATTAAGCCCGTCACGGACAGAAAGCAACAGATGCAGTCAGTAAAATATCCAAAGATATAATCGCTCACTTAAAAATTTTCCCAGCTTCCTTTAGGTCATTTTAATGTCCAGAAAATGGATTTTGACACATCTACATATTGGAAAAAAGAATTTAAACTAGGCTGTTAGTTTAGGAAAACGAATGAATAACTAACTAACTCAGAGGGCCTGAGAGGCACCCTTTACCAGAACATTCCAGGGCCCCCGTTAAAGAAATTTTGAATCGCTTCCCGCTGGTGGCAATATAAGTTGGAATACCCTTTTTGAAAAGCAATTTGGCCAGTGAAGTGTTCACATGCTTTGATCTATAGGTAAACCCAATCCAGGCGATTTTCCCAAAGCAAATAAATCACTTAAAGGCAAAGAGACATATTTTTAAAATGTTCAATGCAATGCCATTTTAAATGGTGAAACATTGGGAACAATCTAAGTATAAAACAGGCAAAAGCCTAAAGGAAGGTCCCACTAACAAAAACCATTATGTAATCAGAAATTAAAACACATTGAATCAGATGATACAGTTTAGTAAAAAATAAAATAAAATCTGCACTTCTTTACAAGTGTGGGGAAAATACAAGAACATGGTAGAATACAGAGGGAAGATTAAAAAATAATAAGACCACCACACAAAGATCTTGTGGGTATGTGGGTGACTTTCTTAGTTTTTAAAAAAATTATTATTATCATGACTGCTGCATTATTTAAGCGATTGAGTAGAAAAGCATGAATTAAAAAGTCACTGCATGGTCTGCAGAAGCAGTTTAGCAAATATAAGTATTATACTTGCTGAAATGCTTATCTAGCACTTGTGTTGATGACTCAAACTTTTATACCTTAATTTCTGTGAAATCAAAGAACCACCATGTGAAGAAAACAGCCTTTCAAGAAAACTTCTGGCACTGAAATAACACAATTCTTTCCTAGGTGCGAAATGTCAACAGATTCACAGACACTTTGGGGGAAAAGTTTTGGTAGCCCATATATAATTCATTTCCTGTTACAAAAGGGTGTTAATTACTTATCCACACCTGGGAAATAAAGTTTGAAGGAGAAAGCAGTTTCACCTTGTCCGTGTAAAATAAATCAAAGATTTTTAAAAAGAAAGCTAAAGTGATAAGCATATTAAAAACGCTAACAAATTGCTAGATTTAAAATAAACTGAAGTTAAAAGGGGGAGGGGAGTGTGCAGGGAAAAAATAAACTGACATTTCAGGTTTACACACACACACACACACACACACACACACGCACGCACATTTAAGCCTCTCACACCTGTCTTTTAGTAACTTCATATCTTAAGTTTAAGAAAAATGACCTCTCAGGTCGAGATGTCATTTTCAGAGACTGACAAACGACTCCCCGCACATCCAGCCCCGGAGCAGAGCTGCTGCTGGCGAGGACTTGGGCCCGGCCATGGCTCTAAAGGACACTCAGCTTCGGAGCTGAGAAACCAGGAGAAGAGAAACTCCAGTTGGATCCTCTGAGCACCTATTTCCTGTCCAAACAGCCCTTTTGTTCTGCTGCCCTGCCTGATGTGCATGTTCGGCTGGCATCGGAGAGCGGCAACAATGACAAAACCGGGCGGACACAGAAGCATAAGAGATCAAAAGTGTAGAATTAAGGATCATTAGAAGATTAGAACGAAAATCCTACCAACAAAAACCTCCACAATTTTCTGTTTGCTTCACCTCAGATTAACTTCACTGAGGCTGTACCGCGCAACCAAACCCAACGCCAAGCCCCGCCCTCTCGCCGACCCTAGTGGCTGAGGCGCCGAGTCTCCGCCCCGCCGGCGAAACCGGCGGCTGTGATTGGGCGCCGCTAATATCCATTATTTTAAAGAACTTTTCCTTGCTAGCAGGGTAGGTTGCGCGCACTGAAAAGCCCCTGGCTAAGCTGGTTTCTTAAAGGAACAGGAGGGAATGTTTCCGTTTCCCCCTCCTAGGCTATTTGCTTACTCTATTGTCTGCGAAGGAAAAAATGAAATTATCAGCCGTGAAAACCTGCCGGAAGCGGCCTTAGTTTGTAGGTCGGGGACCGACCGCCTCAAACACGATACTTGAACTGATATTTTTCAGAGCCGTGAAGGTGAAGTGGTTTCATAAAGACGGACTCCTTTTTTTAAAAATTTTTTTTTTCTTTCTCATCAGAGTTAACATTTTGCCTGAAAATTTTAGAACAGCGACAGAAACCCCATGGCAACATTTAGCAAAGAGGAACAAAATAATATTCCCTTAAGACTGTAACTTAAGTGGAAATATAGAAATGGCACTTAAAACACTGAGTGCGACGCCTTAATTTCTATGCGACTTACCAAATTCACGTATGGTCTCAGTGTAACTAGAGCAGAATTTGCACTGACACCAAAAATGGATATTTCTGCTTAAAACTGAAAACATGTTAGGCAGGAATGTTATCTCTCTACTAGCACACGCACAGGTCTGGCGATGCGTGTTTTGCCAGCAAATAGGTATCTGTCAGAGGAAAAAGCAACTTGTTCTAATGACCCGTTCAGGTAAAAAGTTCAGGATGGCATTAATTTTTTTATGTTTTTTATTTTTTTTTAGTAAGGACGGATGCTATGTTGCTTGAAGGTGGCATGGGCACCCTAAGATGCAGCTGAAGGGTATATTCCCCTTAAACTACTAAATTGTATTCAATGTTATTTTTACTATTGAGTTTCTAAAGAGAGTAGATGGGCCCTCTGGTTAAAAAAAAAAAAAAAAGGGGACCTCCTATCACTTTATTTTTTAATTTTATTACATTTTTCACACAGTAGAAAAGAGAGGGTTAGAAACATCAATGAAAGAGAAACATTGATCAGCTGCCTCCTGCACACCCCTCACTGGGGATGTCCCCAAAACCAAGGTACATGCCCTTGACCGGACTCAAACCTGGGACCCCTCAGTCCGCAGGCCGATGCTCTATCCACTGAGCCAAACGGGTTAGGGCTCCTGTCACTTTAAACATTACTAAATTTGCTACATACTACTAGATATGTTTATTTTATTAGAACTGCTTATGTCTTAATAGGCGGGCCCATCAAATCATACTAAAACATGAATCATTATCTGATTGAATATTTACCTTATTCAAGAAAGTAGATTTTCCACCTCTACAAACAATGTTGACTGATTTTTTTAAATATATTTTATTAATTTTCTTACAGAGAGGAAGAGAGAGGGACAGAGAGCTAGAAACATCGATGAGAGAGAATCCTCAATCAGCTGCCTCTTGCACACCCCCCACTGGGGATATGCCCGCAACCAAGGTGCATGCCCTTGACCAGAATCGAACCCGGGACCTTTCTCTATCCACTGAGCCAAACCAGTTTCGGCTGTTGACTGATTTCTAAAAACAAATTCAATTGGGGGGGGGGGGGGGATGGTATATGTACACAGATAATAATTTAATAAAAATATATATATATATTACAAAAAATAATAAAAAAATAAAATAAATAAAAACAAATTCAAAACGAAAGCAAGTTAGGGTGGCTCTTCTTAAAACATACGTTAAGTTTACACAAAGGATTTTTCATATACGTTTACAGTTTTCAAAGTTTGAAATCCTGAGAGCGTTTTTCCTCCGAGAAAACTCACGCGTGAGCACACAAAGCCCACAAGCTTGTTTTGAACACAAAGACGAGCCTGTGAGAAAGTGCAAACCCACATGATTGCAGCTAGGCATGAATATGGAGCAATGCCCTGCGCCAGCCCCAACAGCTGCACCGCCCATTATGCCCTGTAAGTGGGCAAACTGAAAGGGCCGATTCACGGAGGGCCAGTCCCAGGGGCCTTTGCGAGGCCTAGCGGCTTTGACTGTCCCGCACTTCAGGAGTCAAGTTCAGGTTTTCTTCCCGCTGTGCGGACGGACACTCGCGAAAGCACAAGGGAAGCGGAAGAGGCACAGGAGCCAGCAGCGGACACAGCACACAAGCTGAGGTGTATACAGCATGGGACTGGAGAGAGCAGGTTTGAGCCGGCCCAAACTGCGCAGGGTTATAGAAAAGGACGTGGCAAACGTTTAAATCTTTTTTTTTTTTTTAAATTGATTTTTTACAGAAGAGGAAGGCAGAGGGATAGAGAACCAGAAACATTGATGAGAGAGAGACATCGATCAGTTGCCTACTGAACACCCCCCACTGGGGATGTGCTCGCAGCCAATGTACACGCCCTTGACCGGAATCGAAACTGGGTCCTTTCAGACCGACGCTCTATCCACTGAGCCAAACCGGTTTCGGCTAAACGTTTAAATCTTAAAATGGGGCAAGCATAAAACTAGGAGACAGTGATGGGAACCAGATATACCTTTGCTCTGACACCGTATTTCACTTCAAAGTTAGTTATTGGTATAAAACAGGCACATATCACAATCTATATATATAAAAGGCTAATATGCAAAGTGTCCCCTCGGGAGTTCCACCTGGAGACCAGGAGTTTGATTGCTCGCTATGACGTGCGCTCACCAGCAGAGGGCGGCTCGGAATGAAGGAAGGCCCTGGCCAGCAGCTGGGGAAGGGAGGCCCTGATCGGCCCCAACTGCCCACCAGGCCTAGGACCCTGCCCATGCACCAACTTTGTGCGCCAGGCCTCTGGTGTAACACCAAGATCACCCTCAATCCACAGCCAGCAGAGCAGAGAGACAGGGACTTGGCTCCTCCAGACTGCTCAGAGCTTCCAGGATCTCCTTGAAAGCAGTTCAAGGAGATAAATACCACCCGAAGGAGGCTCGCCGGTTAAAAATAAAGGTATTGTGTTCGCCTTCTAAGTCCGCAGCAGAAGGAAACAGCAGAGATAGAGGAGGGACAGGGACAGCACGCCCGCGGTTATTTAACAATCTTGCCTCTGAGGAACACGGCGTCCGCCAGGCCTCGGACTCCCCAGTGAACGTGACAGCATCGCTTCCCCGACATCACCCCGTCAAAGGACTTCCTGTGCCTCCCTCCCCGTGGGGGCTGCTGGGGGTTATATCAACCGAAAACAATTTAGGAGGGAACGAGCTGAACATCTCACTTGCGATTAAAAAGTCCCTATCAGGTCTCAGTACCCAGCCCAGGAGGAATAGCGTTTGGTGCAGAGAGAGCAGACTGCAGGGGTCTTTAGGATTTTGCAGGACTGAGAACAGCTCAAACTGTTCTTCCCTCAACAGAGGTGGGTCCTCCCCCTCATTCCTGGGCACCACAGGCGGTGACATGGCTCACAGGACCCCCCTGACGCCGGCAAAGCATGGCTGGGGTCACTAGGGAGAAAGTCTGGAAACCACCAGCTAATGGAGAGAACAAGTCAATTTCAAAAAAGATTTCCCTGGCCCCAGCTGGTGTGGCTCAGTGGATAGAGCGTTGGCCTGTGGACTGAAGGGTCCCGGGTCGGGTGAACAATGGGTGTGAATTAAAAGGGAACAGGGAGCACAATGCTGAGACCACAGGACTGCCGAAGACAAAAGCATTCCTAATCCTCAAATGTATTTCCATGCGCCATGCACCATGCCCAAGTCAGCTGCCAGGCACAGAAAAATGACAGGAAACGGCCTGGCAGACTTTAGGTCCCTTCTCTCTCCTTAGAGCCCAAGTGAGGAAAGAATCAAGAAGATAAACGAGTGGGTCACTTGCTTTCAAATAAAAGCTTTCCTCGTCATAGAAATTTTTTTTAAAAATTATAGTTACAAACACAATTTTGAGCCGAAACCGGTGTGGCTCAATGGATAGAGCGTCGGCCTGCATACTGAAAGGTCCCAGGTTCGATTCTGGTCAAGGGCATGTACCTTAGTTGTGGGCACATCCCCAGTAGGGGGCGTGCAGGAGGCAGCTGATCGATGATTCTCATCGCTGTTTCTAGCTCTCTATCCTTCTCTCTTTCTCTCTGTAAAAAAATCAATAAAATATATTTTTAAAAAAACAAAAACAAAACACAATTTTGAAAAGCTCAAGTCAAACAGGTGACATTCCCTGATGACTACACAATAGGATTCCAAGTTCACAAACAAGCTTACTCATTCATCAAACCTCTGAACGCCTATGAGCCACTGCAGAAACTCCTGGCCTAGAGTCAGTAAAAAGTTAAATTTTATTTTGTCTATGGAGATGGATCCTATTTGGGATAAGCTTTGAAGGGGGAGGCAGCCCGATCCTGTGTGGAATTCAACTGGGTTAGGAGATGGAGAATACACACAAACAGGAAGGCTGGGGGTATACATGCCAAAACACTGACAATGGTTATTTACTCTAACTTTCCATTCCTTCTTCGAGTTTGTTTTTTAAACCTCCAAACCCAAAGCACATTGTCTTTATAATCAAATCCAAAAAAGAAGTTGTTAAAAAGCAGAACAAAGCCCAGCCGGTGTGGCTCAGTGGTGGAGCCTCGACCTAGGAACCAGGAGGTCAACATTCGGTCCTGGTCAGGGCATAAGACGGGGTTTCAGGCTCGATACCCACCCAGGAGGGGGCATAGCCCATCCATGAATCTCTCTAATCATTCATGTTTCTCTCTCCCCCTCTGCCTTCCTCTCTGAAATCAATAAAAATATATATACACTAGAGCAGCCCAGCCTGCACCCTCTCCAATCTGGGACCCCCAGTGGGATTGGGCCTAACGGGCAGTCGGACATCCCTCTCACAATCCAGGACTGCTGGCTTCCAACTACTGCCTGCCTGCCTTCCTGATTGCCCTAACCACTTCTGCCTGCCAGCATTATCACCCCCTAACCACTCCCCTGCAGCTGCCAGCCTGTTTGCCCCCAACTTCCCTCCTCTGCTGCCCTGGTCACCCCTAACTGCCCTCCCCTGCCGGCTTGATCGCCCCCAACTGCCCTCACTTGCAGGCCTGGTCCCTCCCAACTGTCCTCCCCTGCTGGCCATCTTGTGGTGGCCATCTTGTGTCCACATGGGGGCAGAATCTTTGACCACATGGGGGCAGCCATCTTGTTTGTTGGAGTGATGGTCAATTTGCATATTACTCTTTTATTAGATAGGACTTTTTATTTTATTTTAAATATACTTTTATTGATTTCAGAAAGGAAGGAAGAGATAGAAACATCAATGATGAGAGTCATTGATAGGCTGCCTCCTGCACGCCCCACACTAGGGATTGAGCCCACAACCTGGGCATGTGCCCTTGACGGGGATGGCACCTGGGACCCTTCAGTCCGCAGGCCAATGCTCTATCCTCTGAGCAAACTGGGTAGGGATATATATATATATATGTATATGTCTTAAAAGACAGAACAAAACAGCCCTTCCAAATAAAGCATCCTGATTATCTGTCTGCAAACTACATACACAGTAAAAAAGATTTTTTTAAAAATTCAACTAATCTCTATGCCTATGCCTTCAAATAAAAAGATTATTCAAAGCTATACGCAAACTCCTGTTACACACACACACACACACCACTTTCAGGAAATGAATGCTGCTGCCCAGCTTGTCCTGTCACTGCCCTGAGCATGATAAACAGACAGACTCCCCGTGGGGCACTCCCAGGCCCAGGTCAGGAAGTAAGGAGGACTCGGTGTGTGGTGAGCAAACATCTGATGAACACCCACCGCGGACCGCCCCCCGGAGGACTCGCCCAGTACCTTCGCCGCGGCCCGCCAGGTGACAGGTGCTCCCCGTGGCCTCGGTCTGCACAACCCGAGGGAGACACTGGGACGGCCGTTTTCACCCGAGCCTGCTGGGGCACAGGGAGATGTTTTGAGGGCAGGCGCACCTCGCTTTATTGCACCCCGCTTTCTCTGTGCTGCACAAAAGTTCCTTTTTTTTCTTCTTTTTTTTTTAACCGAAGGCAAGATCCTCCACCAGCAACAAACAAACCAAAAAAAGATTATGAGTGGATCTATTGCACTCCTTGCTTTATTGTGGCGTCTGGCACCAGACCCAGAGCATCTTCTGGGTGTGACGGTAATAATTTGCACAAAGGGCGAGGGGAACGCAGCCAGAGTGACTTATGTCACATACTGTCGAGTGGTTTTTTTCTACTTTACTTTTTTTTCCTTCCTTTTTTAGGAAGGGAGGCAAGGGAGATGGGGGGGGGGGGGGACCCCCACATCCATGCAAAAGAGAAACACCCATTGCTAGCTTCGCCGATACGCCCAGACAAATCAACTCATACCCCGCTGGTGTAAGGGGCAGACGCTCCGACAGAGCCACACTGGCCAGGTTACACTGAAAGGAGGTCACACCTACTGCCAGACATCTCACAATGCGATTTCAAAGGAGAAGGAGCCATCGCACACAGATGAACAAGAAATCCTGGTTTGCCCTGGCTGGTGTGGCTCAGTGGATAGAGCCTGGGGACTAAATGGTCCCAGGTTCTATTCCGGCCGAGGGCACATGCCCAGGTTGCGGGCTCGAATCCCACCCAGTGGGGACGTGCAGGAGGCAGCCGATCCATGATGAGAATCCTGGGTGTTTTTATCTATCTCTCACACACTTCCTTTCTGAAATCAATAAAAAATATATTTTAAAAAAATCCTCGTTTCTCATGCACATGCTCAAACCATAGGAACGAATCATTATGGCTACGCCATCACCCACGAGAACGTAAGAGAGAACCCTCAAGTTTTTTCGTGTGTTTAATTGATTTTACTTCCAGCATTTCAATCTGTGTCATTGCTGATGAACAGAAACTTTGGCATGCAATCTACACGCCTGCTCTGGGGCACCAGGAGTTCAAGAAACAAGAAATGTTTGTTCAGAGGGGACAGCTGTTGACAGCAAAACAAAATAAAAAACAAAACAAAGCCACACGTCATCGAAATGCCCAGGAGAGACGAGAGATGAAGACAGGACTGTACGGCGATGAAATGAAGAGACTAGGATCACATGCTATTTTGATAAAGCCCAGAAGAAAAGGCAAACTGAGAAACATACCAATATTATGGCATGAAACTATTTTTGTGGGGTTTTTTGTGTGTGTTTTTTTAAAGGCAAGGGAATGATAAACACAAAACCAACCAGACTAGACCTGGGCGGGGAGACGCGCGGACGGGTAAGAAACACGTAAACAGACGCATGTTTTGGTCACCCTCCAGGTCGAGGTTTGGGGGAGGAGTCATGGATTTTTACTAAGTTCTACCTCTTTAAACCGTATTGTGTTACACAGTCGTCTTTTGTGCTATAGTAAACACCTATTAACCATAATATATATATATATATACACACACACACACACACACACACACACACAAAAGGAATATATTTCCATAATCCTCACCTAAAGACACGTTTTCATTGATTTTATTTATTATTTATTTATTTTTAAAATATATTTTATTGATTTTTTACAGAGAGGAAGGGATAGGGATAGAGAGTTAGAAACATCGATGGGAGAGAATCATCGATCAGCTGCCTCCTGCACAGATGTGCCCGCAACCAACAAACATGCCCTTGACCGGAATCCAACCCGGGATCCTTGAGACTGCAGGCTGACACTCTATCCACTGAGCCAAACCGGTTTTGGCCGTTTTCATTGATTTTAGAGAGAAGAGGGAGAAGAGAGACAGAGAAACACCTATGGGTTGCTTCCTGGAATGCACCCTGACCTGGAGTCGAACCCGGACCCTTCAGTTAATAGAGGCCAAGCTCCACCCCACGGAGTCACACCGATGGGCCATATATACACACACACACACACACACACACACACACACACACACATATAAATATATATATATATACACATACATATATATATATATATATATATATATATATATATATATATTTGCATACCTTTTTTCAGCTTTCTGAAGGTATAACTCACACATAATAAACTGCACCCACTTCCTATGGGAGGTGTGATCAGTTTGGACATGAGGAAATTCTCACCACAATCATGGTAATAGTCCACAGCCTCAGGCGGTGTGGCTCAGTGGATACAGAGTGTCAGCCTGCAGACTAAGGGCTCCATCCCCACTAGGGGGCATGCAGGAGGCAGCCGATCCATGATTCTCTCTCCCTCCCTCTCCACAATCAACAACAACAACAACAACAAAATCTATGAAAAAACAAAAACAAAGATAATAGTCCACCAGCACCTAAAATTAATTCTTGTACCTTTGGGATCCACGCGCTTTGCCTTAAACATATTTCCGTTTTGTTTCTCTCTGATAAATGTATGCAACAGGTTTTATTAGGCAATCAATCATCTCCACTGCATTCCTAGAGCTACTGTCATTTTCTTTTCTTTTTTTTTAAATGTTCATGCCATAACAGGTGTGGCTCAGTGGATAGAGTGCTGACCTGCAACTGCAAGGTCCCCGATTCAATTCCGGTCAAGGGCATGGACCTTGGTTGCGGGCACATCCCCAGTGGGGGGTGTGCAGGAGGCAGCTGATGGATGTTTCTCTCTCATCTATGTTTCTAACTCTCTATCCCTCTCCCTTCCTCTCTGTAAAACGTCAATAAAATATATTTTAAAAATAAAAATAAAATAAAATGTTCATGTTTCCTGAGTCCACCAACACCCAGCAGTAACGACCGAAAGAAAGCCCTTGCAAAGGCAGATGTTGAGAAATTTTTAAATTTGGGGAAATTTCAACGTTCATCTAAAACTTTCCCCCCGCTTGAAGCACAGACCCTGAGGACCTGGGCAGGCGAGAGCACCCTAAAAATAAAAGAGGGGCCACATAATGGTTACATAACCAACCTTAACACCCAAACTTCTGTGGTCTTTGGGGTTCAGTGGTCTTTGGGGTTCAGTGGCCTCTTGGATCTAAAACGCGTAGCGATACCGAGTTGCACCCCCGAGACTAATATCACGTGTCAACTACACCTTATTTTTTAAAATATATTTTTATTGATTTTTTACAGAGAGGAAGGCCAGGATAGAGAATTAGAAACATCGATGAGAGAGAAACATCCATCAGCTGCCTCCTGCACGCCCCCCCACTGGGGATGGAGCCCGCAACCCTGGCATCTGCCCTGACCTGGAATCAAACCCAGGACCCTTCTATCCACTGAGCCACACCGGCCAGGGCGCCAACTACCCTTTAATTAAAAACAAAACACAGCCGAAACCGGTTTTGCTCAGTGGATAGAGCATCGACCTGCGGACTGAAAGGTCCCGGGTTCGATTCTGGTCAAGGGCATGGACCTTGGTTGTGGGCACATCCGGTAGGGGGTGTGCAGGAAGACAGCTGATCGATGATTCTCTCTCATCGATGTTTCTAACTATTTCTCTCTCTTCCTCTCTGTAAAACAAAATCAATAAAATATATATATTTTTTAAAAAAGATAAAATCTATTCCCGGATTTTGGGAAGGGGAGCCATGCAAAGCGTGGACGGCGGGGGGGTGGGGGGGGCGGGGACGCGGATCCACATACAAATGTCCTCGCTGTGGGGCAGGTCGACGAGACTCCCGAATCGTGAAAAAATAAATAGATAAAACACACACACACACACACACACACAAAATACAAACAAATCACGACGGCCCGTCGCCCGCGCGCGGCCTTTCTCCCCCCGCAGCGAGCGGTTCGAAATCAAGTTCAAAGTCGCTCCCGTGTCCACGGGACCCCGAAAGTTCCTCGGTCGAAAAGGGGGGGGGGGCGGAAGGGAGAGAAAATGCACAAACTTTGGGTCTGACCCTCCTCTTGACCCCCCCCCCCCCCTGGAGCGCGACCAAACTCCGGCCCCTTCCCGGCGGCGGCGGCGGCGGCGGCGGCGGCGGCGGGCGCGGCAGGTGGCAGGTCCCGGAAGGGCAGGCGGCCCGGGCGCTCGGGGCACCCGGACGCCCCGGGACCGCCGCCCGCCAACTGCCCCGGAACCCGGCCGCGGCGGGAGGGGGTTCCACACCCCGCGCCCCGAGACCCTGGGCCTCGGCCTCGGCCCTCCGCGGCCCGCACGGCCGCCCGGCCGCCACCTGCCGCCCTCCGGCCGCTTCCGGCCGGGCCGGGCCGGGCCGCGCCTCACGGGGAAGGGGGAGGGGAGGGACCGGCGCCGCCCCGGCCGCTCGCTCCGCACCGCGCCTCACCTGGCGGCGGCCCTCTCCGCCGGACGCGCTGCCCGCCGCCGGTCGCCGCGGGTGAAGGAGGACAGGTGAGGCCGACGAACCGCGCTCGCTCACAGGTCCCGTCGCCGCCGCCGCCGCCGCCGGCCTCTCGTCCGCTGTTTAGTAAACTTTTCTGTTTGGTTGCTCGGCCTGTGACGCGACACGGGAAGTGCTCCTGATTGGCCGGCACCCGGCGCTGACGCGTCGCCCCGCCCCTCGCTGCTTAATTATTACCGGCCAGGCGGCTCGCAGGCCCGGTGCCGGGGGCGGGGCCGCGACTCGGGGCGCGTAGCGATTGGCTGCGTCCCGGGGAAGGCGGGACCTGTGGAGACCCCGCCTCCTCCGCCGGGTGCTGTTCCGCCTTGGCCTCCCCTGACCTCCCGCCGCGGTCGGCCTGGCCCGGTCCAGGCTGTGGGGCGCGGTTTCTGGGGTCTCGCGGCCCGTGGAAGGGGCTGAGGAGGAGGAGGAGGAGGAGAGGCAGCGGGCTCCGCCGCCCCCCGCGCCGTGTCCGGCATGTTCCTCTGCGGGGCGGAGGCTCCGGAAGAGTCGCGCTCCAGCTGCTGGTTGTGCAAGAGGGAATCCCAGTGAGCAAGCCCAGAGGCTTGCAGCCCTGGGGTGCTCCTGGGCCGTGCAAAGTCCGAGGTCGGGGTGCGGCCTGGAGGGGGCGGGCACGCCGCCCGGGCCCGAGCCAAGATCCCTCCGGGGACTGCGCGTGCGTGCTCGAGCCGCACACTCACCGCCAAGCACCCCCTCTCCCCCCGCGCCCTCCGCCCCGGTTCCCTGCAGCGCGGCCCCTGCATCCCCGCAGCCGAGCGGGGTTCGGGGTGCGGGGTGGAGGACACTGGCTCCCCGGAGCGCCCCCGCCTTCGGGCTGAAGTCCAGCACCAGCTACAAGTGCAAGGGCAAGGTCGAGGTGGAGATCATTTTTCCTGCTGGTACTGCGGGGCAGCGGTTCGGCTGGGCTGTAAGGTAGGAGGCGGGCCGGGTCCCGAGGAAGCCTTTATGGTTAAAGTTTCAGGTTTTGCTCGTGGTGATTTTTTTTTTTTTGCATCCGTTTTGCTCATTTAAAAATATAGCATCAAACTGTGCTGTTTATCTTGATTTTCTTTTAAAAAAATATATATTTTATTGATTTTTTCACAGAGACGGAAGGAGAGGGATAGAGAGTTAGAAACATGGAGGAGAGAGAAACATCGACCAGCTGCCTCCTGCACACACACACACACACACACACACACACCCCACTGGGGATGTGCCCGCAACCAATGTACATGCCCTTGATCGGAATCGAACCCTGGACCCCTGAGTCCGCAGGCCGACGCTCTACCCACTGAGCCACACCAGTTAGGGTTATCCTGATTTTCTGAGCTTTGGGGCGTCCCTGGGAATGGTACGCTGTGATGGAGTCTCTCACCGCCCTCGCCCTTGGGTGGGTCTCACTTGGGGAGAGAGATTCGGTCGGCTTGGTCCGGTTCGGAGGAGGCAGCTTGCGCTTTGCCCTGCGGGGAACCTAACGCAGCATCTTCCTGCTCTGCTCTACAGGCTAAAATAGGCATTTCCAGTTTTGATTGACAGATGCTCCAGGGGCGTGGTCAGGACTTAAGGGGTCAAAGTTGAACCCAGGGCATACAAGGGGGTCGGGCTGGCTTGCTCAGTGGTGGAGCTTCGACCTATCAACCAGGAAGGAGGTCAGGGCACAGGCCCTGGTTGTGGGCTTGATCCCCAGTGGGGGGCATGCAGGAGGCAGCCGATCAATGATCCCCTCTCATCATTGATGTTTCTCTCTCCCTCTCCCTTCCTCTCTGACATAAATAAAAATATATTTTTAAAAATAATAAAGTAAAATAAAAACACACTTTCATTATGTGTAGGCCCTGGGCAATCACCCTTCAGCTTACCACAAGTCCCCTTTGTGTTTTTTTAAATATATATTAATATATATGTAAATATATTTTTATTGATTTCAGAGAGGAAGGAAGAGGGAGAGAGAGAAACATCAATGATGAGAGGGAATCATGGATCAGCTGCCTTCTGCACATCTCCCTATTGGGATCATGCCCAAAACCCTGGGCATGTGCCCTTGACCAGAATCGAACCTGGGACCCTTGAGCCCATGCTCTAACCACTGAGCAACACCAGCGAGGGCAGAAAGGGTGTTTTTATATATATATATATATTTTTTTTTAATAAATTTTATTGATTTTCCACAGAGAGGAAGGAAGAGAGAGAGAGAGCGCGAGAAACGTCGATGAGAGAGAAACATCGACCAGCTGCCTCCTGCACACCCCCCACTGGAGATGTGCTCGCAACCCAGGTCCATGCCCTTGACCGGAATCGAACCTGGGACCCTTCAGTCCGCAGACCGAAGTTCTATCCACTGAGCCAAACCGGTTTTGGCCAGAAAGGGTGTTTTTAAAGGGCATTCCACTTTGAATTGAAAGCCCACAAATTATAGCAAACTCAACAAAACAGGATTTTGCCCAATGAATGTCATTTTTGATACAGAGGCCAGCTTAGTGTAATGGAGATGAGGGATGCTTTTAGCCTCAATGACTCCAGGTCTAAAGAACTAAATCCTATATAATAAAAGGCTAATACGCAAATTGTCCCCTTGACTGGGAGTTCCACCCGTAAGTTCTAACAGGGAGCAGGGCCTGCTGGCCAACAGCCCAAAGCCCCTCCCTATGGCTAGCCCCGCCCCCAATCGGCCCCAATAGGGGCAGGCCAGCTGGATCCTGCCAGCCGGACATCCCACCTGTGCACAAATTCGTGCACCAGGCCTCTAGTTAAAAAAGAAAGAAGGGCCGAAACCGGTTTGGCTCAATGGATAGACCGTCAGCTTAGGGACTGAAAGGTCCCAGTATGGGGTGTGCAAGAGGCAGCTGATCGATGACTCTCTCTCATGGATGTTTCTAACTCTTTATCTCTCTCCCTCCCTCTCTGTGCAAAATCAATAAAATATATATTTTTTTAAAAAGAAGAAAATAATATTAAATAAATAAAAATAAAATAAAAAAGAAAGAAGGGTCTAAACCAGTTTGGCTCAGTGAATAGAGCGTCAGTCTGTGGACTGAAGGGTCCCAGGTTCGATTCCGCTCAAGGGCATGTACACTGGTTGCGGGCACATCTCCGGGGAGGGGGAGGGAGGTGTGCAGGAGGCAGCTGATCGATGTTTCTCTCTCATCCATGTTTCTAGCTTTCTATCCCTCTCCCTTCCTCTCTGTAAAAAATCAATAAAAAATATATATTTCTTTTAAAAAAAAAGAAGGAACTAAATTCAGTGCTTGGCTTTGCCTAAGGGAAGTGGGGAGCCATCGGAGAACCCCGAGGAGGAAAGGCAGTGGCGGGTTGTAACCATTGGGTGCGTTCTGCGGATTCTGGCAACAATCCTGCAGCCCGGGGTCCGTTCAGCTGGTTCCTGTCCCCTGGCCTCTGGGTGGGAGACGATAAGGAAGGGATTTAGAATTTCCACCGGGGCTTCCTGGCGCTCCTCGGTCTTGGTGACCGTGAGCAAGGCCCGGCCTGCTGGGTTTCGCTCTCCTGTGCGTTCGGGGAATGTCCGTGAGCAAAACAGAAGACCCCCCGCCAGGACGGAGGTATTGCTCTCATGGGGGAGATACAGAGGAAGAGACAGCTTTGTGCCGAAGCCGGTGTGGCTCAATGGATAGAGCATCGGCTTGGGGACTGAAGGGTCCCGGGTTCGATTCCGGTCAAGGGCATGTACCTTGGTTGTGGGTTGCGGGCATATCCCCAGTGGGGGGGTGCAGGAGGCTGCTGATCGATGACTCTCTCTCATCGATGTTTCTAGCTCTCTATCTCTCTCCCTTCCTCTCTGTACAAAATCAATAAAATATATTTAAAAAATAATAATAATGGATTGGCTCCCTCCTGCATGCCCTACACTGGGGATGGAGCCCACAATATGAGCATGTGCCCTCTCAGGGAATCGAACCCTAACTTCCTGATACACAAGTCTATGCTCAACCACTAGGCCATGCTGGCCGGGCAAACAAGCCCTTTTTTTCTTTCTCTCTCTCTCTTTCTTTCTTTCTTTCTTTCTTTCTTTCTTCCTTCCTTCCTTCCTTCCTTCCTTCCTTCCTTCCTTCCTTCCTTTCTTAATATATTTTATTGATTTTTTACAGAGAGGAAGGGAGAGGGATAGAGAGCTAGAAACATCGATGAGAGAGAAACATCAAACCAGCCACCTCCTGCACACCCTCTATTGGGGATGTGCCCGCAACCAAGGTCCATGCCCTTGACCAGAATCGAACCCGGGACCCCCCCCAGTCCTCAGGCCGATGCTCCATCCACTGAGCCACACCAGTTATGGCGTAACAAACCCTTTCTTGGTAATTGGCAGCAGCCCGTGTGGCTACGTCTGCTGGTGAAGCAGAGTAACCTCTGCCTGGTATAAAAACTGCTGTTTGAGACTCTCTGCTATGGTTAGAGATAGTCCCTTGCCCTATTAACTGTCATTGTAAACTCTGTTATTTTTAGATAGTCCCTTATTCTGCAAAAAAAGAAAAGAAAACTGTTTTACTTTAAATACTAAAAAAGATAAACTTAACTGTCTGACCTTGCAAGCTAGCCATCTAATAGCATCAGGGACTGATACGCTGATACTGATAACATTCACGTGCCCTGACCAGGACTCAAACAGTGACCTCGTGTGGCTCAGAAGCCAATGCTCAATCACTGAGCCACGCTGGCCTGGCTCCGACGTAGGTTTGGAAGGATCGTTCTGGCTGCCGTGTGGTGAGCAGATGGACAAGACAGGAAGTACGACAGCAGCGACTCGGACCCGGGTGATGGCCCTGGAGCCAGGGAGGAGCGGTCACATCTGGATACACACGGAGTGGCCAGATGATGATCATCTCTGAACGCATAATAACCTGGCCATTCAGTGTGTGCGTGTGTGTGTGTGTGTGTGTGTGTGTGTGTGTGTGTGAGGCCGGTGCATAAATTTGTGCATGTCTGGGTCCAGCCAGCCTGGCCAGGGGGAGGGGACATGGGCAGTTGGCTGGCCTGCCTGCTGGTCGAACTCCTGGTCGAGGGGACAATTTGCATATTAGCCTTTTATTCTATAGGATAGACACGGAGTGGCCAGGTTATTATGCATGCATAGATCATCATCTGGCCACTCTGTGTGTCTATATATATATATATATATATATATATATATATGTGTGTGTGTGTGTGTGTGTGTGTGTGTTTGTGTGTGTGTGTGTGTATTAGAGGTCCAGTGCATGAATTCGTGCATGGGTGGGATCCAGCCAGCCTGGCCAGGGGGAGGGGACACGGGCGGTCGGCCGGCCTGCCTGCTGATTGAACTCCTGGTCCAGGGGACCATTTGCATATGAGCCTTTTATTCTATAGGATATATGCCAAGTGGCCAGGTTATTATGCGTCCAGAGATCATCATCATCATCTGGCCACTCGGTGTAGTTTGGAAGGCGGACCCACTGGTTTTCTGATAGATGGGGGGGAGGGGGAGGGAGAGTTGGAGATGATCACGCATCCTTGATGATAAGACGAGGGTCAGGGCAGAGGCCTTGGGTGTGTGAGGACATTTGGGGACGCATCATCCCAGAAATGATACTTAAAGCCAGGAGGCTGATGAGGGCGTGAGCACAGCAGAGGGAGGACCCAGGCCAGCTTGGGAGTTCAAGGAGAAGGAAGGCGGAGGAGACAGAAGTGGGAGGAATGAGAACACGGAGTCCTGGAAGCCAGGGGTCAGCAATGCCCAGAGCCGCTGGGAGCTCAGATCTGAGGAGGACAGACTGGACAGGTGCGTGGGGGTTCACCCTGTTGGGAGGGTGGCTCAGGTGGCCCCAGAGCAGGGTGGGAGGGGCATTAGGGGTTTAATGAGGGTTCAGGGGGGTGAACATCAGGAAGATCGTCGCCAACTGGCAAGGAGATGAGGATTTTCTTATGGATTTTATTTACAATAGAATTGATTTTTATTCAGATTCTTTTTTTTTCTCAATATATTTTATTGATTTTTTACAGAGAGGAAGGGAGATAGAGGGTTAGAAACATCGATGAGAGAGAGTCATCGATCAGCTGCCTCTTGCACACCCCCTACTGGGGATATGCCCGCAGCCAAGGTACATGCCCTTGACCGGAATCGAACCCGGGACCTTTCAGTCCCCAAGCCGACGCTCTATCCATTGAGCCAAACCGGTTTCGGCTCAGATTCTTTTTTAAGCCCTGACCAGTTTGGCTCAGTGGATAGAGCGTCAGCCTGCGGACTGAAGGGTCCCGGGTTCGATTCCGGTCAAGGGCGTGTACACTGGTTGCGGGCACATCCCACAGAAACACACAGTAACGGGGTGTGCAGGAGGCAGCTGATGGATGTGTCTCTCTCATCAATGTTTCTAACTCTCTATCCCTCTCCCTTTCTCTCTGTAAAAAAAAATCAATACAATATATTTTTTAAAAAAACATAATAGATTCTTTTAAAAAATATTTATTGATTTTAGAGAGATTTGTTGTTCCACTTATGATTCTTGGTTGATTCTTTTTTTTTAAAGTATAGGTATGTATATATATTTTTTATTTAAATATATATATATATATATATATATATTTTTTTTTTTTTATTTTTTTTTTTTTTATTGATTTCAGAGTGGAAGGAGAAGGGAAAGAGAGATAGAAACATCAATGAGGAGAGAGAATCATGGATCAGCTGCCTCCTGCACGCCCCCCACTGAGGATCGAGCCCACAATCCGGGCCTGTGCCCTGACCGGGAATCGAACCGTCACCTCCTGGTTTCTAGGTTCATACATAGCTATCCATGCTCAACCACTGAACCACACCGGCCGGGCTGTGCTCCAATATCTTGTCTTAAAGCGGCATGATACCCCCTTTGCCAGCTTGATCCATCGGAAGACAGCTCGTGCAGAGTGCTTGGCGCTAGGTCCAGCCCCAAATGAAGCCACGGGCGAACGGTCATCACACGTTATCGGATCCGCTATCTGATCCAGTCGCGGCTAAAAGCAGCCGGTCTGTTGCAATAGCTCAGTGGGAAAGGACACTCCAGCCCACTGGCAAGCAGCTCGGAGTCCCTGGCAGACAGGGCCGCCCGGGCGCCCAGCCTGGACAGGAGGCTTCAGAAATGCTGGGTGCAACCGCCCTGTGGTCCCCCGTCTTGCCTCCCAAGGGGGAACATCGGAGCTGGGGGACACGGTGGCACGGGGCCTCCCGGTCACTCAGGGGGGGGCTCAGCAATCCCAGAATGCACCCACAGGAACACACACAAGCATGTGGGTATAGCTGGGAGGGCGAGGGGGCAGAGCCCACAGGAGTTGCCAGGCCCGAGGCTCAGAAATGTCATCGTAAAGCCCCTAGCCAGTGTGGCCCAGTGGATAGAGCGTCGGCCTGCGGACTGAAAGGTCCCGTATTCGAGTCCATTCAAGGGCACAGGCCTCGGTTGCGGACTCAATCCCCACTGTGGGGCATGCAGGAGGCAGCCGATCCATGATTCTCTCTCATCATTGATGTCTCTGTTTCTCTCTCCGCCTCTCCCTTCCTCTCTGAAATCAATAAAATTCAATTAAAATGATGTCCCAGCCGAGACCGGTGTGGCTCAGTGGATAGAGCATCGGCCTGCGGACCAAAGGTCCCAGGTTCGATTCCGGTCAAGGGCATGTACATTGGTTTCGGGCACATCCCCAGTGGGGGGTGTGCAGGAGGCAGCTGGTCGATGTTCTCTCTCTTATCGATGTTTCTAACTCTCTATCCCTCTCCTTCCTCTCTGTGAAAAATCAATAAAATATATTTTTTTAAAAATGATGTCCCAGCACGGCCAGCGTGTCTTAGTGGTTGAACATCGACTTAGGAACCAGGAGGTCACCGTTCCAATCTTGGTCAAGGGCACATGCCCAGGTTGGGGGCTCCACCAAGTAGCAGGGGTCTTCAAACTACGGCCCGCGGGCCACATGCGGCCCGCAGAGGAGTCTGATCCGGCCCGCCAGGTTTTTTGGGCAGTGAGCGCAGCCGAGGTGTTACAGTAGGAATTAGTAGTTCATATAGTCCGGCCCTCCAGCTCTCTGAGGGACCGTGATCTGGCCCCCACTTTAAAAAGTTTGAGGACGCCTGAGTAGGGGGTGTATGTATGTATATATATATACACACACACACACACACACACACACACACACACACTGAGTGGCCAGATTCTCATGCGTTCAGAGATCATCCTCCTCTGGCCGCTCCATGTATGTGGCTCCTGTTTAGCCTTTGAGTCGGACATGCGTGCCCCAGAGCCTTGCGCCAGCTACTGAGGAGGGAGAGGTGGACAGAGCAGCGGACTCCAACCTCACGGAGCACAAAGCCAGCCAGTCCTCCTGCCTCGGCCCCGGCCGGCGGGCGAGGCCACCGGTGAGGTCACAGGCGAGGCGTGGCCGTGTCCGCCGGCAGCAGGTCGAGTGGCCTGGATCCGGGCGCTGCGGCTGGCCAGGCGCCAGGCCAGGGAGGCGGGCGCTGACACTGAGACGCATCGCGGCAGCAGGTGACACCTCTTGGCCCCTCCGGCCGGATCCAGACCCGCTGCCTGGGGGTCCTGGACCGAAGGGCGTGCGGGAGCAATGCCAAACGCAGACGAGGGGCCCTGGGGTGTGCAGAGACGAGGCCACCCAGCCGGTGTGGTTCAATGGTTGAGGATCAACCTAGGAACCAGGAGTTCACAGTTCAATTCCCAGTCAGGGCACAGGCCCGGGTTGCGGGCACATCCCCAGTGTGGGGCGCGCAGGAGGCAGCCAATCCATGATCCCCTCTCATCATGGATGTCCTTCCTCTCTCCCTTCCTCTCTGACATCAATAAAAATATATCAAGCCGAAACCGGTGTAGCTCAGTGGATAGAGCGTCGGCCTGCGGATTGAAGGGTCCCAGGTTCAATTCCGGGGTCAAGGGCATGTACCTTGGTTGCAGGGACATCCCCAAGTGGTGGGTGTGCAGGAGGCAACGGATCGATGGTTCTCTCTCATCGATGTTTTTGGCTCTCTATCCCTCTCTCTTCCTCTCTCTGGAAAATTAGAATATATTTTTTAAAATAAAATAAAAAATAAAAATGTATCGAGAACAAAAGAGAAAAGGGAGCCCCCGCCCCCCGGAGTGAGTGTGTCTCGGGAGCTGAACCCCAACACTCAGGCACACATGCAGCCAAGAAGCCATGAGCTGTCCCGTGTGGGTGTCTCTTTCTCTTTGTTTTAATATAAATTTTTTTTATTGATCTCAGAGATGAAGGGCATGGGAGAGAGAGAAACATCCAGGAGGAGAGAGAATCACGGACCGGCTGCCTCCTGCACGCCCCCCACTGGGGATGGAGCCCGCAACCGGGGCCTGTGCCCTGACCGGGAATCGAACCCTGGCCTCCTGGTTCCTAGGTGGACGCTCACCACTGAGCCACAGCAGCTGGTTGGGCGGGCGTCTCTTTTGGAAGGCCGGGGTGTGGCGTGACCTGGCAGGTGCAGGCCAGAACCTCAGGGCAGCCAGAGAGTGCCTCCTCCCCGGGTCACAGGCCCGCCCCAGGCTCCTCCCCGACGCTCCTGCACCCGCGCCCTCGCTCACCTCTGCCAGCCCCAGCCCGTCTCCAGCCCTGCCCGCCACATGCCCCCGGCAGGTGTGGACTCCCCTCGGCTTCAGGCCTCTCCTGCCAACCGGCTCTGGCATCCGACTCGCCTGTGACTCACCCTCCACGCCACCCGCTCCCTCCCACCGCCTCTGAGCTGTGCTTGCCTCCCGCACGGACCAGCTCAGTCTGCTGGGTGGCTGGGCGGCGGGCCGTGTGGGTCAACAAGACCAGCCCCTGTGGGCGGACGCCCAGGAGGACTACAGGCAGGGTGCCGAGTGCCACCCCGGGCGCTGTGGAGGGAACGGGGGCCACGCCTGGGCAAGGAGACCTGAGGCTGAGGCTGTAGCTGTTTTCCGGTGGCAGGCTGTGCTGTGAATGACGGTGTCCTACCCGGTCCTTCTGTCCCTGTCATCCCTTCACCCATTCATTCGTCAGCTCCCTCGCAAACTGTGGAAACGGAATGCGACAATAAAAAGAACTTGTTTCCAGGCCTGGCCGGTGTTGCTCAGTGGATAGAGCGTCGGCCTGCGGACTGAAAGGTCCCAGGTTCGATTTCGGTCAAGGGCATGTGCCTTGGTTGCGGGCACATCCCCAGTAGGGGGCATGCAAGAGGCAGCTGATCGATGTTTCTCTCTCATTGATGTTTCTGACTCTCTGTCCCTCTCTCTTACTCTCTGTAAAAAAATCAATAATATATATATATATTATATATTAAAAAAAAAAAAAATATATATATATATATATATATATATATATATATATATATATAATTTTTTAAAGGACTGCTTCCAGGCCCTCCAGGGACTTTTAGGTTCCCCAGGATGACCTGTGCGCCCCTCTTTACTCTCCCCTCTGCTTGGACGATCCCAGTCCCACACTCCTCCCCCTCCAACCTTTAGACCTCGGCTAAAGAATGGATGGATGGATGGGTGGATGAATGGATGGATGGATGGATGGATGGATGGATGGATGGGTGGGTGGATGGATGGATGGATGGAAGGATGGATGATGAATTGATGGGTGGATGGATGGATGGAACAAAGGAAGGATGGATGGATGGATGGAAGGAAGCATGGATGATGAATGGATGGGTGGATGGATGGGTGGGTGGATGGATGGATGGATGGATGGTGGATGGATGGATAGATGGGTGGGTGGGTGGATGGAAGGATGGATGATGGGTGGGTTGGTGGATGGATGGATGGATGGGTGGATGGAAGGATGGATGGATGGATTGAGGATGGATGGGTGGGTGGGTGGGTGGATGGGTTGGTGGGTGGATGGATGGATGGTGGATGGGTGGATGGATGGATGATGGATGGATGGATGGGTGGGTGGGTGGGTGGGTTGATGGATGGAAGGATGGATCGGTGGATGGGTGGATGGATGGGTGGGTGGAAACATGGTTGGTGGATGGGTGGGTGGATGGATGGGTGGGTGGAAGGATGGAGAACCTCGTCTAAAGGTCACCTCCTCGGGGCAGGCTCCCCTGACCCCTTGACCAGCGTCAGGCCCCATTAGGATGCGTTCATAACCGGGCACTGTCCTTCGAGTGCCTGTAATTACGTGTTCATCAGTGGGGCTGTTCCCTTAATGTGGGTCCTCCCAGGCGCCTCTGGCAGCAGCGTCTTGTTTCTGATTAGTATTTACACACAGCCTCACACATGGCGATGCATTTAATAAGTACAAACCAGATTGGGTAGATGCTGGATGGTTGGCTGGATGCGACCCATGAAAAGACAGAACTGCGGCTGCAAACAAGGGGACCGGCGGCCTCCGATCTGCCCCTGACCGCCCGCGCCCCCCAGGAGTGATTACAAGGAGACTGACCTCTCACCTCCCAAGACCATTAGAGAACAGAGGGGACCCATTGCTGAAGCCTTTCAAAGCCCCTGGGCCCTCCTAAGGCTCCCTGACTTAGGCTGGCAGGGGAGAGCCGTTAGGGGCCATCAGGCTGACAGAAGAGACCGGTTAGGGGTGATCAGACCAGCAGGGGAGAGCAGTTAGGGGCATCAGGCAGGCAGGGGAGAGCGGTTAGGGGTGATCAGACCAGCAGGGGAGAGCAGTTAGGGGCATCAGGCAGGCAGGGGAGAGCGGTTAGGGGTGATCAGACCAGCATGGGAGAGCAGTTAGGGGCATCAGGCAGGCAGGGGAGAGCCGTTAGGGGTAATCAGGCTGTCAGGGGAGAGCCGTTAGGGGTGATCAGACTGGCAGGTAGAGGGGTTAGGGTGATCAGGCTGACAGGGGAGAGCAGGTAGGGGTGATCAGGCCGACAGGGGAGAGCGGGTAGGGGTGATCAGACCGACAGGCAGAGGGGTGAGGGTGATCAGGCAGGCAGGCAGAGAGGCACGGGCGGGAAGGGAAGAGAGGGCAGCACGCGGAATGGTTAGCATCACACTGCTGCCTACTTACTCACTGGTGTGTGCTCATCATCAGGTCACCTGCAGCTAATTGGGAGGATGTTTGTTTACGATTCGTTTTCTTACTCATCTAATCACAGGCAGGAGAGGTTCTGCCAGTTACGCAGCCAATCCAAGAACTCGGTGGTCAGGACACGGGGTGCCAGGAGCGGGAGGGACAGGGGAATGAGGAAATCCAGCTGGATGACCCGGGGCCTCTGAGCCCGGTGTGGGCTTCCGTCCCACCCCCTTTGACACACCCGTCCGCAGAGCCTGCCTCTGTAAAATCTCTGGGACAGCCGGGCGTGTCCCCATTTTATCTCCCCCAGCAGCTGGGACCCGCCCCAACGCTGAGAGCATGCCACGCCGCTCATGGCTAAGGGCGTAAATCTCCTGCCATCCTCGGCCAAGCCTCCGTCATGGTGATGGTGCAGGTGTGCAGCGAGTCAGTGGGTGATGTTTGAACCCTGATGAGGCCTGCAGTGCCCTCTAGGTGTTGGGGGGTGGGGATGGGGGCAGCAAAGAAGCAGAGACTTGGTGTTGATTCCCCCTTCCTTGGCCAGCAGAAGAGGGCAGTTAGGGGCGATCAGACTGGGAGGGGAGCAGTTGGGCGATCAGGCCGGCAGACAAAGGCGGTTAGGGGTGATCAGGCAGGCAGGCAAGCAGTTAGGAGCCAACAGTCTTGGATTGGAGAGGGTGCAGGCTGGGCTGAGGGACTCCCCCATACATGAACTTTGTGCACCAGGCCTCTAGTCTATATTAATAAATGGGTAATATGCTAATTAGATCGGATAGACTGTAGGGGTGTCGAACTCAATCAGAGAAGGGGCCAAAATCTAAAATCCAGCCTAAATCGAGGGCCGAATGGTTTACCGAACAGTCATAAACTGTCATTGTGATGGAAACGCAGCGGAGTGCAGTGATGACAGCGTGGTGCGGGCCACATTGCAAGGCCTGGCGGGACGGATTTGGCCCGCGGGCCTTGTGTTTGACACATGTGGACTAGAGGTCCTTCTGGACGAAGCCACGGTGGTGGGGGCAAGGCAAACGTTGTTTGGGGCAATCAGGTGTCAGGGAAGAGCGGTCAGGGGCGATGAGGCAGGCAGGCAGAGGGGTTAGGGGCAATCAGGCAGACAGGTGAGCGGTTAGGAACCAGCGGTCCTGGAATGTGAGAGGGATTTCTGACTGCCTGGGGGATCGGGCCTAAACTGGCAGTTGGACATCCCTCGAGGGGTCCCAGATTGGAGAGGATGCAGTACAGGTTGAGGGACCCCCCCTCTCTCATACACGAATTTTGTGCATTGAGCCTCTAGTTGTAAATAAAATGTTAACACTTAGTCTTATGACACAAGGAATTTAAAAGTGAACTATTTCAGCTCTAACTGGTTTGGCTCAGTGGATAGTGTCGGCCTGTGGACTGAAAGGTCACAGGTTCGATTCTGGTCAAGGGCATGCACATCCCTTGATGTTGTGGGCACATCCCCAGTAGGGGGTGTGCAGGAGGCAGCTGATGGATGTTTCTCTCTCTTTGATGTTTCTAACTCCCTCTCCCTTCCTCTTCATAAAAAAAAAAATCAATAAAATATATATATTTTAAAAAGACAACTATTTCAGTTTGTACCTCCTGAACTCAATCTGAGGGTGTCAGACCAAATCAGAGGGCAGAAGTCAAGCCAGGCACAAGGGGCCATGATGCAAGCCCGGGACCCCAACAGCCTGCATGTGGGGGTGGGGGTGGGGTGGTGAGGATGACCCCAGCAGGAACCAGGGTGCAGCTCCCCGAGGAGAAACATGATCCCTGGACACTGAAGCTGCCTCTGCGCATCCCGAGTGCAGACAAGCAGGGGATGCTGTAGGCGGACGGGCTGGGTTCCCAGACTCTATCCCCATTTCACAGACCAGTAGGCTGAGGCCCACGAAGGCAGCCAATCAGCAACAAGCTCAGTCAGGAACCTCTATGTGCCCCCTCCAAGGACTTGAGATCAGGCCGGGCTAGGCTGTCACCTTGGCCTGACATCCCAGGGACAAGACTGTGTACAGCAGCGCCCGCATCACAGACATGACATTTAGCACGTCAGGATACAATGGCTACGGTGCCAGGCGTGTTTAAACGTCACATCCGCCACGACTAGACGTCAAAAAAGAAACACGCTGTGATGGCACATGGGATTGAACGTCATTTCCGGTCTCGCCATTTATCAGGGGAGTTAAAGGCCCATACACCGAAGTTGTGGGTTGGGTGTGATCCCCAGTCAGGGCACATGCAGGAATCCAGAAATAAAATGCATGAGTATGAGCAGCAGCAAATCGATGCTTCTCTCTTTAAAATTATAATAAATACCTAAAATAGCGTCAGTTCAGATGCAACCACATGGCACCTGGCACTTCCTAGGTCAACTGGGTTTAAACGTCATTCCCATCCTCAGGAAGGTCAACAGGACTATGCGGTCGCACACAAAATATGTCATTCACGGCGCCGTGAAAAGCAGCGCTTGACTAGATTTTACAGCGTTTTTCAACCGCTGTTCCGCGGCACAGATGTTGCCTGGTGTGCCGTAGGTGCAGACAAGACAAGAATTTTATAATTTTTCACTATTTTGTTTACTTAATATTTCATAATAAAGTAATTATAAAATACTTTCTTTGTGTTTATTTGATTCCTATTCAAGAGAATTACTTTATATATAGTCAATATAGGCACAGAGTTAAATTTTTTAACATTTTCTAATGGTGGTGTGCCTCGTGATTTTTTTCATGAAACAAGTGTGCCTTTGCCCAAAAAAGGTTGAAAAACACTGGACTAGAAGACATACCCGTCACAGGGAAGGTCAAAATGGAGCCGTGAACGGGTTAAAAACGTCACTTCCGTCGCGGAGGAGGTCCGATGAGTGTGTCGCTGTTCAGAAAATCGTCATTTCCGGCGCGACGAAGCCCGGGGGCGACTGGGGTCGCGCTCCAGAGGCGTCATTTCCGGCGCAAGGAAGGTCCTGCCAGCAGCTGCGACTTAGATGGGTTACGACACGACGTCATATTTACCGCTAAGCGACGTCAACGTGGCTGCGAATCACCCAACCGACGTCTCCCTGAAACTTCACGCTGTCGGTCATCCCCCCCAAAGTGGATTTACACGTGTTTTCTGCCCCGTCTAAACGTCACGCTTGCGGCGGTCTGACGAGCCCTGAAATGTCATGACGTCATGACGTACGTGCTACGTCATTTCGGCAGCGACCGGATATTCTCCCCGAGGTTTGGTCTCGCTGACGACGTAAACGTTTCTCCGGAGGCAAGGTGAGGTCGGTTTTACGTGATTTCCGGCGCCGGGAGACGTCACGGGCTTCAAAGTCGCTTGGGTCGCGGACGCCGGGGGCTTTGGGGTCGTTCCCGCCGCGGCGTGATGTTGCGTCAGGGCCGCTGCCTCGGGCATTCCTGTCCCGCCAGCGGGGACCGGACTTCACGGCGGCCGGGGAGGCCGCACCGGAGCCCCTGCCCGGTTAGGACGGCGGGGGTGTGTTTGGCCCGTCCCTGAGCCGCTTCCTCCTGCAGGTATGCAATCCCTTTATTTTTTAAAGTTGTTGTCTTTTAAATATTGTATCGCAAATCAGCGAGCCGGAAAACACGCCTTCATGAGTCAGTTCGGTCCTGGCCGGTGTGGCTCAGTGGGTAGAGCGTTGGCCTGGAGACTGAAGGGTCCCGGGTTCGATTTAGGTCAAGGGCATGTACCTTGGTTGCGGGCACATCCCCAGTGAGGGGTGTGCAGGAGGCAGCTGATGGATGTTTCTCTCTCGATGTTTCTAACTCATTTCTCTCCCTTCCGCTTTGTAAAAAATCAATAAAAAACAGTTTATTTTTTAAAAATGAGCCAGTTAGTTAAAAGTCACCTTCCTTGCGCGCAGGTTCAGAGCAGGTTATCTCTGTCCAATTCTAAACCCCCAAAGGAGGAAGCATTCTCTTTTTACATCTTTTCAGGTCCTTGAGTAAATTATTTTTACAGAGAGAGAAACATCGATCAGCTGCCTCCTGCACACCCCCCACCGGGGATGTGCCCGCAACCAAGGTACATACCCTTGACCAGAATCGAACCTGGGACCCTTCAGTCCACAGGTGGACGCTCTACCCACTGAGCCACACCAGTCAGGGCGATCCCTTCATTGTTAATGTTACCTGAGGGCCGTTTTGCCTCTCCAGGGGAGTGGAGTACCTTCTAGTTAAACGGTGGCGGGAGACGGTAGATTCTGCATATGATGGAAAAAAGGAATTTGATCCTTACCGCGTGCCGCCCAGGAAAGTGCTGTGAGGCGGTTCATTCATTAAATGTGAATGGACAACAGTCAAGTTTCTCCGAGAAAACGGGAGTATGTGTTTGTGATATCCAGGTAGGCACGTACTTAAACAGGATACAAAAACGCTCTGTCCTAATGGTATTGATTGATAAGTTGATTGAAGCCATCTGTTAAAAAAAAAAAAAAAAAAAAGGCTGCATTCAAAGAGTGCAAGGTAAGCCACGGAGTGGGAAATATATTTACAAAACCTATACCCAACCACGGACTCCTAACTGTAGCGCGTAAAGAACCTGTACAATTCAAAAAGGAAAAAAATATTACTCGATTTATTATTTTTTAATTTTAAAAATACATTTTATTGATATTTTTGCAGAGAGGAAGGAGAGATAGTCAGAAACGTTGATGAGATAAACACATCGATCAGCTGCCTCCTGCATCCCCGTCCCCTTCCCCACTGGGGTTGTGCCTGCAACCAAGGCACGTGCCCTTGATTGGAATCGAACCCCGGACCCTTCAGTCTTCAGGCTGATGTTCTGTGCTCTATCCACTCAGCCAAACTGGTTAGGCCTATCTGACTTTAAAAAAATAAAAAAAAAAAAATAAAAATAAAAAAAAAAAAAAAAATATATATATATATATATATATATTTTTTTTTTTTTTTTTTTAAAGCACATACAAATGGCCAGTTAACATTATCAACAGAAAAACTCTGTATTTTCTTTCCAAAACCCCCGTTCTTCCCAACTGGACCTTAGTCAGGGCTGAGCACGTCTCCCCCGGTTACAGAAACGTTGAGAACTTTGAGGAGCATCCTGTCCAGTCTCCCATCACCTTCGTCCTCTCACACGGCATCGCCTGTTCCTGGAATGCTCCTCCTGGGGTGCAAGTGTGACTGGGTCAAAGCCTTCGCTTCCACTCACTCTGGATAAGGTCTCCTCCTGTTAGCATGGCTTTAGACCTTTTATGATCTGGCCTCTGACCACCCCCAGCCTCTCTTCCTCTGGTGGTTGGGTTCTGGTTAAATCGAAACTAGAGGCAATAGGCCTTCCTTCCCTTGGCTTCCAGCACCGGTTTTCCTCCGGGATCCAGGCCTTCGCTCCGGACACCATCTTCATCTCTGTTGCAGACTGTGGAGTCTGCTCTCTTCATCTTCACTGCGGCCGGAGTGCCACTCCTGTAGATCCCTTTGCCCCCTGCTCTCCCTCTCATAGCAGGAGCCCTGCCTCACCCGGCCACTCCGTGCCTGGAGCAACCGGGCTGCCGCCATCTTTGCCTTCTAATTTGCATACCCCCTCCCGATTGGCTGGTGGGTGTAGCAGAGTGATGGTCAATTTGCATGCTCCTCTTTTATTAGTGTAGATAGTGTAGATTACGGTCTGGCCCCCCCCTTCCTTTATCAGCGCTTCCTCCTCAGCCTGACAAACTCCTACACATACTACAGTGTCCTTGTGCCATCAGGGAACTCATCCTGTGTTCCCCTCCTTCCGAGCTCTTGATCCAGGGTTTGCTATTGGCGTGAGGTTGGCTGTCTCCTTTGTCTCCTTCATCAGACTGTGGGCAGGTCAGAGGCTGCATCTTCCCTCCGGAGCCCCCAGTGCCCGGGAGGGGGCCGTCCCGCAGCCCAGGAATTCCTTCAAACAGGAAGGGTTTTACTGCAGACCAACCCGTGCAGCAGGTCAGGTTGCAGGTGTGGCCGGGAGAGGAGCTGCTGTGGCCACTTCGGGGGAGAGGGCGGGTTTTCTCAGGGGCCCTGGTTTTCACAGGCAGGGCCAGACCTTTGCGGGTGGTGCGGGAATCCTGGGCTCCCGGGCGGAAAGGGGAACTTGGCCTGTGCTGCAATTCCACTTGTGAACACGAGGTGGCGCTCTGTGGCGGCCTCCAGAACCCAGAGTAAGTGAACTGGTACCCGGGTGGTTAGTGATGCTGAGCAGGCTGAGGGATCCCCGCGTTTATTCATTCATGTCCCTACGGAGGTGTAGGGCGAACCTACAAATGGCGCTTCATGGATGTGTCCCGGGGCGCCAGCCCGGGTTTAGTGCTGGCCCCGCTGGTCCTGGGAAGGGGCCCGGCTCGCTCTGGGCTCCAGGTCCCTCCTGCAGAGCGGCGTTCAGACCTGCGCGGCCTTTTTTTTTTTAATACATATTTTATTGATTTTTTACAGAGAGGAAGCGAGAGGGATAGAGAGTTAGAAACATCGATGAGAGAGAATCATCGATCAGCTGCCTCTTGCACACCCCGCACTGGGGATGTGCCCGCAACCAAGGCACATGCCCTTGACCAGAATCGAACCCGGGACCTTTCGGGACGCTCTATCCACTGAGCCAAACCGGTCTCGGCAGACCTGGGCGGCTGTAAGGAGGGAGGTTGGCAGAGCTGGCGGCTCCGTTCCTGGCCCCTCCACCATGCCCGGCAGTGCTCACTTCCCTGGGGATCCCTGGCCACGCTCCCCGTGCCCTCTGACAGCCCGGGCAGACTCTCCCCGCCCCACCCTTTACTCTCCTACCCACCCCCGCCCTCACCCTCCCCGCCCTCCATCAGGCCGGGGACCCCTGAGGACCGGGCGGGTCAGCCGAGCTTTCTGGGTAAACACTCCACCGAAGGATGGAGAAGGATGACTGACCTCCACCACAGACACAGCCGAGTCCTTCAGGCACTTGAACAAGGATGAGCGTGTCCCTGGCCTGCGACTTTTCCCTTCCCACGCGAGACAGTTCAAACCCCTGGAGAGTTTTTCCGGTTTAGCTCAGTGGATAGAGCATCGGCTTGGGGACTGAAAGGTCCCGGGTTCGATTCCGGTCAAGGGCATGTACCTTGGTTGCGGGCATATCCCCAGTGGGGGGGGTGCAAGAGGCGGCTAATCGATGACTCTCTCTCATCGATGTTTCTAACTCTCTATCTCTCTCCCTTCCTCTCTGTACAAAATCAATAAAATATATTTTAAAAAATTAAAAAAAAACCCTGGAGAAATGGGAAGTGGGGGCAGGAGATTCTGGGAACCCCCCAGGTTTTGTAAGCTGGGGGTGGGGAGGTGTGGATCGAGGATGACAGGAGGGGCTTTCCTTCGGAAGATACCCCTCAGGGGCGGGGACAGCGCCAAGTGCCAGACGCTGATTCCCCGGCGCTTCTGTTTCTCTTCTTTTTTAAAATGTAGAAATTACTTTCAGAGAAGAGGGGAGAGAGAGAAACATCCATGACGAGAGAGAATCCTGGATCGGCTGCCTCCTGCACGCCCCACACGGGGGATGGAGCCTGCAATCTGGGCCTGTTCCCTGACCGGGAATCGAACCCTGACCTCCTGGTTCACAGGTCGACACTCCACCACTGAGCCATGCCGGCTGGGCATGCATTGTTAACCTTTTTAAAAAATATATATATATATATTTTTGACTTGTTACAGCGAGGAAGGGAGAAGGATAGAGAGTTAGAAATATCGGTGAGAGAGAAAGGTCCATGCCCTTGACCGGAATCGAACCCGGGACCCTACGGTCCGCAGACTGACGCTCTATCCACTGAGCCAAACCGGCTTCGACACTGACAACATTTTTGAGTTTGGGTTTGTTTATAAACCGAGAGATCTATTTATTGATTTATTATATTATATCTTTATTGATTTCAGAGAGGAAGGGAGAGGGAGATAGAGATAGAAACATCCATGATGAGAGAGAGAATCATGGATCGGCTGCTTTCTGAATGCCCGCACCCCGGGCATGTGCCCTGACCCGGAATCGAACCCGAGACCCTTTGGTCTGCAGGCTGACACTCTACCCACTGAGCCACACCGGCCAGGGCTATTTACTGATTTGAGAGAGAGAAAAAGAGAAACATGGGTGTGTGAGAGGACCATCCACAGACTGCCTCCCATACCAGCCCCAACCGGGAATCGAACCCTCAACCTCAGTCTGTAGGGACGATGCTCTAACCGGCTGAGCTACCCGGCCAAAGCACTCGGGTTCCTTTAAATTAGGGGTGTCGAACTCAATCAGAGAAGGGGCCAAAATCTAAAATCCAGCCTAAATCGCGGGCCGAATGGTTTACTGAACAGTCATAAACTGTCATTGTGATGGAAACGCAGCGGAGTGCAGTGATGACAGCGCGGTGCGGGCCACATTGCAAGGCCTGGCGGGACGGATTTGGCCCGCGGGCCTTGTGTTTGACACATGTGCTTTAAATCAACTTTCTCCAGGTTCCGTGTCCAAGTAGAAAGCTCACCCCCCTCAAGCGGACACCTCGGGGAGCCTGAGGGAGTTCCGAGGAACGGAAACGCCCCCATCGTGACAGACTGGGTCTCCACCCCCAACGTGCCCCACCCCCTCCTGGCCGGGCAGCTCAGTCTGTCCTGTGTTCTGTCCTCAGACTTCACCGAGCTGAAATCGGCCTGTCGGCGTTTTGTCCTGGGGCCCTGAGCATGGGGCAGGTGGGCTTTGTGGTGCCGTGTGAGTTGCCAGCTCCCCCCCCCCTGGACCCCCTGCAGGGAAGCCAGGGGGCAGGAGCGTGGCCCCCCGCGTACAGGACACCCCCACCCCCAGCAGGAGGCAGGTGCTCCCTTTGGGGGCCCCCCTCCCTCCTCCCCTCGCACCAGCAGGCACTTCTGCTTCCTCCCTGCCCTTTCCTGGGGCGGCGGGAAGTCCGGACCCTGTGCCCACAGCGCTGGGAGGCCCGCGCCCACAGGCCAGCTGATCGAAAGCGAAAAGTAGGGGGGGGGGGTCGCTGCAGCCACCATGGGGGCTGCCTGGAAGGAGGCGTTTATGACTGGCAGTACAATCCTAGAGTTCCCAGATGTCACCGCTGCCGGCTCTGCGGGCCTGGAGGGCGGGGGGCGGGGGGGGGAAGGCCGGGGGGAGGTCCCCCCGAGACCAGTGCTCCCGCCTGAAGTGTGCCTTTTACTCTTTCCATCTTGTTGTTGATCCCCCCCTGAGGCTATTTCTCCATTGATTTAAAAATATATATATATTTTTTTTTTGCCGAAACCGGTTTGGTTCAGTGGATAGAGAGCGTGGCTTGGGGACTGAAGGGTCCCGGGTTCGATTCCGGTCAAGGGCATGGACCTTGGTTGCAGGCACATCCCCAGTAGGGGGCGTGCAAGAGGCGGCTGATCTATGACTCTCTCTCATCGATGTTTCTAACTATCTCTCTCCCTTCCTCTCTGTACAAAATCAATAAAAAATATATATTTTTTTAATTTAAAGATATATATTTTTTATCGCCCTGGCCAGTGTGGCTCAGCAGATAGAGCATCACCTGTGGACTGAAGGGTCTCCGGTTCGACTCCAGTCAAGGGCACAGGCCCGGGTTGTGGGCTCCATTCCCCACGGGGGGGCGTGCAGGAGGCAGCCGATCCGGGATCCTCTGTCATCACGGATGTATTTTTAAAAAGCTTTCTTTTTTTTTATTGATTTCAGAGAGGAAGGGAGAGGGAGAGAAACATCCATAATGAGAGAGGGTCATGGATCGGCTGCCTCCTGCACGCCCCCTGCAGGGGATGGAGCCCGCAACCCGGGCCCGTGCCCTGACCGGGACTCGAACCCTGACCTCCTGGTTCACAGGTTGACTGACGCGGCTGCGGGGCCCCGACGGGCATTCCCATCGGAGACCACCGTTCTCCGGGTGTTCCGCCTTCGCCTTGGGCCGTGGTCGGCAAACTGTGGCTCTCGAGCCACATGCGGCTCTCTGGCCCCTCGAGTGTGGCTCTTCCACAAAGTACCGTATTTTTCGGACCATAAGACGCACTTTTTTCCTCCCAGAAGTGGGGGGGAAAAGTCCCTGCGTCTTATGGTCCAAATATAGCCTACACATATACTTTAAAAAAAAAGTTTTTTTACTTGCCCGGCTCTGTGTGGTCTCTGTGTGCTTGCCCGGCTCTAAAATGGTTCTAAATGCTGCTGTTTACTTTACAGGGTTGATTACATGTGTTTATGACTGTGATGTTGGGTTTTAATGCACATAAAATATTTTAGGACACTATTTGTTTCAGAATCTTTTTTTCTTCATTTCCCTTCTCTAAAAACGGGTGCGTCTTATGGTCCGGTGCGTCTTATGGTCCGAAAAATACGGTACCACATTCGGGCGCGCATTCAGTGCGATGGAAACTTCGTGGCCCATGCGCAGAAGTCGTTTTTGGCTCTCCAAAGAAATGTCAGTTGTTGTGCTGCTGCTATTGGGCTCTGTTAGCTAGTGAGTTTGCCGACCACCGGCCTTGGGGAGCGGAGAAGTTGCCTCAGCGGGGTCTCCCCTCGGTCACGGTCACGGTCACGGTCCTCGGATCCCTCCAGCCGGGCGCCCGGGCCTCCTCTCCCACTCCGCAGCCCAGGGGATCCTCGTCCGTCATTGCTCTCGGCTCCCGGGCGGGGCAGCAGGCGGACTCCTCCCTGGTAGAAACATTGACGAGCCCTGGCCGGTGTGGCTCAGTGGATAGAGCAGCAGCCTGCGGCGGGTTCGATTCCGGGTCAGGGGCACAGTTCTGTTTCCCAGCCCTGCACACAGTGTGTTTGGAGGCAACCAACAGATGTGTCTGCCTCGCATCCATGTTTCTCTCTCTCTCTCTTTCCCTCTCTAAGGAAAAAAAAAAAAAGGAAAAATATCCTTGGGTGAGGAATAAAAAAAATAATAACATCGTCCCATAATTTGCTAATCCATTCATCTGGTGATGCACACAGGTTCTTCCCACCTTATTTTTTGTGCTTTCTTTTTAAAACAATTATTTTATTCTTTAAATATATTTTATTGATTTTTCACAGAGAGGAAGAGAGAGGGATAGAGAGTCAGAAACATCGATGGGAGAGAAACATCGACCAGCTGCCTCCTGCACACCCCCCACCGGGATGTGCCCGCAACCAAGGTACATGCCCTTGACCGGAATCGAACCTGGGACCTTGAGTCCACAGACCGACGCTCTATCCACTGAGCCACACCGGTTTTGGCTCCACCTTGTTTATTATTATTATTATTATTAATTTTTGTTGTTGAGAATATTACCTATGTTCCCTCTTTCCCCCACGAGCCCCTTCCAGCCCAATCCGGGCCTTCCCCAGGGCTGTTCCTGCCTCGTGCGTAACGGTACTTACTTCTGCGTGTTTAAATGTGTCTGCGCCCCCGTTTCCCGTTATGTTTCCCGTTATTGGGGGCGCACACGCTCAGGCGTGGGGTTGCCCGGCCGCGCGGTGGTTTCCGAAGGAACGATTCGGGGACTTGCCGCATTTTCCCAGGGGCCGCACGTGGGCCAGCCCCCCAGTCTACGCGCCCCCCCCCCCCCCCCATCCCCAGCTGCAGCAGCCACGGGGCCGGATGGGGAAGTGGCGGCCGCTCTGAACTTTTCCTTTCGCCCCCGCCCGCCCTGCACAGGGGCCGGGAGGAAGGGCCTGGGCTGGAGCAGAAATCCCAGCGCTGATGTCACCCCCGGGCAGGCCCCCCGCACTCAGTTCTGCTCCGCGCCCTGCGCTCAGGCCTCAGATCGTGGCCGTGGCCGTGGAGGGAGGATGGCCCACGGCGAGGGCTTCGGCTACGTGCAGGGCCTGGCCCGGGACTACCTGCGGCACGCGCTGCGGGGCCCGCGGCCCGAGGCCCGGCCCGGCCCGGCGGCCCGGGTGCACCGGCTGCTGCGGGAGACGGCGGGGGCGGTGCAGCGGGACGCCGAGCGGGCGCTGCGGCCCTGCCTGGCCGGCCTGCCCGTGGGCTCCGCGGCGGCCGCCAGGGCCGTGTTCCTGGCCGTGGCGCGCAGCGAGTTCGAGGACGGCGTGGTCAACTGGGGCCGCCTGGTGACCCTGTTCGCCCTGGAGGGCATCCTGGCCAGGGAGCTGCTCCGCCAGCGGGGCGACCGGGAAGACTGGGACCCGGACCAGGACCTGGACCCGGGCCTGGACCCGGACCGGGACCTGGACCTGGACGCGGACACCGCCGAGGAGATCTCGCGCGTCGTGGCCGAGTTCATCACCTCGCAGGCGGGGGACTGGATCAGGCAGAACGGCGGCTGGGTAAGCAGGCTCCTCGCCCTTCACATGGTTTCCTGGCCCATCGGAAGTGTATATATACACGCCCTGGCCGGTGTGGCTCAGTGGATAGAGCGCCGGCCTGCGGGACCGAATGGTCCCGGGTTCGATCGCAGTCAAGGGCACCTACCTCGGGTGCAGGCTCCTCCCTGACGGGCCCTGGATGGGGCTCAAGCAGGAGACAACCCATCCATGTGTTTCTCTCACATCGATGCTCCTCTCTGTCTCTCTCCGGCTCTGGAACTCTCCCTAAAGAAATCAGTGAGGATTGGTAAGGTATATACGCATACAATACCTTAGTTTAAAAAAAAAATGAGAAAAAAAATCAATGGGAAACTATCCTCGAGTGAGGATTAACAAAAAATAAAAAATAATAATAATAATAATAAAGGCCACAATCCTTCGAAAAGAAGAAAGAAAGTGCCGAAACCGGTTTGGTTCAGTGGGTAGAGCGCCGGACTGCGGACTGAAAGGTCCCGGGTTCGATTCCGGTACCTTGGTTGCAGGCACATCCCCAGTCGGGGGTGTGCAGGAGGCAGCTGATCGATGACTCTCTCTCATCGATGTTTCTAACTCTCTCTCTCTCTCTTTCTTCCTCTCTGTACAAAATCAATAAAATATATTTTTTAAAAAAGAAAGAAAGAAAGTGTGTACACAGGCACCGGGCGCTGCAGTAGGCGCCCGCCCTGTGAGTGCCCGTCGCAGCGGCAGCTAAGTCGGTGTGTGTTCCTTTTCGTAGGTCATTCATAATGAAATTAATAATTAAGGGAAGGGTGTCTACACCCCGTATGTAGGGATTGTGGTTGCACATCCGCCCTGCCGGTCCGCAGTGGCGGGCAGCCAGCCCGGGCTCCGCCGTGGCTGCTGTTGTCATGACAACGCACGCTTTTCGCCCCAAGCGTGGGTCTGAGACGCTGTTACGTCTTCTCGCGTGTCCTCGCGAGACCTCCAAGGGCCGGTCTCTGCAAGTGGGTGGCTCCCAAGGTCATTTCCGCCCGGTCTGCTAAACCCTGCCAGGTTCGGGCTGGGCACCCGGATGACGGGAGAGGAACGAGCCGCAGGGACGCGCCTCCAGGATTCGCAAACGGGAGTCCGCGGCGCTGCTGTCAGGGGCCCGCGGGGGACGGGACTCCGCTAGGGATCCAGTGACCGGCCTGTCCCGCGGGTGTCTGCTTTTCCTCCACATCCCACGCCCCGTGCTTCGCTTTTTAAAAACACTGTGTTGCGGCCGAAACCGGTTTGGCTCAGTGGATAAGAGCGTCGGCTTGGGGACTGACGGGTCCTGGGTTCGATTCGGGTCAAGGGCATGTACCTTGGTTGCGGGCACATTCCCAGTAGGGGGTGTGCAAGAGGCAGCTGATCGATGACTCTCTCTCTCATCGATGTTTCTAACTTGCTATCTCTCTCCCTTCCTCTCTGTACAAAATCAATAAACTATATATTAAAAAATAAATAAAATAAACTAGCTCTGACCATATGCCCAATCAGAAATGAAGACTATAAATTAGTATTTCAAACAAAATTAAAATAAAAACACTGTGTTGCATCTCGCCCAGCTAGCTCAGTCGGTAGAGCATGAGACTCTTAAAAACACTGTGTTGCCCTGACTGGTGTGGCTCAATGGATAGAGCATCAGCCTGTGGACTGAGAGGTCCTGGGTTCAATTCCGGTCAAAGGATTGTACCGTGGTTGCGGGCACATCCCCAGTAGGAGGCGTGCAGGAGGCAGCTGGTCGATGATTCTAACTACCCCTTTCTCTTCCTCTCTGTACAAAATCAATAAAATATATATTTTTTAAAAACACTGTGTCCCCAGGCGGCCTCTCCCCAGAGGTACCCCTGCTACCAGCTATTTTAATGCAAAACATAGCTGTGACCACAGCCATAGGAAATACCTATCGTGCATCTTTATTTTATTTATTTTTAAATATATTTTATTGACTTTTTTTTACAGAGAGGAAGAGAGAGGGATAGAGAGTTAGAAACATCGATGAGAGAGAATCATCGACCAGCTGCCTCCTGCACGCCTCCTACTGGGGATGTGCCCGCAACCAAGGCACATGCCCTTGACCGGAATCGAACCCGGGACCCTTCAGTCCGCAGGCCGACGCTCCATCCACTGAGCCACACCGTTTAGGCCCATCGTGCATCTTTGTAAAATACGGATAAATAGCACACGGTGCGCATTCTGCTTTTTCTTTACTGGAGGTATTTAAAATAGTATTTTTATGTATTTATTTTAAAATGTGTACATATATCTATATAGCTGCCTTTTTTCAAAACTTGATTTATTCTTTCCTTAAATATGTATTTTTATTGATCTCAGAGAGGAAGGGAGAGGGACAGAAACACCAATGATGAGAGAGAATCACGGATCGGCTGCCTCCTGCACGCCTCCCTCCTGGGATGGAGCCCACAACCCGGGCGTGTGCCCTTGTTCGGAATCAAACCGGGGGCCCTGCAGTCCACAGGCCGGCACTCGCTAACCACTGAGCCACACTGGCCAGGGCTAAAACAGCCTTTTTAAAAGCGCGCTACCTCCGTGCCGTGTGCAGATGCTCCTCCTGTTGGCTTTCAGAGCCCTGGGTGGCTTCATTTATCATGAACTTTTTCTTTTTTTAAAAAAAATATATTTTATTGATTTTTTACAGAGAGAAAAGGAGAGGGACAGAGAGTTAGAAGCATTGATGAGAGAAAAACATTGACCAGCTGCCTCCTGCACACCCCCCACTGGGGATGTGCCCACAACCAAGGTACATGCCCTTGACCGGAATCGAACCCGGGACCTTTCAGTCCGCAGGCCGATGCTCTACCCACTGAGCCACACCGGTTTCGGCTAAAAATATATTTTATTGATTTTGTACAGAGAGGAAGGGAAAGGGGTAGTTAGAAACATCGATCAGCTGCCTCCTGCACACCCCCCACTGGGGATGAGCCCACAACCCAGGTCCATGCCCTTGACCAGAAAATCGAACCTGGGACCCCTCAGTCCGCAGGCGGACGCCCTATCCACTGAGCCACACCGGGTTTCGGCTCATGAACGTTTTGAAACTTGGTGTGACCTTTGCATGTTGGAGGCTTAACCACACCCACCTCCCCGCAGCCCTCCCCCTTCAACTGACCTTTCCTTCCTGCGATTCCTCTGACTCAGCAGGCCCGGCCGGGGGCTGGGCGGCCTGAGAGATCCTGTCAGTGTCTTCCTGGGTGTGGGCAGCCAGAGGAAGGAGGGGGAAGAAGGAGGAGGCTTCTGCTGTGGGTGCAGGTTTAGTTTCAAGCGAAGGCAGACGTTGGGCCGGGGGCTCAGAGCCCCCCCCCCCCCCCCCCCGTGAGCCTGGACTGGGACTGAGTCCCCAATGTGTGGAGTATCTGTAGCAGAGACAAGGGATGAATATTATTTTAAAAACTAGGGGCCAGCTGAAACCGGTTTGGCTCAGTGGATCGAGTGTCTGAAAGGTCCCAGGTTCGATTCCGGTCAAGGGCATGGACCTTGGTTGCGGGCACATCCCCAGTGGGGGGTGTGCAAGAGGCAGCTGATGGATGATTCTCTCTCATTGATGTTTCTAACTCTATCTATCCCTCTCTCTTCCTCTGTAAAAAAAATCAATAAAATACTTTTTTTTTTAAATTAAAAAAACAAAACGAAAAAAACTAGAGGGCTGTATGCACCCATGGGGCCCCTCAGCTTGGCCTGTATCCTCTCTTCATCTGGGACCCCTCGGGGGATGTCTGGTGCCCGTTGGTCAGCTGAGCGGCACTCCCGCCATGGGAGTGCAATGACCACCAAGGGGCAGCTCCCGCGTTGAGCGTCTGCCCCCTGGTGGTCAGTGTGCATTATAGCAACCGGTCAAACGGTCAACTGGTCTACTGATCACTTAGGGTTTTATAAACAAGATGTAAACGAGTGGATAGAGTGTCGGTCTGCAGACCAAAAGATCCCAGGTTTGATTCCGGTCAAGGGCATGTACCTTGGTTGCGGGCACATCCCCAGTAGGAGGCAGCTGATCAATGTTTCTCTCTCATCCATGTATCTAGCTCTCTGTCCCTCTCTCCCTTCCTCTCTGTAAAAAATCAATAAAATAGCTGAGACCGGTTTGGCTCAATGGATAGAGCATCGGCTTGGGGACTGAAGGGTCCCGGGTTCGATTCCGGTCAAGGGCATGTACCTTGGTTGCGGGCATATCCCCGGTAGGGGTGTGCAAGAGGCAGCTGATCGATGACTCTCTCTCATCATTGTTTCTAGCTCTCTATCTCTCTCCCTTCCTCTCTGTACAAAATCAATAAAATATTCAATAAAAAAAAAAAATAAAAAAAATTAAAAAAAAAAAAGATGTAACCTCGTAGCAATGAATGCTGGGAGCTCCTGGGACTCCCGATCTGTTGGGGGTGGGGAGCTGTCTGGGGAATTTCTAGAAGTGAACTCACCTTCCCGGGAGGCACAGGGAGCAGGGGGAGCCTCCACGCACGTAAGGACACACGTGTGCCCGCACACGCACGCTCTGCCGTCATGCGGCCCTTGGGTTGCTTCCAGCTCCCCATGTGACACCTGCAGGACGTGGGTCTGAGCCGGGGTGGACACACCTGGCGGGAGGGCATTTCAAGGTCGCCCCGGCCTTCCTTCCTGGGCTCCCCCGAGCCCCCACTCTGCACACGGGAGGCCCGGCCCCTCGGAGTCAGGACGCTAGCCGGCGAAAGGGCAAAGGGCACCTTCTCACGGTGCCTGGGACAGACGCGCTGGAATGAATGAACTTGACCTTGAGTGACTCACTTCCGGGGACGGCACAGCCCGGGCCTGCGTGTCGAGGCCCCTCCTGGGAAGCGGGCGGACCCGGTTCCTTTCCGGGGGGGGAACCTGACAGGTTGTGTACCTTCTCAGCCACGGGGCCTCCCTGCAGCTCGGGGTGACCCGGCCACCTCCCGCCTCCGCTGGAGGCGCCCCGTTAACTGCTGTAGGGGGAGCACCCCGAACCAGTTCCACAAAGAGTCCTCAGCCCTCACTGTTACTGTTATTAACGGTAGGATCGCCGAAACCGGTGTGGCTCAGTGGATAGAGCTTCGGCCTGCGGACTGGAAGTTCCCGGGTTCGATTCCGGTCAAGGGCATGGACCTTGGTTGCGGGCACATCCCCAGTAGGGGGTGTGCAGGAGGCAGCTGATCGATGATTCTCTCTCATCGATGTTTCTAACTCTCTATCCCTCTTTGTGAAAAATCAATAAAATATTTTAAAAAATAAAAAAATACTTTAAAAAAATTGTAGTATCGCCTTATCCGAGGTGGGCAAACGGCGGCTCATGAGCCACATGCGGCTCTTTGGCCCCTTGCGTATGGCTCTTCCACAGAAGACCACGGCCTGGGCGAGTCTGTGTTGAAGAAGTGGCGTTAGAAGAAGTTTAGGTTTAAAAAATGTGGCTCTCCAGGCGAAACCGGTGTGGGTCAGTGGATAGAGTGTCGGCCTGCGGACTGAAAGGTTTCAGGTTCGATTCCGGTCAAGGGCATGGACCTTGGTTGTGGGCACATCCCCAGTAGGGGATGTGCAAGAGGCAGCTAATCGATGATTCTCTCTCATTGGTGTTTCTAACTCTCTATTCCTCTCTCTTCCTCTCTGTAAAAAATCAATAACATATATTTATAAAAAAAAAGTGGCTTTCCAAAGAAATTTCAATCATTGTGCTGTTGGTATTTGGCTCTGTGGATGAATGAGTTTGCCGACCACTGCTAAGTTCCCTGAACAAATAGACGGATCCCCGATAATTATATGACCAATTACAAATGGCAGTTAGCTGCCATCTAAAACAGATGCCCTAAGAGGGGGAGGGAGGGAGGGAGGGAATACCAGTGTATCAATAATGAGATTTATGAGCTCCTGCTTTATTCTCTTTCTCATTTTTTAAATGGGTTGCAGGCTCCATACCTAGTAGGGGCTGTGCAGGAGGCAGCCAATCAATGATTCTCTGTCATCATTGATGTTTCTCTCTCTCTCCCTCTCCCTTCCTCTCTGAAATCAATAAAAAAAATATCTATACTAATAAAAGGGTAATATGCTAATTAAACCAGATTGACCGACTTCTCTCCCTCCCTCCCTCCCCCTCTTAGGGCATCTGTTTTAGATGGCAGCTAACTGCCATCTGTAATTGGTCATATAATTATCGGGGAGGTAAGGTAGGGGCGATCAGACCAGGAGGGGGCAAGGTAGGGGTGATCAGGCTGGGAGGGGGGCAAGGTAGGGGCGAGCAGGCCGGCAGGCAGAGGGTTAGGGGCGAGCAGGCAGGCAGGCAGGTGGTTAGGAACTAATTGTCCCGGATTGCGAGAGGGATGTCCAACTGCCGGCTTAGGCCTGGTCCCTGCGGAGACAGACGGTGCAGGCCGGACTGAGGAACGCCCTCTGTGTATGGATTTCGTGCACCAGGCCCCTAGTTTAAAATAAATAAAACATGGTTACCGAGAAATCAGAATTAGAACCACAGACGCTGCTCCCTGAGGATGCTGCCGAGGTGAGAGCCCGGAGAGACGAGCCCTCGGCCTCACCGCGGTGACACGTCCCCTGTTCTAAGACGGTGCCCTCTCTCCTCTCCCAGGAACACGGCTTCGTGCAGAAGTTCGAGCCACGGCCGGGCTGGCCGGCCTTCCTGGGGGCGGCGGCCCAGGTTCTGCTCTGCGTGCTGAGGCAGCTGCCCTGACCGCCGGGACCGGCCTTGGGAGACGGGGACTCTTGCGAGAGGCATTGCCGACGCTCACGTCTCCTCCTCCTCCTGAGCAAACGGCCCTCGTGCTGCAACCGGAGGGCACGGACTCTCTGCCCCGTTTCCATGCGGTGACCAGATTTTCACGTTGGTAACGCCAACGGGACACCACTGACTGGGGTGGGGGTGGGGGTTCTTGATTCAAACTGTGGTCTATATGGAGCAACAAACATTTTCATAGAACACAAACATAGTATTGTAATATATTTTTTTACGTTTCAACATAAGTACAATTTACAAATATGATAAACAAATAAAAATGATGTATAGTATTATTTTATTCTTTGGCATATTTCTCATTTGAGTGGATTTTTTTTTAGTAGATTGCTGTCGTCGTTGAAAAGGTCACGAAATTGCCAAAGCCGGTGTGGCGCAGTGGATAGAGCGTCGGCCTGCGGACTGGAAGGTCCCAGGTTCGATTCCGGTCAAGGGAATGTGCCTTGGTTGCGGGCACATCCCCAGTGGGGGAGTGTGCAGGAGGCAGCTGATGGATGTTTCTCTCTCATCGATGTTTCTAACTCTCCATCCCTCTCCCTTCCTCTCTGTAAAAAATCAATAAAATATATTTTTTTAAAAAGGTCATGCAACGTTTCACAAGAATTTGTTAAATTATATTTCACACATACTGTAAAATGACTTTCAACGTCTCAACACTGAATTGTGATTTTCCTGACGTCCACACTTCATTTACCGTAGAAAAAACGCATTCAGTCGCAGCATTAGTTCCCGGTAAGGACACTATGTATTCCACAATTCTAACAACTGATCGACCATGCAAACTTGGATAAGTAGTTCTCAACAATTATTTGTTATTATTAAAGTTTAACAGTACAAAATTAACAAAAATAATATAAAACTCACATCCTGGCTAAATAGCCACCTGGCCATCGAAACCATATATTCCCTTCCTGTTCTCCACCGTTCCCTAGCTTGTCGTGCATTCTTTCCAAACATCGGGACTTTTTTTTTCTTCTTTTTAATATATTTTATTGATTTTTTACAGAGAGGAAGGGAAGGGGACAGAGAGCTAGAAACATCGATGAGAGAGAGACATCGACCAGCTGCCTCCTGCACACCCCCCACTGGGGATGTGCCCGCAACCAAGGTCCATGCCCTTGACCGGAATCGAACCTGGGACCCTTCAGTCTGCAGGCCGATGCTCTATCCACTGAGCCAAACCGGTTAGGACTGTGCTCCGACTTTTAAAAATATAATTTTTGTTGATTTTACAGAGGAAGGGAGAGGGAGAGAGACACATCCATGATGAGGTAGAATCACAGATCGGCTGCTTCCTCCACGCCCCCCACTGGGGTTGGAGCCCCCCAACCTGGGCGTGTGCCCTGACCGGGAATTGAACCCGGACCTCCTGGGTCCTGGCTCAAGCATGGAGCCACGCCAGCCGGGCGAGGTCAGCAAATACACCTTCCCACTCCTCCTCCTCCTCCTCCTCCTTCTCCTGCTTCTCCTCCTCCCACCTCACCGTCTCCACCCCTTGGGGTTTGCCTTGCTCTGCTTGGACGTTGTAGGCGGATCCCCATTTTCCCCTGCAGGAAACAGGCTTACACGCAGAAAGTCTGGGGTCCAAGGTCATGGGGTTGGTGGGCGGGTCACTGAACACCCAGGCCCTCGCTGGTCCTCAGGGCCAGAGCGGCCTTCACGGCCTCGCTTCCTCCTGGTCAGATGGGACTGCCAGGCCCTCGGTCCCCCCCACCCCTGGCAGGAGCCGGAGCTGCCGGCCAAGGTCAGCCGGGTGACCTGGGCTGCCCACCCACAGGGCGTGTCGTCAGCACCCGTGACTGTCCCGTGTCTTCCCCGCGGCATCGCCTGACTTAAAGCCAGCCGGTGGCCACTGTTTTGAATCTGGAAACTTCTACCGCAGGGTGAGGGCTGCCGACGGGGGAGGGCTGCTTTGTATAATTCCGTATGGAAATAAACCCCTTGCTTTATTATTATTATTTTTAAATCTTTTTTTTATTTATTTCTGAGAGGAAGGGAGAGAGGAACATCTGAAGGGAATGATTCTTGATGCCTGCGATCCCGCTGCTTTGTGTTAAGAGCAGTGCCTGGACCAGGCCCTGACAAATTATGCCTTTCTGAAGATTCTTTTAAATTTCAAAAATGAAATATACGTTAATAAATGCTGGTTTTATCACCATTCAAAGCGTGTATACTTTTTTTTTGGGGGGGGGACACCTGTCTATACTAATAAAAGAGTAATATGCCAATGAGACTGGACATCTTTTGGACAAAGCCACGGTCACGGGGGCCAAGGCGAGACGGTTAGGGACAATGAGGCCAGCAGGGGAGAGCAGTTAGGGGAGATCAGGCCGGGACAGGGGAGAGCAGTTAGGGGCGATCAGGCAGGCAGGGGAGGGCAGTTAGGGGCGATCAGGCAGGCAGAGGAGAGCAGTTAGGGGTGATCAGGCAGGCAGGGGAGGGCAGTTAGGAGGTTTAGGCTGGCAGCAGAGGTGATTATCGGCCATCAGGAAGGCAGGAGTTCCAGATTGGAGAAGGTGCAGGCTGAGCTGAGGGATGCTTCCCCAACACCGTCGTGCATTAATTTCGTGTATGGGGCCCCAGTATTTGTACAGTTATTTCTGTCTTCAGCCTTATGGCATTTCGTCAAAATAGTCCAAAGTTACTCAAGCTCTCCGCCCACTTGGTTGTGGTTATGTTAATCATTTGCAATGCAGTTCACTTTGGTCCCTGCTTGGGTTGCATCCTGGCTCCCTCCCCTACCCTTCCCCCACCCCCACGCACACCCCAGTTGTATGCACGTCTGTCTGTGAAACGTGACCGTGGTCCTAGCAGGGCTATGCAGAAACCAGGAGCAGTAGAGAAATGCCCCTTTCTCCTCCTTGCTGCTACTCCCCGCCCGTTCCCCATTCCACCCTTCTCACACCCGTTCCCGCCCGGGCGCCCACACTCAGTCAGGCGCTGGCTTATACACGTAGCGCATCTTCCCCGCAAATGAATGGAAACATTTATGTTTTCTTTCATGCCTTTTTATTTTATGGAGATACCATTTGCATGGAATTAACCCTTTTATCTTTTTAAAAAACACATATTTCTTTTTTTTCTTTTTTTAATATATTTTATTATTTTTAAAAATATATTTTATTGATTTTGTACAGAGAGGAAGGGAGAGAGTTAAGTTAGAAACATCGATGAGAGATAGACATCGATCAGCTGCCTCTTGCACACCACCTCCTGGGGATATGCCCGCAACCAAGGTACATGCCCTTGACCGGAATCAAACCCGGGACCTTTCAGTCCCCAAGCCGACGCTCTATCCACTGAGCCAAACCGGTTTCGGCTCTTTTTTCTTTAAAAAAAGATATATTTTATTGATTTTTCACAGACAGGAAGGGAGAGGGATAGAGAGCTAGAAACATGGATGAGAGAGAAACATCGACCAGCTGCCTCCTGCACACCCCCCACCGGGATGTGCCCGCAACCAAAGTCCATGCCCTTGACGGGAATCGAACCCGGGACCCTTCAGTCCACAGACCAACGCTCTATCCACTGAGCAACACCGGTTTCGGCAATACATATTTATTGATGTCTGAGAGGGAGAGGAAGAGAAACATCTGTGATGAGAGGATCATGGATCAGCTGCCTCCTGTCCGCCCCCTAGTGGGGATCGAGCCCACAAACCAGAGGTGTGCCCTTGACTGGGAATCAAACCCGGGACCCTTTAGTCCGCAGGCCGACCCTCTATACCACATGTGTCAAACACAAGGCCCTCGGGCCAAATCCGTCCCGCCAGGCCTTGCAATGTGGCCCGCACCTTGCTGTCATCACTGCACTCCGCTGCGTTTCCATGACAATGACAGTTTATGACTGTCCAGTAAACCATTCGGCCCCCGATTTAGGCTGGACTTTAGATTTTGGCCCCTTCTCTGATTGAGTTCGACAACCCTATCTATGCACTGAGCCAAACCGGTAGGGGCGGAACTGACCCTTTTAAAACATACAATTCCGTGCTTGTTAGCATAGTCAGCATGGCACCACTGGCACCGCAGCTGAGTTTTAGGACGTGGTCATCATCCCCCAAAAAAATCCCGAACTCTAGTGCCCTCGGCCCCCCAGGCCGTGGCAGCCACTCAGCTGCTTTGTGACCTGGGCCTTTCCTATACCTGGGATCATAAAACACGAAACCCATTTGGCTCAGTGGACAGAGCGTCAACCTGTGGACTGAAGGGTCCCGGGTTCGATCCCGGCCAAGGGCATGTGCCTTGGCTGCGGGGGTGTGCAGGGGGCAGCTGATGGATGGTTCTCTCTCATCCATGTTTCTAACTCTCTATCCCTCTCTTCCTCTCTGTAAAAAGTCAATAAAAAATATATTTTTAAAAAAGTTCATGTCCTTACCCGTGGGGGGGGGGGGTTCCCCGAGCGGCCTGACCTGACCTACAGGAGTCCGTCTCCCACCTGGAGGACCCGGGGAGGCGCCCTCGCCCCCCGATCCAGGTGGAGGCCCCGCAGGGAGGAAGGCCCGGTGCCTCCATGGTTTCTGCCGGCGCTCGGCCGCCATCGGAGGAGCGAACCCAGCTTGTCACCCGGCCACCCCGCCGAGGGTCCCGGAGCGGGTCAGGAGCCGGGGTGGCCCGCGCAGGTCAGCTCCGCGGGGCGTGGCGGGGGCGGGGCGCTCGCAGCCCGGAAGCCGCCAGACCCTCCCGGGCCTGCGGACCAGCGGCACCGACGGAGCGAGAGGGCGGCCTGCACCCCCCCATGGCGGCGGCGGCTGTGAGCGGCGCCAAGCGGAGCCTGCGGGCCGAGCTGAAGCAGCGCCTGCGGGCCATCAGCGCCGAGGAGCGGCTGCGCCAGTCCCACCTCCTGGCCCAGAAGGTGCGCGATCGCGGGGACGGCCGCGGTGGCGGCCCCGGTGTGGGCCCTCTTGGCCGCTCGGCGCGGGTTTCCGGATCTGCGCAGGCGCGGGCGCAGGCGCAGGCGCGCGCATCCTCCCTCCCCGTGTGCGTGCGTCCCCGAGCGCGCGTTCACCCACAACGCGCACGCGCACGCTTGTTTCCCCGCCCCCCAGGCGCGCGCGCGTTTCCCCCTCGCCCCTCCCTCCGCCGCACTTCCGGCAACCGCGGGGCGTGCCTACGTCCCACGCACGACGTGCGTACGTCCCCTCCCTCCGGCACGCTCACGTGCTTTGGAGCGTGTCGGGGCGCAAGAAGGCGCGAGGTCCCGGAGGGCGGGCGGCTGTGGGGATGGCCGTGAGGGCGGAGCGGTGACGCCCTGTTCCCGGGAGGCGGACAGTCACCCCTGGGGGCGCGAGGCGGTCCCGCCGAGGTGCCTTCTGTCAGCGTTTGAGGTGGGGAACCCAGAGGAGGCGGGAAGGTCCCTCTCGGTGAAATGGCGGGAGACTCGGGGCGCCGGCGGCCCCGTGAGCGAAGGCCGCCCTGACTGAGCCTGTCAGCGGGTGACAGGACGTGCTTTATTTTTCCGAGTGAATGAGAGAAAACATGGATTCTCCCGCTGCCCGCGAAGGTGGGGAGCCACTGGGGTGACCGGCGGAGGGGACTGAGCGGGGGTTCCAAACCCGCCATTGCTTCCTCTCACCGCTGCCTCGTGAGATACAGTAGGGGTGTCGAACTCAATCAGAGAAGGGGCCAAAATCTAAAATCCAGCCTAAATCGCGGGCCGAATGGTTTACTGAACAGTCATAAACTGTCATTGTGATGGAAACGCAGCAGAGTGCAGTGATGACAGCGCGGTGCGGGCCACATTGCAAGGCCTGGTGGGACGGATTTGGCCCGCGGGCCTTGTGTTTGACACATGTGAGATACAGGGTGCCCCCCCCCCCCCAAAAAAAAAAAACGGACACACACTTTGAGTGCTTACTAATTCCAATGGTTTAAGTGTGAAAAGAAGAAACAGCAGTGGAGCTGCCAGCTGTTCAAAGTGGACCTGCTTTTGGGGGGACACCCTGTGTGCCAGGCTGTTGAGGGGATGGGGGTTGGTTTGTCTAAAGGTGTCGGGGGGACTGATTTTGGTGGCACACCAGAGGAAAAAAAATCCATGTCCTGGGAGGAGGTAAATACTAGTAACTTTTAAAATATTCCAGAGGCCCCGTGCAAGAGAATGTGTGCATTTGCGGGGTGAGAGGGGGGTCCCTCAGCCAGGCCTGTGCCCTCTGGCAGTGCAGTGCGGGACCCCTGGGGGGATGTCCACCTGCCGGCGTAGGCCCCTCCCCTGGGGGATCCGGCCTGAGCTGACAGTCAGACATCCCCCTGGCGTCCCGAGCCCTCAGCAGGAGCAGGCCTACGATCAATAAAAATATCCTGCCGAGACCGGTTTGACTCAATGGATGCAGCATCGGTCTGCGGACTGAAGGGTCCCAGGTTCGATTCCGGTCAAGGGCATGTACGTACGTTGGTTGCGGGCACATCCCCGGCAGGGGGCGTGCAGGAGGCAGCTGGTCGATGTCTCTCTCTCATTGATGTTTCTAGCTCTCTATCCCTTTTCCTTCCTCTCTGTAAAAAATCAATAAGATATATATTTTTAAAAATAAAAGTATCCTATCTAATAAAAAAAAAAAGTAATATGCAAATTAGCTATCACTCTGCTACACCCACCAGCCAATCAGGAGCGAGTATGCAAATTAACCCAAACAAGATGTCTGCGGCCACAGAGTGAGCAGAAGGTTTGGGTGGACATCCTTTGCGCTATGGAGGCATAAGGGGCTCCCACCATTGTTGCCGGGCTGGCAGGTGTCAGCCTGGCTGTGGCTGACTGGAGCTCGCCTTGTGGGAGTTCCTGCCTTGAGTGTCTGCCCCCTGGTGGTCAATGCATGTCATAGCGACCGGTTGTTCCTTATTGTTCAGCATTAGGGTCAATTTGCATATTAGCCTTTTATTATATAGGACTGGAGGCCCAGTGCATGAAATTCATGCATGGGTAGGGTCCCCTAGGCCTGGCTGACAATTAGGACTGATCAGGTTCTCCTCCCTCCCTCCTCCCTGCCTCCTTCTTCCCTCACTTGCTCAGCACCCCACTGCTGCTGGTTGCCTGCCATGATCCATGCTGCCCCCTGGTGGTCAGCACACATCATAGTGGGCAATCAAATTCCTGTTCTCCTGGTCGAACTCCAGAGGGAACACTTTGCATATCAGCTTTTTATGTATGTAGATAAAGGCTTGATGCTCGGGTCGAGGCCAGCTGGTTTGTCCTGAAGAGTGTCCTGGGTCAGGGTGGGAGTTTCCTTAGGGTGTGGGGCAGCCTGGTTGAGGGGCCTGTCATTGTTTGCAGGCTGGACATGCCCCCCCCGGTAACCTAAGCGGAGACCCTGGGATCCGGGATTTATTGATCTTCTATAATTGAAATTTTGTCACCTTGAGCCGAGGCCTGGGCCAGCCAGGGTGTGCAGAAAGCTTGGCTTCCTCCATCACCAGGGAAACCCAAGCCTCCTGCTTGCTTAGTGGGCGTGGCCATTTTTGTTGGGATTTATTTATCTTCTATAATTAAAACTTTGTAGCCTTGAGTGGAGAGGTCAGGGGCAGCCTGGAAGTTTTTCTTCTTCCATCACCAGGGAAACCCAAGCTTCCTGCTCACTCCACGGCTGCAGAGATCTTGGTTGGGTTAATTTGCATACTTGCTCCTGATTGGCTGGTGGGTGTAGCAGAGTGATGGTTAATTTGCATATCACTCTTTTATTAGGTTTTTTTTTTTTAATATATTTTATTGATTTTGTACAGAGAGGAAGGGAGAGAGACAGAAAGCTAGAAACATCGATGAGAGAGAGTCATCGACCAGCTGCCTCTTGCACACCCCCCACTGGGGATATGTCCGCAACCAAGGTACATGCCCTTGACCGGAATCGAACCCGGGTCCCTTCAGTCCCCAAGCCGACGCTCTATCCATTGAGCCAAACCGGTCTCAGCTATTAGGATATTTTTATTGAGCTCAGAGAGGAAGGGAGAGGGAGCGAGAGAAACATTGATGATGAGAGAGAATCATGGATCAGTTGCCTCCTGCACGCCCCACACTAGACATGGAGCCCACAACCAGGGCATGTGCCCTTGACCCTCATGACCTCCTGGTTCATAGGTCAACCTTCAACCACTGAGCCATGTCGGCTGGGTCAGAGTTTCTTGAATACCCTTCACTCTTCTGTCATCCATTAGTTTCTCACATGCAAGATTTCTCTAGGTGAAAGCAGTGGAATTCACAGCATTCCACCCCTTCCTTCACACACGTAGGTCTCTCCAAGGCCATCCAGTGAGAGACCACTGAGAGCTGGCATCAGAGGAGGGGAGAGAGAGAAATTAAAAGGCTTGATAGCCCACAGCTGCCCTCCCTTGCAGGCCTGGTCCCTCCCAACTGCCATCCTCTGCTAGCCATCTTTAATGGTGGCTCTCTTGTTGTTGGGGTGATGGTCAATTTGCATATTACCTCTTTAGTATATAGGACACTTCCTGTGCTATACTTTATTATTTTTTTTTAATATATTTTATTAATTTTATACAGAGAGGAAGGGAGAGAGATGGAGAGTTAGAAACATTGATGAGAGAGTCATCGATCAGCTGCCTCCTGCACACACCCTACAGGGATATGCCCGCAACCAAGGTACATGCACTTGACAGGAATCGAACCTGGGACCCTTCAGTCCCCAAGCCGACGCTCTATCCATTGAGCCAAACCGGTCCCGGCGCTGTGCTATACTTTCTACTGGTTCAACCCACCCCTTTCTTAATCCTTTTATTTTGTGTTTTGGCTTTCTGAAATATTGGATGAGCCTCTACTGTCTATACCTATTTATGAATGAGAGTGTGACAGCTAATGGGGATTTCCTTTGCCTTCTGTAGTCACTTTGGAATTCCCTGAGAGAATGGATGCTGCCTGCCCTATGTCCATTGTGTTCTCTGAGTGCTGTGATCTGCTGCCGTTATGTGTGTAAACTCTCTCCCATCCGCTCTCTGACTTATATAAACGAGTCAGATCTCTCTTCTCTTGTTCTCAGTGTTGTAATGTGTTTGGTTGTGTGTTTTTTTAATTATTATCTGTGTACATATTTTAATATTAGCACCCCCCCTTCCATACATACCCTCCCTCCCCAGAGTTTTGTGTCCATTGGTTGTACTTATATGCATGTATACAAGTCCTTTGGTTGATCTCTTATCTCCCCCAGATCTCCCTAACAGTGTTGTAATGTTTTTTTACTGCGGACTCAAGAGTCCCAGGTTCGATTCCCGTCGAGGGCATGTACCTTGTTTGCAGGCACATCTCCAGTGGAGGCAGCTGATTGATGTTTCTCTCTCATCTATGTTTCTAACTCTCTCTCCCTCTCCCTTCCTCTCTGACATCAATAAATATATATATTTTAGCCATGACCGATTTGGCTCAGTAAATATAGGGTCGGCCTGCAGACTGAAGGGTCCCAGGTTCTATTCTGGTCAAGGGCATGTACCTTGGTTGTGGGCACATCCCCAGTGGGGGCGGTGCAGGAGGTAGCTGATCGATGTTTCTCTCTCATCGATGTTTCTAACTCTCCCTCTCCCTCTCTCTAACAAATCAATAAAATATATATATATATTTTTGAGTTAATGTTCTTTTTTTTTTAATTATTTTTTATTTTACTGATTTTGTACAGAGAGGAAGGGAGAGAGATAGAGAGTTAGAAACATCGATGAGAGAGAGTCATCAATCAGCTGCCTCTTGCACACCCCCTACTGGGGATATGCCCGCAACCAAGGTACATGTCCTTGACCGGAATCGAACCCGGGACCCTTCAGTCCCCAAGCTGACGCTCTATCCATTGAGCCAAACCGGTTTTGGCAAAAAAAAAAAAAAAAAAAAAAAAAAAAAAAAAAAATATATATATATATATATATATATATATATATTTTTTTTTTTTTTTTTTTTTTTTTTTTTTAAAGAAGTTGAAGACGGCGGGGGTGGGGGGGAATGTTGCCACTGTTCGGGGAGTCCCTGATTTTTTGAAAGCCTCACCTCGGCCAATGTCACGCCATGGCTTCCCACACAGGTGATCGCCCACAGCCAGTATCAGAAGGCCCAGAGGATCTCCATCTTCCTGAGCATGCCCGACGAGATCGAGACCGACGAGATCATCAAGGACATTTTCCGCCGCGGCAAGACCTGCTTTATCCCCCGGTACCGGTTCCAGAGCAGACACATGGACATGGTGCGGTTAGCGTCGCCCGAGGAGATCGCTTCGCTCCCCAAAACATCCTGGAATATCCCTCAGCCTGGCGAGGACGAGGCTCGGGAGGAGGCCTTGGCCACAGGTGAGCATGCGGTGCCAGGATGGGCATCCTAGGTGCTGAGAGACTGTGATGAGTTATTCTTATTTATTTTTTTAAATTATGTTCAATTTCTCTTGAACTCTATTCTTTTCTCCCCCCCCCCCCGCCATATATATTTTATTGATTTTTTACAGAGAGGAAGGAAGAAGGAGGGAGAGAGAGAAACATCGATGAAAGAGAAGCATTGATCGGCTGCCTCCTGCACACCTCCTGCTGGGGATGTGCCCGCAACCAAGGTCCATGCCCTTGACCGAAATCGAACCTGGGACCCTTCAGTCCGCAGGCCGACGCTCTATCCACTGGGCCACACTGCTTTTGGCCAACGCCTCACCCTTGACCTCCATGTATGTGACCAGTTTCTGGTGAATGACGGCAGTGAGAAGAGGAAGGGGGAAGCAGATCTTTCCTCTCAATGTAGTTGCATTTCCAGGTCTAAACATGAGCGCAGGCCGAAACCGGTGTGGCTCAGTGGATAGAGCGTCGGTCTGCGGACTGAAAGGTCCCGGGTTCGATACCGGTCAAGGGCATGTACATTGGTTGCAGGCACATCCCCGGTGGTAGGGGGTGTGCACGAGGCAGCTGGTCAATGTTTCTCTCTCATCTAGCTCTCTATCCCTCTCCCTTCCTCTCTGCAAAAAATCAATAAAATATATTTAATAAAATAAACATGAGCGCAGGCATTCACGTACGGCTTTTAGCACGTCGTCTCGCACATGTGAGCTGTTCGTGTAGCTATTATTAACTCTGAGCAAGGCACCGAGAAGTATTCGTTATGCAATCAACGCATTGCCTGTCGAGTGTGATACATTTTGATAATTTCCAGCAAACACGTCTGCGCATCTGCTTTGTGTCAGACACCTCGTTAGCTCGGGAAAGAGAGCGTCCAGGCCTTCCCAGGGCCCGGCTGTCGCTGGGGAGACAGAAGAATGTGTACATAGAATCAGCATCCCCACCTCTTAACATCTGTCAGATGCAAGTGTGAAATTAAAATGTACAGAATACTAGAGGCCCAGTGTGCGAAATTCGTGCAGGGGGGTTCCTCAGCCCAGCCTGCAGCCTCTCCAATCTGGGACCTCTTGGGGGATGTCCAACTGCTGGCTTAGGCCTGTGGGATCGGGCCTACATCGGCAATCGGACATCTCTCTCGCAATTCGGGACTGCTGGCTCCTAACAGCTCACCTGCCTGCCTGCCTGCTTGATCACCCCTAACCACTTACCTGCCTGTCTCATCGCCCCTAACCACTTCTGCCTCGGCCCCCGCTGCCTGGGCTTCGTCCGGAATGATGTCCAGAAGGTCGTTCGGCTATCCGGTCTAATTAGCATATTACACTTTTATTATTATAGATAATACAGAAACCCAGTGCTTGAGCCTGATTAGAAAAAGTCAGCTCCAACCTGGTTGCCCCTCCTCCACAGCATTATCCGCACGGTTTTCCCGACACAGGTCCCTCTCTCACCCGTGCTCCTCCCTGCAGGTACGCAGCGGGTAGCAGGCCGTCCCTGTTGCTTCTCTTGACTGCCGTCTGCACGCTGGCCCTCTCGCTATTACAGAGTCCACGTAGGCGGCCTCCGCGCTTCCTTATCTCCCAGTATCCCGTTCCGCCGAGGATTTTTCCTCGCGTCAGCAGCTCGGCGCTAAAGCATCCATCCAGCTTTGTGTGCCGGGAACAAGCTGATTAGAGCTGATTGTCAGCGGTGTGGCTTATGCAGCCAATTTATCTTCCTGGTTAGCTCACATTAGCATGGCCTAGAAAACGGCGAGGTGTCCTCCGGGGCGATAAGTTCCTCAGCACAAATGTCACACACGCTGTTTCTGTGTTAGGATTTTTTAAAAATCGACTGGAGAGAGATTTGTTGTTCCACTCGTTCATACATTAATCAGTCGGTCCTTGTCTGTGCCCTGACCGGGGACTGAGCCCACAACCTTGGCATAGCAGGACGATGCTCTAACCAACTGAGCTACCCAGCTAGGGCCCTGTTTTTATTTATTTACTAGAGGCCCGGTGCACAAAATGCATGCACGGGGGGCCCCCCTCAGCCCAGCCTGCACCTTCTCCAATTTGGGACCCCTCGAGTGATGTCCCAGGGATCGGGCCTAAACCAGCAGTCAGACATACCTCTCACAATCATAGAATCTGGTTCCTAATCGCTCACTTGCCCGCCTGCCTGATCGCCCCTAACTGCCCCCTCTGCCAGCCTGGTCACCCCTAACTGCCCCCCCCCGTCAGCCTGGTTGTCCCCAACTGCTCCCCCCTGCCAGTCTGGTCACCCCTCACAGCCTCCTCCCACTCCCCCACGGGCCTGGTTGCCCCACGCAGCCTGCTGTTCAATCATTTGGTTGTCCCTCACACCCCTGGTTGTAGGCTGCCATCTTGTGAGGATGTGAGGGTTAATTTGCATATTACCTCTATTATATAGGATTTTTTTTTTTTCCAGAGAAGAAGGGAGAGGGAGAGAGAGATAGAAACATCAGTGATGAGAAAGAACCATTGATCGGCTGCCTCCTGCACACCCCCTACTGGGTGCCCTTGACTGGAATTGAACCTGGGACCCTTCAGTCCGCAGGCCGATGCTCTATCCACTGGGCCACACCAGCCGGGGCTAGGGCCCCATTTTCTTGTGATGTGTACAGCAAAGCATCAGATTGGTAGATGAAGATTGGTAGAGACCTAAACATCCACAGAAGGGTGAGCTTTGGCGGTGGCCAGGTCAGTGTCGTTAGGATCCCCCTGTCTCTGACCTTGGACTCCGCTCCATACCCCTGCCGGCTGCGGACTGGCGTCGCGGCTGGACGAGAGGATGGGACGGACAGGCAGAGTGCAGGTGACCCCTGTGAGGATGCCGGGGTCCTTGCCCTGTTACCAGCACCGCCGTGGTGTTACCCATAATGCCCTGGGGAGACTGACACCGCTGTCCCCCAGCACTGTCTGACGTCGGGGAGAGTGACTTTTTTTTAAAATATATTTTGATTTTTTACAGAGAATGAGAGAGGGATAGAGAGTTAGAAACATCGATGAGAGAGAATCATCGATCAGCTGCCTCTCGCACATCCCCTACTGGGGATGTACCCGCAACCAAGTTCCATGCCCTTGACCGGAATCAAACCTGGGACCCTTCAGTCCGCAGACCAACACTCTATCCACTGAGCCACACCAGGTAGTGCCTCACCCATATTTTTAAAAACAAAGAGTTGGGCACTAGGTCTGAGTTTTCTTTTTTCTTTTTCTTTTTTAAACAGAATTTTCAGCACTTATTTAATAAATTCCATTCTTTATTTTTTTTTTAATATATTTTATTGATTTTGTAACATAGAGGAAGGGAGAGAGATAGAGAGTTAGAAACATCGATGAGAGAGAGTCATCGATCAGCTGCCTCTTGCACACCCCCTACTGGAGATATGCCCGCAACCAACGTACATGCCCTTGCCGGGAATCGAACCCGGGTCCCTTCAGTCCCCAAGCCGACGCTCTATCCACTGAGCCAAACCGGTTTCGGCTAGGTCTGAGTTTTCGAAGCCACCACGCAGGCCTCCCCTGGGCTGCCAGGTCAGCATGGGGCCCCTTTCGTCCCCAGAATTCTGGTTCGCTTTCCCAGGGGAGCCCTCGCGCTGAGTCAGGCGTCTCTAAAAGACACCGGTCATGTCCTAACCAGTTTGGCTCAATGGATAGAGCGTCGGCCTGCGGACTGAAAGGTCCCAGGTTCGATTCCGGTCAAGGGCATGTACCTGGGTTGCGGGCACATCCCCAGTTGGAGGTGTGCAGGAGGCAGCTGGTGAATGTTTCTCTCTCATTGATGTTTCTGACTCTCTAATCTTCTCCCTTCCTCTCTGTAAAAAATCAATTAAAATAAATATATTTAATAAATAAATTAATTAAATTAAATAAAAGACACCTGTCATAAGCTCAGGTTACACACACGCGCACACACACGCACACACACACACACACACACACACACACACACACACACACCCCGGCTATTTGATACACAGGGAAACACGCGGAGGAAGTTCCAAGGCTTACACGGGCACGGGGTCTCCCGCTCCAATGACCAGGGCCCCCTATGGCTTCCGCGGAGCCGTTCAAAATTGTCTGCTGCGTCTTGTGCAGCAGCACGCCAAGACCACATTCTCACGTCCCAGCAGCAGTTTGCTTGCTGTTAACTCCCAGCCCATTAAGATGCAAAGGCGCTTCCTTCGGGGGCTCCGGCCTGTTGTTCTCGCCCGCGTGGGTGAGCCCGCCCCACGCTCTCCTCACAAACGACATCCACCGAGGGCGCCATCCAGCACTGAAGTGTCATTACAAGGCTGACCCAGGCGGCCGAGAGTGCCTGCACGCAGCTCGTCAGCCATTCAGCTCCTCTCGCAATTCGCCTTTTATCTCATTACCTTTCCCCAGACCTCAGAAACGCCTCTTAGGTGCATGCACGTGTCCGTATATGTTCAGTCCAGGGAAGTGGCAGATGTTTAATTTTAAGAGCGGTTTGAAGTGAGAAAAAAAAGAAATGGTTTTTCGTTGCGTGTTCTCGCCATCGCACCTCAAGCTAGAGCAGTGAGACCTGCGTGTACATCATGGCCGTCATGGGGGTACGGGGCTGTGCTGTTCGTCCCCCTCCCCTTCCTCTTTATTTCCTTCTGCAATTTATTGGGGTGACATCCTGTAGAATAAAAGGCTAATATGCAAATTTCCCCCTTGACCAGGAGGTCATCCAGCAGGCAGGCCGGCCAACCATCCATGTCCCCGCCCCCTGGCCAGGCTGGCCGGACCCCACCCATGCACAAGTTCATGCACCAGGCCTAATAAGTGTGTGTGTGTGTGTATGCCACTCTCTAAGTGGCCAGGTTATTATGCATTCAGAGATCATGATAATCTGGCCACTCGGTGTGTATAAAGCCAAGCGACCTGAATGACCAGAATGACTGGTTGCTATAACACACAATGGGGCCCGCCAACTGGCCTGATTGGGGATGGGGCCGGCCTGTCAACCTCCTACAGCCCCTTTTCCCCCTACCCCCCTGCCCCCGCTGCCAGCCCTGCCCTCAATTTCCTTCCCTCCCTGAGAGGGGGTGTGGCCAGCCAGGCAACCTCCCATGGGCCCTCCTTCAGCTGGTCCCAGCCCCAATCAGCCCCACCCCCCAATTGGGGGCGGGCTGGCCAACCTCTTACAGCGCCCCCTGCCCCACAGAGATTGGGCCTAAACAGGCAGTCGAACATCCCCCAAGGGGAACTGGATTGTGAGAGGGTGCAGGCCAGGCTGTGGGGCTCTTCCCCCTAACGCCCCCCCCCATCCCTGTGCATGAATTTTGTGCACCGGGCCCCTAGTAAGTTCATAATTCCTCTCCCCTTTCGGCCTCGTGTGTCCCTCCTTCAGCGACCCTAACCTCATCACTTATACCCAGCCCTATCGACGTTACTTGTCTGTGTGCATTCAGCCCAGCCCAGTGTCTGCTCAGGTGCTTAATCCCTGGAGTTACCAGCAGCTCATTCTCTCCGGGCCCCTGCTCGTCAGACAGCGAGTGGTTAGCAGTGGCTGTTTCATAACTCCATTCCCTTGCATTTTGATTGAGCTGCAAATCCTCAGAATTTTTTTTTCCTTCTGCTTCCTTTTCCCCATCCAGGTGCTCTATCAGGATTTAGAGAACATTTAGGGTTTTAAGAGCAAGCTTATCTCCCCCCTGCTCCCCCAGAAGACTTACTGAAGCAGATAGAAGGGCAGCTGGAGGGACAAAAGCCCTCGGAGCTTTTAGGAAAGGCCGTCATATGAAAAGCGGCCGCTATTATTCCCAAGTAGCAGGCCACCTTATCGCGGGCCGCAGTGAAAAGATCTGTGCTCCAGGCACAGCCCATCCGAGCCCACGAGGAGCCCTCCGAGGCCGGTGAGGAGAGCGAGCAGGAGAAATAGAACGTGCTTATGGCTTCATTTCAGGTAAATGTGCCCGTTTGGCCAGCCTCAGTAAAGCAAATGGTGGAGCCCCGGCCGGTGTGGCTCAGTGGATAGAGCGTCGGCCTGCGGACTGAAGGGTCCCGGGTTCGATTCCGGTCAAGGGCATGGACCTTGGTTGCGGGCACATCCTCAGGAGGCAGATGATGGATGTTTCTAACTCTTTCTCCCTCTCCCTTCCTCTCTGTAAACAATCAATGAAATATATATATATATATTTTTTTTCTTTTTAATATATATTTTATTGAGTTTTTACAGAGAGGAAGAAAGAGGGATAGAAAGAAAGCTAGAAACATTTATGAGAGAGAAACATAGACAAGCTGCCTCTTGCACCCCCCTCACTGGGGATGTGCCCGCAACCAAGGTCCATGCCCTTGACTGGAATCGAACCCAGGACCTTTCAGTCCGCAGACCAACGCTCTGTCCACTGAGCCAAACTGGTTTCGGCATAAAAATATATTTTAAAAAAAAAATTAAAAAACAAAACTAATGGCAGAGGCTGCTGTCAGGGCTTCGGAGCCGGGCCTTGCTCTGATTGCGTGCCCCTTAATGATGAGAGTTTATCACCTAAAAAGCGAGAAAGGAGGGCCAGGAGCACCCCCGCATCCCGGTGTCTGAAGAAACCCGCCTCGCTGCTCTCGGGAGTCCCCAGGCATTGCTCTCCTTCCGAAGCACGGGGCTGCCGGCCAGACTCAACCGCACTGGCCCCACCCCTCAGGGCGTGCTTTCCGTGGTTTTTTTAAAATATATTTTATTGATTTTTTACAGAGAGGAAGAGAGAGGGATAGAGAGTTAGAAACATCGATGAGAGAGAAACATTGACCAGCTGCCTCTTGCACACCCCTCACTGGGGATGTGCCCGCAACCAAGGTACATGCCCTTGACCGGAATCGAACCCGTGACCCTTCAGTCCGCAGACCAACGCTCTATCCACTGAGCCAAACCAGTTTCGGCAGCTTTCCGTGTTTTTTCATCCTCACCTGAGGATAGGATTTTCAGAGAGTGTGTGTCTGTGATAAAGACAGCTGAATCCACCGCAGCTGGGTGAAGATTAAAACATAAATTAAAGAATAAATAGCCCTAACTGGTGTTGCTCAGTGGATAGAGCCTCGGCCTGCGGTCTGAAGGGTCCCGGGTTTGATTTGTCAAGAGCATGTACCTTGGTTGCGGGCACATCCCCAGCAGGGGGTGTGCAGGAGGCAGCGGATGGATGTTTCTCTTTCATCGATGTTTCTAACTCTCTCTCTCTCTCTCTCTTCCTTCCTCTTTGTAAAAAAAATCAATAAAATATATATTTTTAAGAAAGACAGCTTAACCACACACACACAGCCCCCAGGGAGATGCATTTTGGTCAGGATCTGTGGCACAGAATAAGCTGAAGTCGAGTTTTCCTTTTCTTTTTTCTTTCTTTATTGATTTTTTTACAGAGATGAAGGGAGAGAGCTAGAAACGTTGATGAGAGAGAAACATCCACCAGCTGCCTCTTGCACACCCCCTACTGGGGATGTGCCCGCAACCAAGGTACATGCCCTTGACCGGAATCGAACCAGGGACCTTTCAGTCCGCAGACCGACGCTCTATCACTGAGCCAAACCGGTTTTGGCTCCTTTTCTCTTTTAACTTTTGTAGACGCCGTAAAGCTGGCTCAGCGAACTCTTTGTCAAGGGCCTGAGAGCTCATATCTGGGCTCTGCTTGTGCACTGTCTGGTGGGCGATTCAGTGCTGCTGTGTCAACAGGAGGCAGGGTGAGGCGGTGGCCAGGCTGGGCTCTCAGCCAGTCACCCTCACCCCTCTGCTTGAGTGTTGGGACCCCCACTTCTCTTCTGGTCCTTGGTGTGTCTTGTGCTTTCTTAAATATATTTTTATTGCCCAGCTGGTATGGCTCAGCAGTTGAGCCAGGAGCCAGGAGGTCACTGGTTCGATTCCCAGTCTGGGCACAGGCCCAGGTTGTGGGCTCCATCCCCAGTGGGGAACGTGCAGGAGGCAGTCGATTCCATGATTTCCTCTCATCATTGGTGTTTCCATCTCTTTCTCCCGGTTCCTCTCTGAAATCAATTAAAAATATATAAGTTTTAAAAATATTTTTATTGCCGAAACCGGTTTGGCTCAGCGGTAGAGCGTCGGTCTGCGGACTGAAAGGTCCCGGGTTCGATTCCGGTCAAGGGCATGTACCTTGGTTGCGGGCACATCCCCGATAGGGGGTGTGCAAGAGGCAGCTGGTCGATGTTTCTCTCTCATCGACATTTCTAGCTCTCTGTCCCTCTCTCCTCCTCTCTGTAAAAAATCAATAAAATATATTTAAAAAAAATAAAAATAAAAAAATAAAAATAAAAATATTTTTATTGATTTTTAGAGAGAGAGGAAGGGAAAGGGAGAGAAAGATAGAAACATCAATGACAGAAAGTCATCTCTCCCTTGTAGGTAATTAACTGCTTTTCTCTTGCTGCTTTTAATATTTTCTCTTTGTCTTTTGCTCTTGGCATTTTAATTATGATGTGTCTTGGTGTGGTCCTCTTTGGATTCCTCTTGTTTGGGGTTCTGTGTGCTTCCTGGACTTGTAAGTCTATTTCTTTCACCAGGTGGAGGGCGTTTTCTGTCATTATTTCTTCAAATAGGTTTTCAGTATCTTGTTCTCTCTCTTCTTCTGGCACCCCCATAATTCTGATGTTGGTACGCTTAAAGTTGTCCCAGAGGCTCCTTACAGTATCTTCAAATTTTTTATTCTTTTTGCTTTTTGCTCTTCTGCTTGAGTTTTTTGTTGTTGTTGTTGTTGTTTGTTTCTTTGTATTTCAAATCTTTGACTTGATTCTTGTGTTCCTCTAGTCTGCTGTTGGGTCTCTGTATAATATTTATTTCAGTCAGTGTATGCTTAATTTCTAGTTGGTCCTTTTTCATATCCTCGAGAGTCTCGCTAAATTTATCAGCCTTTTCTAGGAAATTCTTGAAAAACTTTATAACCGTGGTTTTGAACCCTATATCCAGTTGTTTGTTCTCCTCCATTTCTTTTGTTTGTTATTTGTTTTTTTGTCTCCACATTTTCGCTGCTTCCCTGAGTTGGTAGGGTAGCTTTTGTGTGCTAGGTGTCCTTTATGGGCCAGTGGCTTGGCCTCCCAAGTTATTGGTACACCCCTTTGTGGACTGTGTGTGTACAGCCTTGTTGTAGTTAAGTCTTGGTTGTTGTTGGTATCACTGGGAGGGATTGACCTCCAGGCCAACTGGCTGTGAGGATCAGCTGTGTCTATGCCAGGAGACAGCCTTATAAGACCAGACTTGCAAAATTGCGAAAGCCTCTGTGCTCAGCTTGGATGGGGCGGAGTCTCAGGGCTGAGCAGACAGCCTTGGCTTCCTGTCAGCCCTGCCCTGTGTGCATGTCTCCAGACCTCTGCCTTCCACGGCTGCCCTGAGTTTCCGCCTGACAGTCCAGATTCCCCCATAAGAGCATGGGTCTCCAGGGCTCGCCCGGAACTGGGGTTCAGTGCAGTCGGAACTGGGGTTCAGTGCAGTCGGGGGCTTCCTTCCCCCTCCCGCCAGAGAAAGCCAGCCAGGCACTCAGCCGCCCTTCCTCTCCGCACGTGTGCCTCCGTACCCCAGCCCTTTGCGGCTCCTCTGATTCTCCGTGAGCTTTCCTCTTTCCTTCTAGCTGTAGAATTCCCACTCAGCCAGCTCTCCCGTGGTTCTGGACGATGTCCGTTCTGCCTTTTAGCTGTGGTTTTAAAAACTGTCGCGTGAGGCAGCAGTTGAGGCGCTTCCCTATGCCGCCATCTTGCTTTCTCCCTCGCTTGCTATCTTTGAGAGGGGAGACAGCTGCCATCGTTGCTCACGGTGACGACGAGGATGATAAGAAAATAATGCAAACCCAGCGATCACTATCTGCCGACTGGCACTCCTTTAATAACGCTGGAGTTCCTCTCTGTGCACCACGCCAGCTAGCCTTCCAATGCAATAGCCAGCGCCCGGAGGGAAGCAGCTGGCGTGTCTGAAGTACGTCTTCGAGGGGAGACGGGAGGTTTGCTGAGTTTTCCTGAAAACCCTGCTTTTCGTAAAGGAAGATAGCGTCGTTCGGATCATAAAAACAAAACGGACTCAACAAAACAGAGAAATACAAAGAGGAAAACACACACAGCCGGTCCCCACACCCGGCGGTCAGCCGGGATCCATGGGGCAGTCTCTTCCCGGACCCGTCACGTGGCCCCTCCGCCCACTGTCCGTCCCCCCTGTCCGTCCCCCTCCCCCCGCCGCCCGCTCGCGCACGGAGGCGCTGTGTGTGGATGCGCAGGCGTCCTCGCCCTGGTTCGGGTTCTTCAGCCCCTGGAGGCGCAGGCGGGAGGGGAGGTGGAGGTGAGAGGCGTTAGTTCTCTGCTGGAGGGGGGAGGGAGAGGAGGGGGAGGTGGAGGTGAGAGGTGTTAATTCCCTGCTTTCCCACCCCCAGCACATCAGCCCCTCGCTGCCTGTCGCCATGAGAGGAGGGGGAAGTGGAGGTGAGAGGCATTTTAATTCCTTGCTGTCCCACCCCCAGCACATCAGCCCCTCGTTGCCTGTCGCCATGAGAGGAGGGGGAAGTGGAGGTGAGAGGTGTTTATTCCCTGCTGTCCCACCCCCAGCACATCAGCCCCTCGCTGGCAGTAGCCATGCCCCCTCCTCACACTTAAGCCTCAGGTCTGGGGGTGACCCAGGCCCTCCCCCCCCCCCCCCCCCCCCCCCCCCCCCCCCCCCCCGTGAACCCTCCGGGATAAAAGTGTGCTCTCATCCGGTGAGCGTGCCCCGCCCGCACGTGGCCCCGACGGACAGAAACAAGGTCATGTCTCATTTGAGTGACACCCAAAACACACACACACCTACACACACACACATACACACCCATTCATACCCGCGTGCGCACACACACACCCATACACACACCCACATATGCACATACCCACACACATACCCCACACACACACCTACACACGCACACACGCACACACATCCATTCATACCCCCCCCACACAAACCCATACACACACCCACATATACACACCCACACACACACACCTACACCCACACATACAGCCATATACACACACACCCCACACACACACCTACACACACACACACACCTATACCCACACACACACACACACACACACCTTCATACTCGCACACACACAAACCCATACACACACCCACATATACACACCCCCCACACACACCTACACACACACATACAGCCATATACGCCCACATACACACACACCTACACACACACGTATACCCACACACAACCTATACCCACACACACACACACACCCCTTCATACTTGCACACACACAAACCCATACACACACCCACATATACACACCCCCCACACACACCTACACACACACATACAGCCATATACGCCCACATACACACACCCCACACACACACCTACACACACACACACACCTACACCCACACATACAGCCATATACGCCCACATACACACACCCCACACACACACCTACACACACACACACACCTATACACACACACACACACACACACACCCTTCATACTCGCACACACACAAACCCATACACACCCACATATACACACCACCACACACACACACCTACACACACACATACAGCCATATACACCCACATACACACCCCTGCACACACAGCCACATATACACACACACACACACCCTCCACATGCAGCCACATATAGCCACACACACACACACACACCCGCACACACAGCCACACATACACCCGCACACACACATACACCCCCATACACACACTCTCCACATACAGCCACATATACACACACACAGCCACACATACACCCGCACACACACATACACCCCCATACACACACACACTCTCCACATACAGCCACATATACACACACACACACACACACACTCTCCACACACAGCCACATATACACCCACCCACCCACACACTCTCCACATACAGACACATACAGACACACACACACACACACACCCGCACACATAGCCACATATACACTCGCACACACACATACACCCCCATACACACACACACTCTCCACACACAGCCACACACACACACACACACACACTCTGCTCTCCCTCTCCAGGCCGGACCCGGAGCGCTGTGCCCGCCCAGGCGGTGACGGGCCGTGTCACCAGGGGGTGACAGCTCCTCAGGGCGCAGCCGCCCGTCGGAAGGAGAGGGAGGCTGGCACCTGCCCCGGTCGCCCCGGCTGCCAAGTGCATTAGCGCCGGCCTGGCAGCCGCTCCCGGGGCCGAAAGGGACTCTGAGGAGCCGTTCCTCTTCCTGGTGGGAAGCGGGGTCTCCTCCCGGGGCCTTTGTGCACGGGAAGGCCATGCGTGACGGGGAGGGGGGGCCATGCGTGACCGGGAGGGGGGCCATGCGTGACCGGGAGGGGAGGCCATGCGTGACCAGGAGGTCTGGCAGAATCCTGGGCCCCTGCTCTGCCCAGGCAGCCGGCTCCTGGCCCCTCCGGCCAGCACGTGTCCGCTGCCAGCAGGTGGCAGTAGAGAGCCTCACCGCCCGCCAGTGGTGCGGGCAGTAGACCTTGCCCACCCCCCCTCCGCCCTCCTTCCCGCCCCTCTCCCGCAGGAGCCTGCCTGCCTGCCAGGCTCCTGCCTGCCGCCTCCTTCCCGGACTGAAAACCGCAGCTGGGGGCACGGGCTGAACGATAGCCCGGCTCAGGAGCGCCGAGGCTTTCAGCGGGAGGAGGTTTGCAGAAACCGCCTCACCTCCCGCCGCCTGCCAGCCGGAGCCCTGATGCAGTCCCTGTGCTCCCTGGCGGGAACTCAGACCCTGTGGAAAGAAAGGGCTTTATAATGATGCAGAAGCGAACAGTCCTTCGGGTAGCAGGTCTTTAGTGGGTGGTTTTACTGCCGCGTGTCTGATTCTGGGTGGAGATTCCCCAAAGGCCAAAATGCACCGAGACCCAACGTACCAGAAAGAGCGGAGGAGCCTTCCCAATGTAAGGTTTTGTTTTAAAAATATATATATATTTTATTGACTTTTCACAGAGAGGAAGGGAGAGGGATAGAGAGCTAGAAACGTCAATGAGAGAATCATCGACCAGTTGCCTCCTGCACACCCCCCACCGGGGATGTGCCTGCAACCAAGGCACATGCCCTTGACCGGATTCAAACCCGGGACCTTTCAGTCCGCAAACCGACGCTCTATCCACTGAGCCACACCGGTTTCGGCACAATGTAAGGTTTTATAAAAAGTTAGCTGTCTCATTAGGCGGTCTAGTCCACTGGTCGGCAAACTCATTCGTCCACAGAGCCAAACATCAACAGCACAACGACTGACATTTCTCCGGAGAGCCACATTTTTTAAAAACGTAAACTTCTTCTAACACCACGTCTTCAACACAGACTCGCCCAGGCCGTGGTGTTTTGTGGAAGAGCCACCCTCCAGGGGCCAAAGAGCTGCCTGTGGCTCGCGAGCCGCGGTTTGCCGACCGCGGGTTTAGTGGAATCCTAAGAGCACTGTGAGTTTTCAGGGAAATACACTTTTTTTTTCTTTTTCTTTTTTATTGTTTCAAGTATTACAAATGGTAGTTCATATATCGTCTTTTTCCCCACAAATTGACGTTCCCCCAGCCCCCCCCCCCCCCGCGCACCCCAGTGTCTGTGTCCATTGGTTGTACTTATATGCATGCATACAAGTCCTTTGGTGATCTCTTACTTTCCCGCCCCGCCCCCAACCCTCCCCAGCCTTCCCGCTGTCATTTGACAGTCTGCCTCTGGATCTATTTTTTTTTTAAATATATATTTTATTGATTTTTTACAGAGAGGAAGGAAGAGAGAGAGAGAGCTAGAAATGTCGATGAGAGAGAAACACCCATCAGCTGCCTCTTGCACACCCCCTGCCGGGGATGTGCCTGCAACCAAGGTACATGCCCCTGACCGGAATCGAACCTGGGACCTTTCAGTCCTCAGGCCGACGCTCCATCCACTGAGCGAAACCGGTCTCGGCTGGATCTATTTTTGTTCATCAGTTTATAATGTTCTTTATTATCCATAAATGAGTGAGAGCCTGTGATATCTTTCTCCGCCTGGCTTATTTCGCTCAGCATAAAGTCCATCTGTGCTGCTGCCAATGGTAAAAGTGCCTCCTTCTTCACAGCAGCATAGTATTCCATTGTGGAGACGGACCACAGTTTCTATAATACACTCACCTGCTGACGGGCACCTCGCTGTTTCCAAATCTTAGCTGTGGTGGGTGGTGCTGCTATGAACATAGGGGTGCATATATCCTTTCTGATGGGTGTTTCTAGTTTCTTGGGATATATTCCTAGGAGTGGGATCACTGCGTCAAATGGGAGTTCCAGTTTCAGTTTTTTAAGGAAGCTCCATACTGTCCTCCACAGTGGCTGCCCCAGTCTGCATTCCCACCGGCAGTGCACGAGGGCTCCTTTTTCTCCGCATCCTCGCCAGCTCTTGTCGTGTGTTGATCTGTTGATGATAGAAAATCAGTTTCTAAAAGCCCCATTTTTACAGATAACCAGAGGTGCGGTCGGTTTGACGACCCGTCACAGGAAGGGTTGCGTGTCTCCCCTCGTGTGCAGTGCTGTGTCCCTCTGAGGAGGGGCTCTGAGCTGAGTTCCAGTCTGTTCTTCCGGGGCAGCCGTGAGCTTCAAGAACACAGTGGGGTTCTGAGAGCCCTGCCCCGGAGCTGCCCCGGATTCCTGGCTCTGCATTTTCTTCGAGGATTTCCGCTTCTCCATGTTTTCAATATACGTTACTGATTTTTTTACAGAGCGGAAGGGAGAGGGATAGAGAGTTAGAAACATCGACGAGAGAGAAATATCCATCAGCTGCCTCCTGCACACCCCCCACTGGGGATGTGCCCGCAACCTAGGACCATGCCCTTGACCGGAATCGAACCTGTGACTCTTGAGTCCGCAGGCCGACGCTCTATCCACTGAGCCGCACCGGCCAGGGCCTCTCTGTACTTCCGGACTCGCTTTTGAGGAAGAGGCAGAGACTGTGCCTGGCTTTGGGGTGGAGATGACACAGGCGTGCTTTAGGCTAACTGACCTTCACCACCTCCCTCCCAGGACTTCACACGGTCGTGGGCAGAGCTGCCCGGTGGGGAGCACGTCGGGGGGGCGAGGTCTGAGTGTGCAAGCCGCTGGCCACCCCAAGGGAGAAAGATGAGCCGGCTGGGGCCAGGATGGGCCTAGACAGCAGGTGTGCCCAGCAAGGTCATGACAGTCACATGATGGGCTCTGGCGAGCAGGGCGGCAGGCGTGTGCTGGGAGCTCACCTCGCCGTTCTCCTGGTCATCGGCACAGCTGCTGAGAGAACAACCCGTTCCAGAGAGTTCTCGGCTCCCGCCTGCGTGTCCCGGCCAGCAGGGCTGAGGAGTGCCCCGTCCGCATGCCTAGAGGTCAGCCAGGAGCCCCGTGGCAGCCCGCAGGGGTCCAAGCCCCGGACAGGAGGCTGGGCCGGCAGGACGGAGTGTCCCCGGAGTGTGAGGACACCGGGTCAGACATGCGATGTGGCTCTTGATCTCCATCCGCTCCCTGCCCGCGGCTGCAGGGCCCCTTCCTGGGCCTCCCAGGCCCGTGGTTCTCCCCCGTGACCTCCATCTTTCTGCACGGCCCCCCCCCCTCCCCGCCTCTCACAGCGCTGGGAGCCCCGCTGGCTGCTCTGTCCGGCTGCTGCTGTGGCCACTTCCGGTCCCTGTGTGCCCCGAGGGATCCAGCCGGGAGCCGGGTCTGCAGCCTCGATCCTGTCCTTCAGGAATGGCTCCGAGGAGATCAGAGCCAGCCCTCGCGTCGGCCCGGGACGGCTGACCACCTGTTCCGGCTTTCTTTTTTATATATATATATATATCTTATTGATTGTTTACAGAGAGGGAGATGAAGAGAGAGAGAAACATCGATGAGAGAGAAGCATTGATCAGCTGCCTCCTGCACACCGCCAACTGGGGATGTGCCCGCAACCAAGGTTCATGCCCTTGACCGGAATCGAACCTGGGACCCTTCACTCCACAGGCCGATGCTCTATCCATTGAGCCACACCAGTCAGGGCTGGTCTGGCTTTCTTATGCCCTCCTCCCAACCCCTCCAGGGGTCACATTCTGGGATACGGGCTCCCCTGCCAGGCCCGTGTGTAGGATCACCCGAGGCTTAAACAGAGAAAGGAAGGAAGAAACAAGATCCTAGGCCCTGCCCTGACCAGTGTGGCTCAGTGGGTAGAGCGTCGGCCTGCAGACTGAAGGGTCCCGGGTTCGATTCCGTTCAAGGGCATGGACCTTTTTGCGGGCACATCCCCAGTAGGGGGCGTGCAGGTGGCAGCTAATGGATGTTTCTCTCTCATCGATGTTTCTAACTCTCTCTCCCTCTCCTTCCTCTCTGTAAAAAATCAATGAAATATATTTTTAAAATAATTTTTAAAAGATCGTCGGCCTTGTCCTTGGCATCGCCGAGCTCGGTTGTGGCCGGGCTGGGTCTGACGTTTATGCCATGACCTGCAATCAGGACACGGAGCCCTGGCGGGCGGGGATGGGCCTGCTGAGGGGCCGGTCGTGTTTCTCTCCTCCTTTGTCCAACCCGGGCCTCGTGGGTCTTAAGAGTGATCACGTGTTTCCGTAGACATCAGAGGAAGTTGTCACTAAAAACAAAACGCAGCCGGTGTGGCTCAGTGGATAGAGCGTCGGCCTGTGGACTGAAGGGTCCCGGGTTCGATTCCGGTCAGGGGCATGGACCTTGGTTGCGGGCACATCCCCGGTGGGGGCTGTGCAGGGGGCAGCTGATGGATGTTTCTCTCTCATCGATGTTTCTAGCTCTCTATCCCCTCTCTCTTCCTCTCTGCAAAAAAAAAAAAATCAATAAAAGATATAAAAATAAATTTAAAAAAATTAAATAAAAATAAAAACCAAACGCAGTCCTCCCAGGGGTGTCCGTCTCCCCGAAGCCGCTCACCCCCATCCGTGCGCTCCTCTCCCCGCAGGCGGCCTGGACCTCATCTTCATGCCCGGCCTCGGGTTCGACCGGCACGGCCACCGGCTGGGCCGGGGCCGCGGCTACTACGACGCCTACCTGAGCCGCTGCGAGCAGCACCAGCGGGCGAAGCCCTACACGCTGGCCCTGGCGTTCAGGGAGCAGATCTGCGCCCAGGTCCCCGTGGACGAGCATGACGTGAAGGTGGACGAGGTCCTCTACGAAGACGCCCCCTGAGCCCCGCCCCGCAGCCCGAGAGGGGGGCACGGGGGACAGGCGTGTCCCGCCGGGGGCCCGTCAGCACCGCACCCCACCGGGAGCCCGGGCTGCACCGCGGCGATCATTATAAGATACCTGTCCCCAGACCACCTTTAAAAACGGATAGAGCTGCCCTGGCCGGTGTGGCTCAGTGGGTAGAGCGTCGGCCTGCCGACCGAAGGGTCCCAGGTTCGATTCCCAGGTTTCGGGCTCGATCCCCAGAGTGGAGCGTGCAGGAGGCAGCCGATCCATGATTCTCTCTCATCATTGATTTTTTTTTTTCTCTCTCTCTCTCTCTCCCTCTCCCTTCCTCTCTGAAATCAATAAAAAATATTTTTAAAAAAATAGAGCTAAAAATGAGGAACATTTGTTAATAACAGGAACAATACAGATTTATTTTAAAATAGATAAATAAAAAGGAAAAGTGAGGCCAGAATGATAAAATAAAAATAATAATAATAATAGAGCCAAAACCGGTGTGGCTCAGTGGATAGAGCGTCGGCCTCCGGACTGAAAGGTCCCAGGTTCGATTCTGGTCAGGGGCATGAACCTGGGTTGCGGGCACATCCCCAGTAGGGGGAAAGGGGGTGCAGGAGGCAGCTGATCAATGATTCTCTCTCATCGGTGTTTCTAACTCTCTATCCCTCTCTCTTCCTCTCTGTAAAAAAATCAATAAAGTATATTAATAAATAAATAAAAGAAAAGAAAATGGAGGCCCTTGTCATAGGATTTCGAGCTTCATTTCCAGGTTCGAACATGAGTAGTCGAACTCTCTGCTGTTCAGTGTAAGGAAATATTTGTGAGGACCTTGCTCTGGCTCCGGGAGGGAGGGGGGTGAACTCCGGGGAGCGGGCGCTGTCCAGGGTCCTGCCTTGGGCCCGCTGCCTTGGCAGGTGTGTGCACGCTCACCAGGACCAGTGATGTGCTTCAGGCACAGGGATCCTCAGGAACATCACTGCTCACACTTCCTTAGCTGACTGGGCTTACCATGGGGTGTTTCAGATACATACACACACGCAGTGGCCAGATGATGATGATGCTCTCCAAACGCATAACAATCTGGCCACTCTGTGTAGATCCTTCCTATAGAATAAAAGGCTAATGTGCACATGGTCCCCTCGACCCGGAGTTCCGCCAGCAGGCAGGCCGGCCCACCGCCCACGTCCCCTCCCCCTGGCCAGGCTGGCCGGACCCCACCCATGCACGAATGCATGCACCGGGCCTCTAATACAAATATACAATATATCAGTATATTATACACTGAGTGGTCAGATTATTGTTATGTCCAGAGATCATAGTAATCTGGCCGCTCAATGTATATGTGTTTTGATAACTTTTTTAAAAAATATATATTTTTATTGATTTTTACAGAGAGGAAGAGAGAGGGATAGAGAGTTAGAAACGTCGATGAGAGAGAAACATCGACCAGCTGCCTCTTGCACGCCCCCTACAGGGGATGTGCCCGCAACCAACGTACATGCCCCTGACCGGAATCGAACCCTGGACCTTTCAGTCCGCAAACCAACACTCTACCACTGAGCCAAACCGGTTTCGGCTGTATATGTGTTTTGGATCAGTTAATGGAATATATTCAGGATATTTTCATCTATGCTCTTTGGATGATAGCTTATGATTTGATGTTTAAGCTACAAAAGTGGGGGGGGGGGACACTTTAAAAATGTCCTCTGGCCGAAACCCATGTTGCTCAGTGGATAGAGCATCGGCCTGCGGACTGAAGGGTCCCAGGTTCGATTCCGGTCAAGGGCATGTACCTTGGTTGTGGGCACATCCCCAATGGGGGGTGTGCAGGAGGCGGCTGATCGGTGTTTCTCATTGATGTTTCTGACTCTCTGTTCCTCTCTTCCTCTCTGTAAAAAAATCAATAAAATATATATGTTTTTAAATGCCCTCTGACCTCACGTGGGACCTTCCCAGCGCAGCGTGCACCGTGGGAGGCGGGAGGGAGACCGTTCTGTGAGCTGCGAGGTCCCATGACCTTGCTGCTGACACGTCGGAGGGGTGACTTCCCCCGTGAGGTCAGGTGCCATGCTCACAGCGCTGACCGGGCGATGGGTCCACACTGGGTAACCAGTCAGCTCTGAGCCGCTGCGGGTCTGGCAGCTTTAGCTCCTCCCGCCAAAGGGGTGCCCCACGCCCCGCCCCAGCCTCTCCCGTGCAGGCAGGTGCTGGGGCTGCAGGGCCTCCCAGAACGGGGCGCCCCCCCGCCCCAGGGTCCCCTTGTGGGCCGAGGTCCCTGTGCAGAATGTGAAAAGCCATGGCCAGCTTGGCTCTCAGGTTCAAAGACTTGGAGAAAGAGCTGACAGACAAACTGACACACAAGACAGGAAATATTGATCTGGAATTGTGGGGGGAAGCAAGGGGGTGTGCAAGAGGCAGCTGATCGATGATTCTCTCTCATCGATGTTTCTAACTCTCTATCCCTCTCTCCTCCTCTCTGTAAAAAAATCAATAATATATATATATATATATATATATATATATATATATATATATATATATATATATATAAAGTCAGCAAGTGCTTGAAGGCCCAGCAGCAGGCCCGCCTCTGTGGTTTTCTCTCTGTGATCCCGGGCCTCTTGGGCAGGCTCTCTCTCTCTCTTTTAATAAGTGCTTCTCAGATCTCTGTGTCTGATAAAACATGGGCTGTAGCCATGTCAGAACATAGTGTTTCATTGATTTTCTTCCCACAAAATGCAATTATGGTGGCACAGAAGTTGTAACCCGTTTCTTTCTAAGATTCGGGACCATCCTTCTTAAGAATCTGTTGATGAGAACCCTGACCGGTGTGGCTCAGTGGATAGAGTGCCGGCCTGCGGACTGAACGGTCCCGGGTTCGATTCCTGTCAAGGGCATGGATCTTCGTTGTAAGCACATCCCCAGTGGGGGGGGGGGGGTGCAGGAGGCAGCTGATGGATGTGTCTCTCTCATCGACGTTTCTAGCTCTCTATCACTCCCTTCCTCTCTGTAAAAAAAATCAATAAAATATATTTTAAATATATATATATTACATAAAATAAAAATAAATTAATAAAAAATATGTTTTTTATTGATGTCAGAGAGGAAGGGAGAGGGAGAGAGAGATAGAAAACATCCATGAGGAGAGAGAGTCATGGACCGGCTGCCTCCTGCACGCCCCACACTGGGCATGGAGCCCGCCACCTGGGCCTGTGCCCTGACCGGGAATCGAACCCTGACCTCCTGATTCAGAGGTCGACACCATCCCTCTTCCTTTAAAAAACACGCCCGTGGCTGCTGTGAGCCGGGGAGATGTTCGCTGCCTCCAGCTGTGTGTCCCCCCGGCTTCCTGGCACACTTCCACTGGGGAACAGGGCAGCCCTCCAGGGCCGGCTGGCTGAGAGGTGTCGAAGCTGGTGTCCAGGTGGGGATGGACCTTGTGGGGCTCAGAGCAAAGGCAAGTCCTTCTCCTCTTGGGTTGAGCCTTAGAGCTCACTCCCCTTGACCTTGAAGAAGAGCAAGGTCATTGCCTAGTCCCCGGCGCTCAGAGGGGCGATGGCGCCCCCTGGGGGGCATCGGGCCAGGTCTGGGCTGCCCCGGGTTAGGACAGCCGGCGGGAGGGGGGTCCAGCGATGCTGCTACCATGCACCGGGCAGCACCACACATCTGTCAGGCCATGGGGGAGACCCTGCCCTGGCTTGGCGTGTGCGTGTGCATGCGTGTTTGTGCATGTATGCACGTGTATGTGTATATGTGTGTATGCATGTACACGCAAGAACAAGTGTACTTGTTCATGTATTTTTTTAAATACAGTATATATATATTATTGATTTTTTACAGATAGAAAGGGAGAGGAATAAAGAGTCAGAAACATCGACGAGAGAGAAACATCCATCAGCTGCCTCCTGCACACCCCCCACTGGGGATGCGCCCGCAACCAAGGTCCATGCCCTTGACCGGAATCGAACCCGGGACCCTGGATATTCACAGTGGATATACACTGAGCCAAATTAGCCAGAGCTAAAAATATATTTTTAAATGGTTATGTGTGTGTGGGGGGGGGGGGTGTATTTTATTTCTATTTTATTTTTTCAAATATATTTTATTGATTTTTTACAGATAGGAAGGTAGAGGAATAAAGAGTCAGAAACATTGACGAGAGAGAAATATCCATCAGCTGCCTCCTGCACACCACATACTGGGGATGTGCCTGCAACCAAGGTACATGTCCTTGACCGGAATCGAACCCGGGACCCTTCCGTCCACAGGCCGACGCTCTAGCCACTGAGCCACACCGGTTTCGGCTATTTTATTTTATTTTATTTTATTTTATTTTATTTTATTTTATTTTTTGCCATTCAAGGCATTTTAAATAACTCTACCTCCGTCTCCAGGGCAGCTTCTCGCTAACAAATTCCCGTTTCCATGTGGCACGCTGGGTTTTATGGCGCCTCCTCCCCCGGCCGCCGCTCCGAGGGGACATCATCACTCAGATAAGAACTCACACGTGTGACTCCGGGGCGTCCTCACAGGCCCTGTTTCCGTGTATTTCTCCCGAGCTGCACCACGGGGCAGTCCCGGTAGGGCTGTCAGCCCTTCCCATCCCTAGCACACACCGGTTTCGCTGACACATGAGAAAAGAGGCTGTTTTATCGTCTCAGGCCCCCGTTGGTATTGGGGGGCTGTTTCCGAGCAGGAGGAGGAACCCACAGACAGTGCTTTGGAGGAGTCCCCCTTCCCCCCCAGTGGGTCTCAGCCCTGGCCGGGCATCGGAATAATCTGCCGATGCTTTGAAAACGCCTGCCCAGCCCTGGCCGGTGTGGTTCAGTGGATAGAGCGTCGGCCTGCAGACTGAAGGGTCCCGGGTTCGATTCCGGTCAAGGGCATGGACCTTGGTTGCGGGCACATCCCCAGTAGGGAGTGTGCAGGAGGCAGCTGATCGATGTTTCTCTCTCATCGACGTTTCTAGCTCTCTATCCCTCTTCCTTCCTCTCTGTAAAAAATCAATAAAATATATTTTTAAAAATAAAAATAAAATTAAGCCAAAACTGGTTTGGCTCAATGGATAGAGCGTCGGTCTGCGGACTCGAGGGTCCTGGGTTCGATTCCGGTCAAGGGCATGTACCTGGGTTGCGGGCACATCCCCAGTGGGCGGTGTGCGGAAGGCAGCTGATCAATGTTGCTCTCTCATCGATGTTTCTAACTTTCTAACCCTCTTCCTTCCTCTCTGTGAAATATCAATAAAATATATTTATAAAAAATAAAATAAAATAAATTTAAAAATAACAATAAAAACAACCTCAGAACGCGCTTCTCTGGTTTGAGACAAGGGCCAGCCTGACCCCGTGCCCTTCCCGTGGCCGCCTCAGTGGCCTTCTCGGTGGCCGTGGTGGACACGGATTTATGTCCCTGGGATTCATACTGGCCGTTCCAGTCAGGCGTCCGCCCAGCCAGCCGCCCGGCAGGCCGCCAAAGCCTGCCTTTGCCAAGCGACAGACGTGATGAAAAATGAGGCACAGACTCACACGCATCAGGGAAGGACCGAGCCTTCCCGGCTGCTCCCCCCACCAGGCCAGCTGATACCAGGAAGAGCCCGCTGGGTGGGCAGCCGCTGTGGATGCTGTGGGCAGAAGGACAGACAGAGGGCTGAGTGCCTGGCCAGTGTGGCTCAGTGGGTAGAGCATCGACCTAGGAACCTGGAGGGTCCCGGTTCGATTCCCGGTGCAGGAGACAGCTGATCCGTGACTCTCATCATGGATGTTTCTGTCTCTCTCTCTCTCTCTCTCTCTCTCTCTCTCTCTCTCTCTCCTCCTGGCTGAAATCAATAAAAAATATCCTATATAGACGAAAACGGTTTGGCTCAATGGATAGAGCATCGACCTGTGGACTGAAGAGTCCCGGGTTCACGGTCAAGGGCATGCACCTTGGTTGCGGGCACATCCCCAGTAGGGGGTGTGCAGGAGGCAGCTGGTCGATGTTTCTCTCTCATTAACATTTCTAACTCTCTATCCCTCTCTCTTCCACTCTGTAAAAAAATCAACAAAATATATATTTTTAAAAATACCGTTACTTTAAAAAATATATATCCTATATAATAAAAGCCTAATATGTTAAGTGTCTGATCATCCAGTTGTCTGTTCAACCAATCAAAGCATAATATGCTAATGATATGCTAAGGCTTCTCAACTGCTCGCTATGACATGCACTGACCACCAGGGGGCAGACTCTCTGGTAGGTTAGCTGGCTGCTTAATTTGCCTTCTCTCTTCTGTCGTAATGAGTGCACTTAAAGCGATGGCTTTTTTTCTCATTCTGATGTATCGATGCGTGGCAGTCCCACTCCATGGCCTAAGCCTTTTAGAATTGCTATTTATTTTTCCCCTTTATGCTAGAGTTACTCACAACAATGCTTTATAAAATTTTTAAGCGATTGGATTTTAAGAATACATATTTTATTAGGCTTGGAAAATGAGTGCATCTCCATCATCGTTCTTTGGCAAGCTGCTTCTTCTTTAAAAAATTTTTTTAAAATATATTTTATTGATTTTTTTTTTTTTTTTTTTTTTTTTTTACCAAGAGAAAGGGAGAGGGATGGAGAGTTAGAAACATCAATCAGCTGCCTCCTGCACGCCCCCCACTGGGGATGGGCCCAGAACCAAGGTCCATGCCCTTGACCGGAATCGAACCCGGGACCCTTCAGTCCACAGGCCGACGCTCTATCCACTGAGCCACACTGGTCAGGGCTGGCAAGCTTCTTCTTAAAATGTTCTTATTTCTTCCATTTTATTTTTTTTCTTCATTTTTTTATTAAATTATTACTTGAGTACATATTTTAACATTGATTAAAATGTTCTTTGTAGCCCAACCCTCGCCAGGTATTTGGGCCGGAAAAAAGGTGTCAGGCTCATAGGAGCCAGACTGCAATGTAAAGTAGGGGATCCGAGTTACGATGGTGTGATCCCAGCCCTTTATGTCCCTGTCTGTTGTACGCCTGCCTCGTCTGGGAAACATGGACCAGCAGACGGATTCCTCACTGCTGTTCTTTTTTTTCTTGTTTTTAATAGTTTTTATTGATTTCAGAGGAAGGGAGAGAAAGAAAAAGAGGGAGGGAGGGAGGGAGAGACAGACAGACAGAGAGAGAGAGAGAAACATCCATGATGAGAGAGGACAGAAGGGTCCAGGGTTCGATTCCGGTCAAGGGCAGATACCTGGCCCTGGTCGGAGCACATGCAGGAGGCATCCAATCAATGTGTCTCTCTCACATCGTGTTTCTCTCTCTGTCTTTCCCTCTACTTTTTACTCTCTCTAAAAAGAAGGAGGAGGAGGAAGAGGAGGAGGAAGAGGAGGAGGGGGAGGAGATGGAGGAGGAGGAGGAGGAGAAGGAGGAAAAGGAGGAGGAGAAGATGGAGGAGGAGAAGGAGGAGGAGAAGGAGGAGGAGAAGGAGGAGGAAGAGATGGAGATGGAGGAAGGGGAGGAGGAAGAGGAGGAGGAGGAGATAGAGGAGGAGGAGGAGATGGAGGAGGGGGAAGAGGAGAAGGAAGAGGAGCAGGAGGAGGAGTAGGAGGAGATGGAGGAAGGTGACGAGGAAGAGGAGGAGGAGGAGACGGAGGAGGAGAGGAGGAGGAGGAGGAGGAGATGGAGATGGAGGAGGAAGAGGAGATGGAGATGGAGGAAGAGGAGGAGGAAGAGGAGGAGGAGGAGGAGATGGAGGAGGGGGAAGAGGAGAAGGAGGAGTAGGAGGAGGAGAAGGAGAAGGAGGAGGAGGAGCAGAAGGAGGAGGAGGAGGAGATGGAGGAGGGGGAAGAGGAGAAGGCGGAGGAGAAGGAGGAGAAGGAGGAAGAGGAGAAGGAGGAGATGGAGGAAGGGTAGGAGGAAGAGGAGGAGGAGGAGATGGAGGAGGAGAGGAGAAGGAGGAGGAGGAGATGGAGGATGGGGAGGAGGAAGAGATGGAGGACGAGGAGATGGAGGATGGGGAGGAGGAAGAGGAGAAGAAGGAAGAGGAGGAGGAGGAGGAGGAGGATGGGGAGCGGGAATGGGAGCGGGAGGGGAGGGTGTGGGGAGCTGGCGCCCTCACTGCCCAAACGCCAGGCGCCTGGAGCCAGGCCCATTTGTCTTGTGTTGTTGTGAGATCCCGCGCCGCCCGCCTGGCAGCCAGGGTGATGGATGGGTTTCCCTCGCCGCCGCCCCTGCTGCCCCGGAGCCGCCCGCCGGCGGGAGAGGAAATTAAACCGCCTCCCGCGCTGCTCAGCCGCGGCCTCAGGGAGGGCACCCCTGCTCCTCTGCCGCCCGGGAGCCAGCCCCAGCGCCAGGGCTGCGCCAGACACAGCCCCAGCAGCTCCCCCCGGCCAGGGCCAGGCTGGCTGGCCGCCGCCCGTCCTGTTCATTTTTTCCCCTTTTTTTCTTTTTGTGTGTGTTTTTAAATATATGTTATTGATTTTGTACAGAGAGGAAGAGAGAGGGATAGAGAGTTAGAAACATCGATGAGAGAGAAACATCCATCAGCTGCCTCCTGCACAACCCCCAATGGGGATGTGCCCGCCACCAAGGTACAGGCCCTTGACCGGAATCGAACCCCGGACCCTTCAGTCCGCAGGCCGACGCTCTATCCTAGGGGTGTCGAACTCAATCAGAGAAGGGGCCAAAATCTAAAATCCAGTCTAAATCGCAGGCCAAATGGTTTACTGAACAGTCATAAACTGTCATTGTGATGGAAACGCAGCGGAGTGCAGTGATGACAGCGCGGTGCGGGCCACACTGCAAGGCCTGGCGGGACGGATTTGGCCCGCGGGCCTTGTGTTTGACACATGTGCTCTATGCACTGAGCCAACCCGGTTTCGGCTGTGTGTGTGTGTGTGTGTGTGTGTGTGTGTGTTTGAATGCATTTTTATGGATGATCAGTTAGGGACGATCAGACCAGCAGGGGGCAGTTAGGGAGGATCAGGCAGGCAGGCAGAGGTGATTAGGGGCAATCAGGCCAGCAGGGGAGCAGCTGGAGCAGCGCCCGGTACACCACACGATTGCGGGTTCGATCCCTGGTCAGGGCACATACCCAGACTGCAGGCCGGAGCTCCAGGCGGGCTCTGTATAGGATGAAATCGCTGTCTCGCTCTTTTTCACTGCCCCCGCCCATCGCTCTCTAAAATCAATAAAAACATGTCCTCAGGCTTTGACCCGTGTGGCTCAGTGGATAGAGCGTCGGCCTGCAGACTGAAGGGTCCCGGGTTCGATTCCAGGCAAGGGCATGTGCCTTGGTTGCGGGCACATCCCCAGTGGGGGGCGTGCAGGAGGCAGCTGATGGATGTTTCTCTCTCATCGATGTCTCTTATCCCTCTCCCCTCCTCTCTGTAAAGATCAATAAAATATATATTTTTGAAAATAGTGGGGAAATAGCCTCCGGTGAGGATTAGAGGGAGAGAGGCGTGTCTGGGTGCACACCCACCAGCTGCTCCGTGTGCTGAGCAGGGTGTTGGGGAGCCGTCCCCCGGACCCTGGGGGCCAGCGCCTGTGTGCACGGGGCGGGCGTGTCAGACACGCTGTGCGCACGCGGGCCGGGCTCAGTGAGGGCGTGTCCGCACGGCGGGAAAGGCCCGGAGCTTGGGGTGCCCGGGAGAGCCCAGCTCGGTGGGCAGTGGGGCCCCCTGAGTGCCCCTCGGACCTTCCGGACGTCCTGTGCCTGAGACGGGCACCAAAAGGGCAGGAGCCGGCGCTGCCAGCTGAGCCCGGGCCTGTGCCCTGACCGGGAATCGAACCCTGGACCTCCTGGGTCCTAGGCCGAGGCTCAGCCCCTGAGCCCGGCCGGCCGGACCGAGGCCCCGGCCGTTGCTGTGGGTGCCGGCCCCACGGGCGGAGAGCCAGCCAGCGGGGCACGGGGACCCGGTGGAATAACACCTCCCGCCGGGCCTCCCGTTCCCGCTTATTCACCGATTCCGCCTGGAGAGGCAGAGGCGACGCGGGCCGTCAGACCAGCCGGGGCCGTCAGCCAGATTTCACACTCGCCGCTCAGAAAAAAAATATATATAAATATATATATTAATATATATATAAAAATATGCTTCCCTCCCGGGCCGGCTCCGAGAGCCTGCGGGCTGGACGGGGCGCGTCCCCGCCTCCCGGACCCCCTCGCCCTCACACGTCACACCCCGTGCTCACCAGGCATAGCCACTGCATACGTGTGCCCTCCTCTCCAGCCGTCCCGACAACTGGGTGACACCTGGGCCTTCACACACAAATCTCCGCGGCACAACGTACACGGAGCGGGCAGAGGAGGATGGTCTCTGAACGCATCATCATCCGGCCCCTCCGTGTGTGTGCGTGTGCGTGTGCGTGTGTGTGTTAGAGGCCCGGTGCATGCATTCGTGCTTGGGTGGGGTCCGGCCAGCCTGGCCAGGGGGAGGGGACAGGGGCGGTTGGCCGGTCTGCCTGCTGGTCGGACTCCTGGTCGGGGGGACCATGTGCACATTAGCCTTTTATTCTATAGGACAGACACGGAGTGGCCAAGTGATTGTGCGTTCAGAGATCATCGTCATCTGGCCGCTCCGTGTATACATATTAAAAAAAAGAAGAAAAAGGAGGAGAGGATTCTGGGAAATTGTTTTATGCTTCTGCAAGGCAGGGCTCTGAGGCGATTCAAACCAGAAGAGAGAACACGGGATCTGAATTTAACCGTCGCCTGAGGCCGTCTGCTTTCAAACAAACCCCTCAAATCATGTCGGAATGTTCTTTTTTTTTTCCCCTTTAATGCAGGAAAATAAGGTTGGGGGTGGGCTGGATGCCAATCCCTGAGGCTCGAACCTCCGAGCTGTCTTCCTGGCGTCTCTGTCGGGAGCTGGGTGGTCGGGGGGCCGCCGGCTCCTGTCCAGCACTGGCTTCGAAGGTCAGAGGCGGAGAGGAGAGGGGGGCCAGGGTGCCCAAGCCCGCCCGCTCCGCTGGGGGGGAGGTGGAGGGGGCACAGAGGAGACGATGAAACACAAGTGGGTATGGCGACGGACACAGAGACGGACGGATACGCAGCTGCGGAGTGGTGACGACTGGGCGGTGGGCCGGTGTCCAGACCTGGACCAGGGCCTGGGTGTGTGGGGGGAGGGGGCGGCTGAGATGGCCCAGCGCCTCCATCCCAGCACCAACACAAGCTGGCAAAGCCCCTGGACACGGGGTTCTGGGCACCGTCATGGCGTCTACCCTTCAAGGCACCAGGACAAGGCCCCCGGAACCCCTCACCTCCGAGCAAGGGAGTGGCCGAAGCCGGTGTGGCTCAGTGGACAGAGCATCGGTCTGCGGACTGAAGGGTCCCGGGTTCGATTCCGGTCAAGGGCATGGACCTTGGTTGCGGGCGCATCCCCGGTGGGAGGTGTGCAGGAGGCAGCTGGTCGATGTTTCTCTCTCATCGACGTTTCTAGCTCTCTCTCTCTCTCTCCCTTTCTCTAAGAAATCAATAAAATATATATATTTTTTAAAAAGGGAGTGAGGGGGCCAACGGGAGACAGGATTTGAGGAGCAGAGACTCACAGCCAAGCAGAAACGGGGGACCCCGGGGGAGGGAAGGGCCATGACTCACATCCACACGTGGGCCTCCCACTGTCCGAGGTCTCTCAGCCCCCCACCCCCCACTCGGGGGGCGGCGGCCTGCATTGCCTGGCCTGGCCCCTGGCCCGCGGAGCAGAGAGGGGGCGCTGTGTGTGCCATCCGCTCCCTCCCGCTGTGGGCTCCCGGGGAGATCCGCTGTGAACTCCCCAGTGGCCGCCGGAGGGCGGAGGGCGGGCGTGTCGCAGCCCTTGGTGGATGTCAGCCGAGAAGGGACGTGCCCTGTGGACACCCCCTCGGCCTCCCTTGCAGACCTCGGGAGCCGTAGGCGACCCCCCCACCCCCCTTCCAGGGCAGGCGTTCCCCATCCCCACCGGGAAACACCATCGAAACGGAAAGAATCGAATCCATGTTCTGCCTTTTTTGTGTGTTTGTTTGTTTCCTTTATAATTCCATTTTTTATTGCCGGCCGTTCATTCATTCCAACTGTTCGGCAGGAAACGCCGTGGAACATCTGAGAACGAACACAACATCCGGGAGCCCCTGCCGGTGTGGCTCCGCCGGCCTGCAGACCCAAGGGGTCCCGGGTTCGATTCCGGTCGAGGCCGCGTACCCGGGTGGCAGGCTCCGCCCCGGCCAGGCCCGGGCCCTGGTCCACAGGGGGCTTTATCGGAGGCGACCGATCCGTGTGTGTCTCTCTCCCATCGATGTTCCTCTCCGTCTCTCCCTCTCCCTCCCCGTCTCCCTAACCGCCAGCGGGAAAACACCCTCGGGGGAGGGTTAACAAATAAATAAAGGGTGTCCGCCGTCACGCCATCACGGCTCCCGGGCGGGTGCCAGCCTCGGGAGGGCCTCGGGAGGGCCCCGGGGGGGTCTGTCTGGGCCTCGGCCGCCCGGTGCAGCCCGCGGGGGAGGGCGTGGAGGAGGGGGACGTGGAGGAGGAGGAGGAGGGCGCGGTGGGGCCGCTCAGGACTTCATGGTGCACAGCGGCACCACGATGACCAGGATGACGGTGCAGGCGGCCGCCGCCACCAGCGCCACCAGCTTGCAGAGCCGGGCCCGGCGGAACTCGGCCTCCTTGCGCTTCAGGAGCGAGTCGTAGCCCGGTGTGTAGATGTCCTCCATCCAGTACTCCAGGTGGTTGGGGTTCAGCGACTCCTGCGCCTGAGAGGGGGGAGGCGGCGTCAGAGGCACCCGGGCCACGGCCCGACTCCCACGCACCTGCCCCTCCCTGACTGCAATGTCCTCGCGTTGTTTTTGTTTTTGAATATATTTTATTGATTTTTTTAGAGAGAGGAAGAGAGAGGGATAGAGTTAGAAACATCAGTGAGAGCCAGGACCGGTTTGGCTCAGTGGATAGAGCATCAGCCTGAGGACTGAAAGGTCCCGGGTTCGATTCCGGTCAAGGGCATGGACCTTGGTTGCGGGCACATCCCCAGTAGGGGGTGTGCAAGAGGCAGCTGATCGATGATTCTCTCTCATCGACGTTTCTAACTCTCTATCTCTCTCTCTTCCTCTCTGTGAAAAATCAATAAAATATATTTTTTTTAAAAAAAGAAACATCAATGAGAATCATCGATCGGCTGCCTCTTGCACGCCCCCCACCGGGGATGTGCCCGCAACCAAGGTCCATGCCCTTGACCGGAATCGAACCCGGGACCCTTCAAGTCCGCAGGCTGATGCTCTATCCACTGAGCCACACCGCTCAGGGCTATTAAAGTTTTTTTTTTTTTTTTAAGAAAAGCTCAGTCATGCACTGTCACTAGCGGACTACCGATGACTAACGCTAGCTCGCCGTCCTCCCCCCGCCTGCCCAGGGCCCCGTGTGCTCGTGTGCGCCTGGCTCTGCGCCCGGGAGACTGGCCCCCAGGCGGGGTCAGCCGGCGGGGATGGCATGGGTGCTCCTGGCCTGCCCTGGTGCCTGCAGCTCGGGTCAGGCCCCGAGGAGGCCCAGTTCCTGGCAGAGATTCCCAAACAGCTCCCAGCCCGGCCGGCCGGCGTGGCTCAGGGGCTGAGCGTCGACCTGTGAACCAGGAGGTCAGGGTTCGATTCCCGGTCAGGGCACAGGCCCGGGTTGCGGGCTCGATTCCCAGTAGGGGGTGTGCAGGAGGCAGCCCAATCCATGATTCTCTCTCATCACGGATGTTCCTCTCTCCCTCTCTCTCCCTTCTACTCTGTCTAAAATAAAAATTAAAAAATTAAAAAATCACCCTAGCTAGTGTGGCTCAGTGGATAGAACGCTGGTCTGTGGACTGCAGGGTTCCCGGTCTGGTTCCCGGCCAGGGCACATGCTCAGACTGCGGGCTCCATCCGCAGTGTGAGGCGTGTAGGAGGCAGCCGATCAGTGATTCTCTCTCATCACTGATGTTTCTCTCTCTAAAAAATAAATAAAAATCAGCCGAAACCGGTTTGGCTCAGTGGATAGAGTGTCGGCCTTTGGACTGGAAGGTCCCGGGTTCGATTCCGGTCAAGGGCATGGACCTTGGTTGCGGGCACATCCCCAGTAGGGGGTGTGCAGGAGGCAGCTGATCGATGATTCTCTCTCATCAGTGTTTCTAGCTCTCTCTCCCTCTCCCTTCCTCTCTGTGAAATACCAATAAAATATCTTTCTTTTAAAAAAAGAATAAATTTAAAAATAAAACTTGTAAAAATTAAAAATCAAAATCAAAATCACCCTAGTTAGTGTGGTTCAGTGGATAGAGTGCTGGTTTGTGTTTTGCTGGAGCGAAGTGGCTGCTACGCCTTCAGAGGTTGGGGGGGGTGGGGGGGGGCCTAGAGGCTCAGCCATCCCCGAGGAGCCCCTGGGAACCAGGCTCCGGCCTCCTGGCCTCCCCAGCCGGCCCCCGACGGGCTGTGAACCCCACATCCGATGCGAGCTCTCCCCACCCAACCCCGCCAGCAGGCACTCGGCTTCCTCCCGTAATTACGCTCGCTCTGTGGGCTGCGAGCCGGCCTGGGGAACCAGATGTTACATGCCCGGGGGGCACACTGGGCTCTCGTGGGGGGGAGGGGGCGGGGCCTGCACCTGCCGGGGCGCTGGCAGGGGCCCCGGGGACACCCCGTAGGCGACCCAGATGCTGGCGGGGCCCTGTGACGGGGCCTGCCTTTCTGAGCCTCACTGCTCACACCCTCAAGCAGGCCTGCGGGGCTGCTTCTGCGTATTTTAAATCACGTCGCCTAACGCGCTGGGATCCGACGATCCATTTTTTTTTTTTTAATTCATTGTTTAAAAATGTATTTTTATTAATTTCAGAGAGGAAGGGGGAGGGAGAGAGGGAGAGAGAAACAGCCGTGATGAGAGAGAATCACGGACCGGCTGCCTCCTGCACGCCCCCCACTGGGGATCCAGCCCGCCACCCGGGCCTGTGCCCTGAGCGGGAATCGAACCCTGGTTCCTGGGTGGATGCTCAGTCACGGAGCCACGCTGGCTGGGCCTGCGATGACCAGCAGGGACACAGGCAGACGGTGTAGCTGCCACCAAAATGACCGAGCAGAGTGCCGCCCTGCCTGCGGGCGGACAGACAGCCTGCTCTCCCGGCACACCCGCCCTCACAGGCCCTGGGCTGCTCCGTGGGGAAACACGGCTTGGCCCCCCCCGCATGCTTATGCCATATGCTACAGAGGGAGGGAGAGACCAGCTTGCATCGCATCAGACAGTTTGGCTCGGGTCTGCCGGGCAGATGTGAGCTCCCTGGGGCGGAGCCAGAGCCGTGAACTTGACCTTAGCAGGTCAGAAGGTCCAAGCCAGCAGATGAGCGAGGCATCCCGGCTGTGCGTTTGCAAACACGTAACCAAATAGCAGCTACCTGTTTGCAAACACGAGACCAAACAGCAGCTACAGCCCTGGCAGAGTGTCTGCCTGTGGACTGAAAGGTCCCAGGTTCGATTCCGGCCAAGGGCACGTGCCTGGGCTCCATCCTCAGGAGGAGGCCTGCAGAAAGCAGCCGGTCCATGATTCTCTCTCATCATGGATGTGTCTCTCTCTCCCTCACCTTCCTCTCTGACATCAATAAAAATATATTTTAAAAATATATATTTTATAAAAACGAACAGCAGCTACATGTTTGCAAACAAGTAACAAAACGGGAGCCCGCTTGTGAAAACTCTGCTCAGAATCCGGGGGCGGCCCGGAGCTGGAGGCCCAGCGCACTGGCAGGTCTGGGCCGCCGTGGTCCGTTCCCGCACTCGGAGGGCGCGGCACCCCCTCTCCCGGGCCCCCCTCCCCACCCCCGCGGCCCCGGATGGAGGCTCACCTGCAGGTCCAGGGCGGCCAGCTTGCCCTTGTCGCCCCGGCTCCGCGCGTACTCCTCGGCGGCCCAGGCGGGCTGGCCCCGCCGCCCCTCGGCCAGCTCGGCCAGCCGCAGGTCCGTGTACAGGGGGCGGCCCTTGAGGGCCTGGAGCGAGGCGGGGTAGGGGTGCGGGCTGAACACCTGCTCCACCCGGAGGTCCCGGGGCGGCTTGGCCCGGCGGTGCTGCGGGGGGCCGTCGTGCTGCCTGTCCGCCTGCGGGGGGCACAGCGCGGGCGGGTCTCCCGGGGCCGGCAGCCGCCAGCTTTGCCTCCCTCGGCCCCGGGCACCCCACGGGCATCAGATGGCAGCACGCAGGGATCCCCGCACCAATGGCCCGTGCCAGGGAGACCCGGATTTATCCAAGTCCCAGCCTCCCGCTCTCCACCCCTCCCGAGGCCAGAGCAGGAGAGGAGCCCAGAGAGGCCCAGACAGCGTCAGGGAACCTGTGCGGAACCCTCTCACCCAGCCAGGGCGTGGCCTCACCAGCAGGGGGCGTGGCCCACCAAGCAGGAGGCGGGGCCTCAGTGAGCTGGGGGCGGAGCCTCACCGCACAGGGGCGTGGCCCACCAAGCAGGAGGTGGGGCCTCAGTGAGCTGGGGGCGGGGCCTCACCACTGAGCTGGGGCGGGGCCTCAGAGCTGGGGGCGGGACCTAACTGAGCTGGGGCGTGGCCTCACCGCACAGGGGCGTGGCCCACCAAGCAGGAGGTGGGGCCTCAGTGAGCTGGGGGCGGAGCCTCACCAAGCAGGGGGCGTGGCCTCACCACTGAGCTGGGGCGTGGTCTCACGACACAGGGGGCGTGGTCTCACTGAGCTGGGGTCTCACCAAGTATGGGGGCGTGGCTTCACCAAGCTGGGGGCGGGGTCTCACCAAGGGGGCGGGGCCAGACTGAGCACCTGCACCTGAACGCGCCCTGACCCCATTACCCCGGTTCCCTTTACCTCTTTCGACTTCCGACGCCAACCCTTGCTCTCCCCGGAGCCTCGACCCCGGACCTCCTCCTCCTCCTCCGCCCCGTCCAGGCTCAGGCGGCTGGCGTAGGTGATGGTGCGCCAGTCCCGGGGCGAGTCGGAGATGCTGGCGATCTTGGACTCGGTGGCGCTGTTCTCCTCCGTCAGCGAGCGGGAGGACGGCCGGGCGAAGAGGCTCCTCTTCAGCGCCCGGACGCGCAGGCTCTCGCTGATGCTCCCGTCCGAGCAGCACCAGTCGGTGCCGCCGCCACCGCCGCCATCCGCGTTGGGGCCGCCCCGGGAGCCGCCGTGGCGGCCCGGGAACTCCCGGGGGGAGGCGCTCTCCTCGGACGGGGCCCCGCTGGTCAGGGAGGTCAGGTCCGCCTGGCCCCTGGCCGCCTTCTCGGGCGGCTGCATCTTCCGGTCCAGCTGGTTCAGCTTGCCCAGCACCTGGGAGATCTCAGCGCGGACCCCCGACAGCGACTCCAGCTTGCGCTCGATCTCACCGATGCGGAGCACCAGCTTGCACACGCTGGTCTTCAGCTCCTCCTCGGAGCGCGGGCCGGGCCCCCGCTTGCCTTTTTCTCCTTGGCCGCCAGGGAGCTCGCCAGCCAGCTTGGTGGCAACTGCTCCTGCATTGCTCCCTCTGCCTCTGCCGCACTCCGGGGAGCTGTCGCCGCCGTCCGACCGGGGCCGCTGGGACAGGGACCCCAAGCTGCCGCAGCAGGACGAGTGGATGAACCCCGTGGAGCCGCTGAGGCTCATGTCGTCCAGGAAGCGGAAGATGTCGCTGATGTCGTCGCTGACGATCTCCGAGTCCTCATCCGACGGCCTCGCGGCGGTGGCATGGGCAGCATGGGCGGGCCTATCCCTGCATGCGGCCTGCAGGTCCTGGTGTGGCCTGGGCTCCGGCGGCGGCTCCGTCTGGGTGCCCACGCTGCTGGTGTCCGAGCTCAGCTGCCCGGCCGTGCTGCCGAGGCTCCTGTCCTTGGCCTTGACCTTGGTCCCCGGCTCCCGCTCCTCGGGGGATGCGATCTCTGGGGCATCGGCCGCGTAGCCCGCAGGGAGCAGGGGCTGCTGCTCGGCCGCGGTCGCAGGTGCGAGGTAGGCCGGGCGCGGGCCCCGGGCAGGGAAGCCGGGGCTGGGGTACCGCGGCAGCCTCTCGCGGGACGGGTTCCTCTCGTGGGACGGGTTTCTCTCGCGGGACAGGCTCTTCTCGCGGGACGGGCTTTTCTCGCGGGACAGGCTCTTCTCGCGGGATGGGCTCTTCTCGCGGGACAGGCTCTTCTCGCGGGACGGGCTTTTCTCGCGGGACAGGCTCTTCTCGCGGGACGGGCTCCTGTGGCAGAGGGAACCGTCCATGGCGGGCATATCCGCGTTCAGGCTCCAGCTCTTGGCCGGCCAGGGCGTCGGCTTGCCGGGCCGCCCCCCGGGGCAGCGCCTGGCGTCAGGGCTCCCCGTGGCGGGCGGCGTGGGCCCGAAGTACGTGGAGGCCTGCAAGTCATCGAGACTCTCGTGCTTGGCCCGCCTCCTGTCGGGGACCTGCGAGTACGCGGCGGCGGCGGCCATGGCGCTCAGGTACCGGCCGCCATAGGGCACGTCGAAGCTGTGGTTCAGGAAGGGGGCCTTGGGGGGCTCCTTCCGGCTCGGGTGGGCCCCGTACCCCGCCTCGGCCTCGGGGGACACGGCCAGCAGGCTGTGGAAGTCCTCCTTGAAGATGGTCCTTTTCTGGAGGCAGGACCGCACCCCGAAGGGTTCTTCCTCGGCGGCGGCGGCGGCGGGGAAGGCGCCTTGGACGCCCCCCGGGGGCCCGGGCAGCGAGTCCGGGTCCGAGACGGGGTCGCCGTCCAGGGTCATGGGGAAGTAGGTCCTCTGCATCTCGCAGGCCTGCGGGCCGGCCACGGCGTACGGGGCCGGGGCCTCCCGCCCGACGCCCAGCAGGAAGGTGGGCTCGGCGGCGGCGGGTGCGGGTGCGAAGGGCGGGCAGTCCGTGCAGCCCGCCTCCCGGCACGGGCCCGGCTGCCGGGCGGGGAAGGCCTGGCCGAAGCAGGGCCCCCGGGCCAGCTCGCCGCAGCCCGGTGGGCAGGAGTCCCGGGCCGCCTCGGGCAGCCGCTCCCGGGCCGCGCCGCCCGTCATCTGGATGAGGTTGAAGATGGTGACGATGTCGGCCGCCACGGTGATCTTCTTGGACTGCTGGCTGTCCCCCGGGCACGCCGCCACCTTGTCCCGGAAGAGGGCGGCGGGGAAGCCGGCGTCCAGGCAGGCCGTGCGGAAGAGCAGCCCCCGCAGCCGGGCCAGCTGCGCCAGGTCGAAGCGGGCGCACAGCGAGCGGCACAGGTCCTGGTAGGAGGCGGGGCGGCGCGCGCCGTCCAGTTCCTCCAGCATCTTGGCCAGGAAGAGGGGGGTGTCCGGGCCGGCCTCCATGGCTCAGGGCACCGAGCCTTCCAGCCCGATCTACGGCGACAGCATCGGGAAACTGGGGGGATAAGAGGGGGGGAGGAGAGGGTGAGTAACACCTGTAGAGTTTATATATATATATATGTGTGTGTGTGTGTGTGTGTGTATATGTGTGTATATGTATATGTGTGTATATATATGTATGTATATGTGTATATATGTGTGTATATGCATGTGTGTATATATGTATGTATATGTATGTATGCATGTATGCATGTGTGTATATGCATGTGTATATGCATGTGTATATATATGTATATATGTGTGTATATGTGTGTGTATGCATGTATATGTATATATGTGTGTATGTGTGTATATATGTATGTATATGTATATGTGTATATATATATGTGTGTGTGTATATATATAGTTGATTTTTTTTTTTTTAGAGAGTAAGGGAGAGGGATATAGAAAGCTAGAAACATCCATGAGAGAGAAACATCCATCAGCTGCCTCCTGCACACCCCCCACTGGGTATGTGCCGGCAACCAAGGTCCATGGCCTTGATGGGAATCGAACCCGGGACCCCTCAGTCCGCAGGCTGGGCTCCCAGTGACTTTTAAATATATATTTATTTACTGATTTTCTTACAGAGCGGAAGGGAGAGGGAGAGAGAGCTAGAAACATCGATGAGAGAGAAACATCAACCAGCTGTCTCTTGCACGCCCCCTACTGGGGATGTGCCCACAACCAAGGTCCATGCCCTTGACCGGAATCGAACCCGGGACCCTTCAGTCCGCAGGCCGACGCTCTATCCACTGAGCCACACCGGTTTGGGCAGTTTTAAGTCACGCTTGTTGTCAACCACACGAAGAAATGCTAGGGACCGGCCAGCGTGGCTCAGTGGCTGAGCATTGACCTGTGAACCAGGAGGTCAGGGCACAGGCCCGGGCTGCGGGCGCCATCCCCAGTGGGGGGCATGCAGGAGGCAGCCGGTCCGTGATTCTCTCTCATCACTGATGTTTCTCTCTCTCTCTCTCTCTCTGCCTTCCTTTCCGAAATCAATAAAAATATATTTTAAAAAAGGAAAATGGGCCTAAATAGGTGTGGCTCTGTGGATAGAGCGTCGGCCTGCGGCCTGAAGGGTCCCAGGTTCGATTCCGGTCAAGGGCATGTACCTTGGTTGCGGGCACATCCCCAGTAGGAGGTGTGCAGGAGGCAGCTGATGGATGTTTCTCTCTCATCGATGTTCCTAACTCTCCTCTCCCTTCCTCTCTGTAAAAAAATCAATAAAATATATTTTAAAAAAAGAAAAAAGAAATGCTGAGGCCCAGCCGGTGTGGCTCAGTGCTTGGGTTTTGGGCTCGGTCCAGCCTGCAGGAGGCAGCCAATCCATGATTCCCTCTCATCATGGATGTTTCTATTTCTCTCTCTCCCTCTGAAATCAATAAAAATATTTAAAAACAAAAATGCATGACCTATTGGTTCATAGGTCGACACTCGACCACTGAGCCACACTGGCTGAACGGACTCCCCATTCTCTCCCTCTGAGCGCGGAGACAGGCCCTGGCCCCCGTGTCTCTCTAAGGATGGAGTTTGGGGCGGGGAGGAGGGGGTGCAGTCCATTCAGCAGGCAGCTCTCAGAGTTGGCTGCAGACAAAGCCACCCCGTTCTAAGTCCAAACTCACAGAGCAGTTCATTCTCTTTTCTCTTTTAAAATCCCTTTGTATTGATCTCAGACAGGAAGGGAGAGGAACATCCCTGATGAGAGAGAATCACGGATCAGCCGCCTCCTGCACGCCCCCTACTGGGGCTACCCTGGCGTGTGCCCACGACTGGAATCGAACCCAGGACCCTTCAGCCCAAAGCCCGATGCTCTATCCGCTGCGCAACACCTGCTAGTGCTATTTTATTATTTTTTTATTGATCTCAGAGAGGAAGGGGGAGAGAGAGAAACATCCATGAGGAGAGAGAATCACGGATCGGCTGCCTCCTGCACGCCCCCTACTGGGGATGGAGCCCGCCATCCGGGCCCGACCGGGAATCCGACCATGACCTCCTGAGCCAGGCTGGCCGGGCCCCTCTTTTCTTTTTTTTCCTTCTTCCTTTCATTGGCACCAAGCCTGCAAGTCAGCGCCAACATCTACCCCCCTCAAGCCCGTGGGGAAGGCCCTTGGGGGTCAGGTACGGGGTCACAGAGGAGCCTGTGGCTGGAACCAGCGTGAGCAGCCCCTGCCCCTCCTGAGGGCGCACCCCCCGCCCGCCCGCCGGCAGCCCCACAGCCAGGCCGACAACACCCCTTCCTGCTCCCCATCTGTCCGGGTTCGGGGAAGGACGTATTCGGGGGGTCCCGGGAGAGAAACCCACGGACCGGTTGTGTGCTGTGGGGAGGGGCGGGCGGGCAGGTGCCTCCCATCCCGGGAACATCAACGTTCCCGATTGACTATCGAAGAGTTAATCAACCACGGCCTTCGGGCTGGGAGTCCCATCAATTCTGCATCTGGCACCGGAGGGGAGAGAGGATGGCCTCACGGATGTAAAACCCAGCCAGGCCGAGGGCTCGGCGACAAAGGACGCTTTGTCTGCCTTCCCGGTGCGAAGGGCCACACATCACTCCCTCCAGACTCATCAGAAATGCAAATAAACAGATGGAGCCTGCCTCCCTCTCTCTCTCTCTCTCTCTCTCTCTCTCTCTCTCTCTCTCTCTCTCTCTCTCTCTCTCCCCCCCCCCCCCCCTTCCCCAGCGGGCGACTGACATTTGCGATCCCAGGCCCCAGCCCTCCAGAACCTCACAGACACGCACAGCCACCAAAGTCAGGCATTATTTCTCAGACGTTTAGGACTTTTCCTGCAGCCCCAGGTGCCTGAGAAAAATCTCTCCGTGTTCCCTTCCCCCGGACGACCACCCCACCTCCTCCTCCTCCTCCTCCTCCCCCTCCTCCCCCTCCTCCCCCTCCTCCCCCTCCCCCTCCCCGTCCCTGGGATAAACAAGAAAGGCAGTGACAGGGCTTACACCTGTCCCTACCAAACCCTCCTCCCTCTGACCCCCTTCTCTCTCCTTTGTTTTATTTACTTAATATATTTTTATTGATGTCAGAGAGGGAGGGAGAGGGGGAGAGAGAGGAACATCCAGGATGAGAGAGAATCATGGACCGCCTGCCTCCTGCACGCCCCCCACTGGGGATCGAGCCTGCAACCCGGGCCTGTGCCCTTGACTGGAATCGAACCCGGGACCCTTCAGTCCAAAGCCGGATGTTCTATCCACTGAGCCACACCGACTAAGGCTATTTTGTTTTTTTTAAATATATTGTTATTGATGTCAGAGAGGAAGGGAGAGGGAGAGGAACATCAGTGATGAGAGAGGATCATGGACCGGCTGCCTCCTGCACGCCCCTCACTGGGGGTGGAGCCCACCACCCTGCCAGGTGCCCTGCCCGGGAATCGAACCCTGACCTCCTGGTTCACAGGTCGACGCTCAGCCCCTGAGCCACGCCGGCCAACCCAGGCCCCAGACACGCTGGCTTCTCCCCCTGCAGGCCCGGCTCCATGCACCGGTGGCCGCGGCCCCCCCGTCCGTCTGCGCCCCTCACCCGGGAGAGGGGCCGGGCGGCAGCTTGTGTGCTGGAGAGACGGGTGCCCCGAGGGCCCGTCACCCACCCACAGAGCCATCAGCCAAGTGGCCAGCACAGGCCCCTCCTGGACGCCGCTGGCTCCCTGTGATGGGGAGGGAGGCTCAGCCTGCGGACTCGCAGTCTAACCCGCTGAGGTCTTCCCGCAGAACAAGGTCTCGGTTAAACCCCTCAGATGCCACCCGACCCCCCCAGCACCGCACAGAGGCTGGTGAGGGCTGGCTGTGGGGGCTGGGCCACCCCAGGGGCACGGCGGGCAGGTCGGGGGATGCCCGGGCTGGACAGCAGGGGAGGGCGCCCTCGGTGGGCCAGGCCGGCCTGTGGTTCCCGGAGGGTGGCGTTGAGCGTCCCTGGTAAGAACCATGCTCCAGCCCTGGCCGGTGTGGCTCAGTGGGTAGAGCGTCGGCCTGCGGACTGAAGGGTCCCAGGTTTGATTCTGATCAAGGGCACAAGTCCGGGTTGTGGGCTCCATCCTCAGTGGGGGACATGCAGGAGGCAGCCGGTCCGCGATTCTCTCTCATCGCTGACGTTTCCCCCCCTCCCTCCCTCTCCCTCCCTCTCTGAAATAAAAAAATATATATAATTTTTTAAAAGCCCTAACCCGTTTGGCTCAGTGTTTAGAGCGGAACTGAAGGGTCCCGGGTTCGATTCCCGTCAAGGGCATGTACCTTGGTTTCCGGCACATTCCCAGTGGGGGGCGTGCAGGAGGCAGCTGATGGATGTTTCTCTCTCATTGAGGTTTCTCTCTTATCTCCTTTCCTCCCTGTAACAAAAATCAATGAAATATATTTTTAAAAAGAAAGGGGGGAAAAACGCGCTCATTTCCTGAGGACGCGACTGGAAATCTTGCCTTGAGGCCAGGATGGCCGTGGCTGGTGTGGCCCAGTGGATAGAGCTGCGGCCTGCGGACGGAAGGGTCCCGGGTTCGATTCCCTGTCAAGGGCACGTACCTGGAAGGCAGGTTCCCAGCCCTGGTGAAGGCACGTGCAGGAGGCAATGCCTCTCAATGATGTTCCTCTCCCTCTCCTTCCCACTCTCTGAAACTCAATGGGAAAATACCCTAGGGGCGGGATTCACACACACACAGGGAGGGAGGGAGAGAGAGAGAGAGGGAGAGGGAGGGAGGGAGGGGGAGAGAGAGAGAGGGGGAGAGAGAGAGGAGACCTGCCCCTTCCCCTTCCCCCCTCCCGGGGTCTGTCCACTCTCCGCGGGTCTCCCGAGCCCTCCGCCCCCCCCCCCGCGGTCCCCACGCGGGTTTTCAGCCGCGGAGACTTGCCCCGCGCTGCCTGCTCCGTTACCCCGTTTCTCTCCCCAAACCCGGTCCGTCCCGGCCTGGCTCAGCCCTGCACCCCCGGAGGGCCGGGCGCTCCGAGCCCCGGGCGCGCGGGGGGCGCATTGGCACCCGCCCCGCGCCCCGCGCCCGCGCCCGCCCTCCGGGCGCCCAAGTTACCTCCCGCGGTCCCCGCCTCGGTGCGCGCCTCCCGGGCTCCGGCCCGCGGGTCCCGCCTCCGGGCGCCGGACCCGGGCTGGCGCCCCGCGCTCACCTGCGCGCCCCCCGGGCTGCGGGGCGGGCCGGCGGGCCCCTCCCGGGCGGGGGACGCATGGCGCCGGCTTTGTGTCCGCGCCGCCGCGTCCCGGCCCGGGGGCAGCGGGCGGCGAGGCCCCGGGACCCAGCGCAGCGCCCGGCTCGGCCTCCCGGCGCCGCCGCCCGGCGCGCAGGCTGGCGGGCGCTCGGCGGGGACGGGCGCGCCCGGGCCGGGGGGCGGGGGCCGGGGGCGGGCCCGGGAGGGGCCCCGCGGAGGCCGCCGCCGGAGGGGGTGTGAGCGGCGCCGCCGAGGCCCGCCGCGTCCGGTGCGGGGCCGGCGAGGCTGCGGGACTGGCTGCCCGCGCTGCGCTCCGGCGAAGGTGACTGCGGCCCCCAGCGGCCGCGAGGGGCGCGCCGTGCCCTCGCCTCCCGGCCCGGCCGGCCCCGCAGCCCTTTGTCAGGCGGCCGAGGGGCCCCCTGACCCTTAGGGGGGCCTCTGACCCTTAGGGGGTCCCCCTGACCCTTGGGGGGCCCCTGACCCTTAGGAGGGGCCTCTGACCCTTAGGGGGGCCTCTGACCCTTAGGGGGCCCCCCATACCCTTAGGGGGCCCTCTGACCCTTAGGGGGGGCCTCTGACCCTTAGGGGGCCCCCCTGACCCTTAGGGGGCCCTCTGACCCTTAGGGGGGCCTCTGACCCTTAGGGGGGCCCCTGACCCTTAGGGGGGGCCTCTGACCCTTAGGGGGGCCTCTGACCCTTAGGGGGGCCTCTGACCCTTAGGGGGGGCCCCTGACCCTTAGGGGGGGCCCCTGACCCTTAGGGGGCCCTCCAGGTTGGCCTTGGAGGACAGGGCCCCAAACTACAGAAGTGGGTGGTCAGCAGACACCCCTTCCCCAGAGGCAGGCAGATACGCACGCCCTCGCTCACACTCACACACACACACACACACACACTCACTCACACACACACACACACACTCACTCTCACACACACTCACTCACACTCACACACACACACTCACACACACTCACTCTCACACACACACTCACACACACACTCTCACACACACACTCACTCACTCTCACACACACTCTCACACACACACACACACACACACACTCTCACACTCACACACTCACGAAATATGGTGGCAACCATACTTGGGTAAAAACTGCTGTTTGAGTTTTGACCCTGCTGTCCTGGCTTCAGCATTCGCTGACTTGCATAAACAATAGGGTGGTTACAGGAGATGGATTCCCACTGACTCGGTGGCTTCAGGGGTAGAAACTGTCGATAACCTTTAGAGATTAACCTCTGAGTTCTGCTTCTGTGTTATCGGCACGATGGGGCCGCATTCCAGTGTTCCCAGCCTTTAGAATCCAGGACGAAGGGAAATCGCTGTGGTTTGAACCTTTACAAAGACTGCCTGCACCTGCATCAGTGCGGAGTGTTGTGGGGTTGACCCTGGGTTCCAAACAAGACCAACGGAGGCTGACGACTGGTTAAAAAAGCAGGCGAGGATTTATTGACAAACTGGCCAGGACGGCCGCGGGGCACCACACGCAGGGGGAGTCCACACGACACCCATCAGCTGCCGCCGGGCCTCCCAGACCCGCCCCGGGAGGAGCCCCTCCTCAAGAATCAGGCATTGCACGTGCAGGAGCCGCTTCCCAAAATAAAAAATAAAGTAAAAACCAGCGAGGGGCAGGACAGGACTGCGAGGAGCCTCCCTGGGGGCGGGGGCGGGGCCCCTGGCTTCTGTGGGGGGAGGGAAGGGGGGCAGTCCAACCGGCGGCCCAAGATGGCCATCGATCGCTACCTGGGGTCGGAGCAGGGCCCCCGGGACACGCTCTGTCCCAGCTCCCACCGCCACCTGCTGCCTGGCTGGGGCTGGGGCTGGGGCTGGGGCTGGGGCTGGGCTGGGGCTGGGGCTGGGCTGGGCTGGGGCTGGGATGAGGCTGGGGCTGAGGCTGGGCTGGGGCTGAGGCTGGGATGGGGCTGGGGCTGGGCTGGTGCGTGCCTGGGGCTGGGCTGGGCTGGGGCTGGGCTGGGGCTGGGGCTGGGCTGGGCTGGGGCTGGGATGAGGCTGAGGCTGGGATGGGGCTGGGGCTGGGCTGGGGCTGAGGCTGGGATGGGGCTGGGGCTGAGGCTGGGATGGGGCTGGGGCTGGGGCTGAGGCTGGGATGGGGCTGGGGCTGAGGCTGGGATGGGGCTGGGGCTGGGGCTGAGGCTGGGATGGGGCTGGGGCTGGGGCTGAGGCTGGGATGAGGCTGGGGCTGGGGTTGGGGCAGGGGCAGGGGCTGGGGTTGGGGCTGGGCTAGAGCTGAGGCTGGGTTGGGGCTGGGGCTGGGGCTGGGCTGGGCTGGGGCTGGGCTAGAGCTGGGGCTGGGGCTGTGATGGGCTGGGCTGGGGCTGGGCTGGGGCTGGGGTTAGGGCTGGGGCTGGGCTGGGCTGGGGCTGGGGCTGTGATGGGCTGGGGCTGGGGCTGGGGCTGGGCTGGGCTGGGCTGGGGCGGGGGCTGGGTTGGGGCTGGGGCTGGCAACAACAGCTAAAAGTGAACCTGCTAATAATGGACACTTTAAATACCCGATCAGGGCGTGTGTGTCTGCAGAGGGACCCCCCCCCCCCAGCTCGGCTCCGGGCGCCCTGCAGTGCATTTGCCTCCAGCACCATCTTGGGAGGCAGGTGCTGACCACTGGGTGGAGCGGGCAGAAGGATTTGGAAGATGGGGATACAGTTGGATTGGTTCACACAGCCCCCGCCCCCCCGCGCCAAAGTCAGTCAATGAAACACCCCAGGATTTCATTGATTTACTAGGATTCCGGTGCACGAATTTGTGCACCAGTGGGGCCCCTGGGCCTGGCCCTCCAACATCCCCTGAGGGGTCCTGGATTGTGAGGTACACAATCCGGGCTGGGGAGGGACTGACTGCAGGAGGGCTGAGGGCGTGTGTGGCCCGTCTCCCTCAGTCCCAATCAGCTGGACCCCAGCAGCAAGCTCACCGATCAGTCAGAGCGTCTGCCCCCTGGTGGTCAGTGCACGTCATAGAGAGCAGTTGAGTGGTCTTAGCATATCATTAGCATATTACACTGATTGGCCAGACAACTGGACACTTAGCATATTAGACTTCTATTATATAGGATTTTTGTAAAACTGTTTTTTTGTTTCTTTCCCCCCCTATTCTCTCCCACAGCCCCCCACGCCCCTCACCTGCTCCCCCTCCAGCTGCTCCGCCTCCAGCTCACCAACAGCTGCCGCGTGCTGCCCCCCGGTGGTGGCAGAGGGAAGTGCCTGGGGGGGGGCCTCCAGGCCAGAGAGACCCAGATGGCCATACCAAGGAAGCTTTGAAAACAGGAAAAGTCATAAAACCTGCGGAGAAGGAGTGAACAGAACCGCGACTCTCACCGGCAAAACAGGCCTGGGGAGGGCAAGCTCGGGCGACGTGTTTTGGCTTCTGAAAGCGAAAGCTCAGTATACAGAGCGGCCGGATGATGATGATGATCTCTGAACACATGATAACCTGGCCACTCAGAGTGTGTGTGTGTGGGGTGGGGGGTGGGGGGGTATTAGAGGCCCGGTGCATGCATTCGTGCATGGTTGGGGTCCGGCCAGCCTGGCCAGGGGGAGGGGACATGGGCAGTTGGCCGGCCTGCCTGCTGGTCGAACTCCTGGTTGAGGGGACCATTTGCATATTAGCCTTTTATTTATTTTTTTTAAATATATATTTTATTGATTTTTTACAGAGAGGAAGGGAGAGGGATAGAGAATTAGAAACATCGATGAGAGAGAAACATCCGTCAGCTGCCTCCTGCACGCCCCTCACTGGGGATGTGCCCGCATCCAAGGTCCATGCCCTTGACCGGAATCGAACCCGGGACCCCTGAGTCCGCAGGCCAACGCTCTATCCACTGAGCCACACCGGCCAGGGCAAGGACCTGTTTTCAAGGCCCGTTCGTACCCGCTCAGTCCAGGTGGCTGCCGGTGAATTACGTCCATGCTCACGTGTGATCCGTCCCTGGGGGACCCTGGGAGGCTGGCCCAGCGCCTGCCTGGCCTCAGCTGTTGCTCCGCAGGTGGGGGTTCCGTGGGGATAATGTGAGGCTGGGGCCTGGGCGGGCGGACTGTGTGCGGGTGTTTGTAACGGGGCGGGGGGGGGGGGTACCTCTTCATCCCCCAAAGTGTCGAGTCTCCTGAGGACAGAGCAAGGCCCTCCCTTCCCCCCTCCCCCCCTCCCCCCCCCCCCAGCGTGTAAAGGGGCTCCTGGCTTGTCCCTGTGCCAGGGCCTCGCTTCAGGCAGGAGTGGCCTGGATGGACCGTGTCCCAGAGCCCCCAGCCAGAGCTCGCCCTGGGCCTCGGGGGGCCACCCGGAGGGGCTGTCACAGGGGGCGGGGGCTTGGGGGGTCAGGGCCTGTGCCTGCCCCGGCCCCCACGGCCCCTCAGCAGCTCAGCGTCGGACTGTGGCGGGCGGGCGGGCTGTCGGGGTCTCTGTCCAGCTCCCCTCCCACTCCGGGGGGTCCGGAGAGAAACACGTGGCTGGCCTGTCCCTCCGCTGGGCCATGGAGCACTTCCCGTCCTCCCCCCGGACGGACCTGAGCTTCTGACCCCGGTTACAGCACTGGCCGGCCCGCCCACCCCCGGGTTCGGCTCCATCCCCAGTGCAGGGCAGGGGGGCAGGAGGCAGCCCATCGGTGGTTCTCTCTCATCAGTGATGTCTCTCCCTTCCTCTCCGAAATCAATAAAAATAAAAAGCCCTGACCGGTGTGGCTTGTTGGACAGAGCGTTGGCCTGCAGACTGCAGGGTCCCGGGTTCGATTCCGGTCAAGGGCATGGACCTTGGTTGCGGGCACATCCCCAGTGGGGGTGTGCAGGAGGCAGCTGATGGATGTCTCTCTCATCGATGTTTCTAACTCCCTCTCCCTCTCCCTTCCTCTCTGTAAAAAAATCAATAAAATATATTTTTTTAAAAAATAGAAATTGAAAAACAGAGGGAATCGATGGAATGTTTCTGACTCTATCACTGTCCCTTCCTCTCTGAAAAATCAATCAAATAAAATAAAAGAACTTGCAAAAGGGGCCAGAAACACTTCATAGCTGGGAGGCAAAGAGGGTAGGCTCATGAAATGGGGAGAATTCCTGCCTGTGGGGGCCCAGAATTGGAGAGAGATTTTCCTCTGGGCCCGCACACGTAATAAATGTAACTCCATGTCTCTGAGTGTTACTTTGTTCTTTTCCGGTTTTCTGCAACACCTTCAGCTGCGGCCACACTCCACTCCCTGCAGGGGGGCGAGGGTGGGGAGACCCCGGCTGAGGGGCAGGCGAGCGGGCCCAGGACCCTCCCTCCGCCGGAATCCTGAGGGTTTGCTGGTCACGATGTAGGGAGGGGCTGAGCGGGTCCAGCTGGTGAGAGCCACGCCCCACAGGATCAGGGACTGGGGACCAGAAGTGGGGAGTCCCGGGGGGACCATTCCCTTCAAACTCCCTATAAATCAAGAGGACCCCCAGGAGGCCAGAGGCTGCACCCCAGGCCCCTCCGAGGACAGGCCCGACCTCCTGCTTCCAGCCTGCTGCGTCCCCGTCCGGGCTCGGACCCTGCTCATGGGCTCTGGCCTCCTGCTGCGGGGGGAAGGGGGGAACACACGGCCCCAAGGGGGGGTCCTGATCTACAACCCCTCGGCCTCCCCAGCCTCGGAATGACCCCCTTTGGTGCCTGTGCCCGTGGCCGGGTCAGGAGCTCCGACACCCCCACGCTGGGCCGCCTCCCCTCTGCACACAGGGTTTTCTGGGGACATTCCAGTCTCCGCACCACCCCCCACATCCCCACCTCCACCTAGACCTGCCCACTCCCCCATAAGGCAAGGACCGAAATATGGTAGCAACCATACTCAGGTAAAAACTGCTGTTTGGCCGAAACCGGTGTGGCTCAGTGGATAGAGCGTCGGCCTGCGGACTGAAAGGTCCCAGGTTCGATTCCGGTCAAAGGCATGTACCTTGGTTGCGGGCACATCCCCACTAGGGGTTGTGCAAGAGGCAGCTGACGGATGATTCTCTCTCATCGACGTTTCTAACTCTCCCTCTCTCTTCCTCTCTGTAAAAAAAAAAAAAATCAATAAAATGTATTTTTTTAAAAAACACAAAAACTGCTGTTTGAATCTTCACCCTTCTAGGCTGGCTCCGCCTGCTCCTGATTAAACACAGGATATTGACCTCAGCTTCCAGGTGGAGACCTGGAGGCTGAGGCAGTTTTCCGGTGCCTGTGGGCCAGGACCACAGGAGATGGGTTCCCACGGACTGGGTAGCTTCAGGGGTAGAAGCTGTAGAAAACCTTTAGAGACTAACCGCTGAGCTCTGCTTCTGTACTTCCTGCTATCGCGAGAGAGGGCCACCTTCCAACGTCCAGCAGGATGTGAATTTAGAACAAAGGGAAATTCCTGTGGTTTAGGCCTTTAAAAAGACTGCCTATACCTGGAGCAGTGCAGTCATGTGGACTCCACCTGCGTGTGGTGCTCTGGCGGCCGTCCTGGCCGGTTTTTCAATAAATCCTTGCCTGCTTTTTTTTTTTTAATCAACCATCAACCTCTGGGGGGGGGTATTATTTTGAATCCAGGGTTTGACCCCACAACAAGGACCTGCTGGGGGACTGGGAGCCCTGAGGTCTCTCAAGAGCCGGGGGGATCTTGAAACCGGTGTGGCTCAGTGGATAGAGTGTCAGCCTGCAGACTGATAGGTCCCAGGTTCGATTCTGGCCAAGGGCATGTACCTTGGTTGCGGGCCGTTTCCAGTGGGGGTGTACAGGAGGCAGCTGATGGATGATTCTCTCTCATCGATGTTTCTAACTCTCTATCCCTCTCTCTTCCTCTCTGTAAAAAATCAATAAAAATATATTAAAAAAAAAAAAAAAAGCCAGCGGGGTGAGGAGGGGGGCGCGCAGGGAGTTGTCCTCCGCGTCCTGCGCCATACCGCGCACCCCGTGAACGCTGCGGGGCGCCCGGCTGCGCCGAGACCCTCTCTCACCCCCTGCGCCCCCAGATCAAGGCCTCCCCGGGAGGGAAGCAGCCGGAACCCCCTGCCTCGTTGCTGCCCTGGCTCTGTGCGCGCTGGATGGCACGGAGGTTCCAGCCGCTGGGACAGTGCGCGCCCCCCGCCGACCAGAGGGGGCGCTCCGGGGCCGGCTCCCCGGGGCGCAGGGCCCTCCAGAGCGCCCCCACCCGCACCCCGGTGACTCCGGGAGGGGCGGGGCACCTGGTAATCCAGGGCGAAGCGCGCGCCCCGCTCCACGTCCTGGTGGAAGCACTGTCGGGCGCCCTCCCGCAGCCGGAAGGTGAGCTCGGCGCCCCGCGGCCGCTCGGCCCGCAGCAGCAGCAGCACCAGCAGCAGCACCAGCAGCGTCTAGGCGGGGCGCGGGGCTGCGCTGACCATGGCGCTCCCGGTCCCGTCCGAGGAGGCCACCCGCCGCCGACGCCAGGAGGCAGCGCCTCGGGGACGTGGCGCTTCCGGGAGCGGGGCGCAGTGCGCAGGCGCCGGGGACGGGGAGGGGCGCAGTGCGCAGGCGCTGGTGGACAGGGAGGGGCGCAGTGCGCAGGCGCGAGGGAGGGGTTAGGGGAAAGGGGCGGGGCTTGGGCGGGGATGGAGCACAGGCACGTGCTCCCAGGATCCATCATCTCACACCTGCTCCCCGAGCTGCCTGCTCCCCTTCCTTCTCGCTTCCTTCCCCGCCCCCCGCCCAGCGTCCCCGGGGCTCCTGGTCCCTGTCTTGGTGCCCAGGAGGCGCCACAGGCCAGGCGGTTGCCGAAACCAGTGTGGCTCAGTGGATAGAGCGCTGGCCTGTGGACTCAAGGGTCCCGGGTTCGATTCCAAGCAAGGACATGCGCCTTGGTTGCGGGCACATCCCCAGTGGGGGCTGTGCAGGAGGCAGCTGATGGATGTTTCTCTCTCATCGATGTTTCTGACTCTTTATCCCTTTCCCTTCCTTTCTGTAAAAACAATAAAAATGTATTTTTTTTTAAAAAAAAAGCACGGCTTTCTTTCCTTTTTTATTTTATTTTATCTTTTCATGTATTTTTATTGATTTCAGAGAAGGAAAGAGAGAGAGAGATCCATGAGGAGCCAAAACCGGTGTGGCTCAGTGGATAGAACGTCAGCCTGCGGATTGAAAGGTCCCAGGTTCGATTCTGGCCAAGGGCATGTACCTTGGTTGCGGGCCCGTTTCCAGTGGGGGTGTACAGGAGGCAGCTGATGGATGATTCTCTCTCATCGATGTTTCTAACTCTCTATCCCTCTCTCTTCCTCTCTGTAAAAAATCAATAAAAATATATTTAAAAAAAAAAAAAAAGCCAGCGGGGTGAGGAGGGGGGCGCGCAGGGAGTTGTCCTCCGCGTCCTGCGCCATACCGCGCACCCCGTGAACGCTGCGGGGCGCCCGGCTGCGCCGAGACCCTCTCTCACCCCCCTGCGCCCCCAGATCAAGGCCTCCCCGGGAGGGAAGCAGCCGGAACCCCCTGCCTCGTTGCTGCCCTGGCTCTGTGCGCGCTGGATGGCACGGAGGTTCCAGCCGCTGGAACAGTGCGCGCCCCCCGCCGACCAGAGGGGGCGCTCCGGGGCCGGCTCCCTGGGGCGCAGGGCCCTCCAGAGCGCCCCCACCCGCACCCCGGCGACTCCGGGAGGGGCGGGGCACCTGGTAATCCAGGGCGAAGCGCGCGCCCCGCTCCACGTCCCGGTGGAAGCACTGTCGGGCGCCCTCCCGCAGCCGGAAGGTGAGCTCGGCGCCCCGCGGCCGCTCAGCCCGCAACAGCAGCAGCAGCACCAGCAGCAGCACCAGCAGCGTCTAGGCGGGGCGCGGGGCTGCGCTGACCATGGCGCTCCCGGTCCCGTCCGAGGAGGCCACCCGCCGCCGACGCCAGGAGGCAGCGCCTCGGGGACGTGGCGCTTCCGGGAGCGGGGCGCAGTGCGCAGGCGCCGGGGACGGGGAGGGGCGCAGTGCGCAGGCGCTGGTGGGACAGGGAGGGGCGCAGTGCGCAGGCGCGAGGGAGGGGTTAGGGGAAAGGGGCGGGGCTTGGGCGGGGATGGGAGCACAGGCACGTGCTCCCAGGATCCATCATCTCACACCTGCTCCCCGAGCTGCCTGCTCCCCTTCCTTCTCGCTTCCTTCCCCGCCCCCCGCCCAGCGTCCCCGGGGCTCCTGGTCCCTGTCCTGGTGCCCAGGAGGCGCCACAGGCCAGGCGGTTGCCGAAACCAGTGTGGCTCAGTGGATAGAGCGCTGGCCTGTGGACTCAAGGGTCCCGGGTTCGATTCCAAGCAAGGACATGCGCCTTCGTTGCGGGCACATCCCCAGTGGGGGCTGTGCAGGAGGCAGCTGATGGATGTTTCTCTCTCATCGATTGTTTCTGACTCTTTATCCCTTTCCCTTCCTTTCTGTAAAAACAATAAAAATGTATTTTTTTTAAAAAAAAAAAGCACGGCTTTCTTTCCTTTTTTATTTTATTTTATCTTTTCATGTATTTTTATTGATTTCAGAGAAGGAAAGAGAGAGAGAGATCCATGAGGAGCCAAAACCGGTGTGGCTCAGTGGATAGAACGTCAGCCTGCGGATTGAAAGGTCCCAGGTTCGATTCTGGTCAAGGGCATGTGCCTTGATTGCAAGCACATGCCCATTAGGGGGTGTGCAAGAGTCAGCTGATAGGTGATTCTCTCTCATCATGTTTCTATCTCTATCCCTCTCCCTCTCTGTAAAAAATCAATGATATATGTTGTTGTTGTTGTTTAAAAAAAAAAAAAAAAAAAAAAGGCCAGGCAGGGGGACAGGGAGGCAGGGGGAGGCAGCGAGCCTCCACGGGCATCCTGGTCCGTTCGGCCCGGGACCCGAAACTGGGCCCACGAGGCGCCGTGAGGACCCAGCCAGCCTGTCCCTCGGCAGGTGACGCTCTGTCCCCAGACCTGGCGGCGGGCAGTGGGCGGGAGGTCATGCCCACGGCCTGAGCCCCGGCGCGGCTGCGGGGGCGCGGGGAGCAGCGCCTGGGGCGCCTCGGGGAGGCCACCCACGTCTCGGCCAAGGTCCTCACGCTGCCATGGTGACCGGCAGGTGAAGGTGCAGGTGTAGGTGCAGGCGGGCGCAGGCAGGGGCGCGGGGAAGCTCGGGGACGGAGTGGGGGGGGCGCGCCTATTCCCACGGGAGCAGAGGGGCCCTCCCAGTGCGGGAAGCTAAGCCGCGGAGAGAGGGACAGGGAACAGCCATCCCCTCCTCCTCCCCCCGCTCACAGGCCCCCGGCCCCGCGCCTCCCCCCCATCCACCAGCGCGGACAGGGCCGAGGGGACGCCTGGGCCTGAGGAGGGCGGTCCCTCCTGCGAGGAACACGGTGTAACAGGCCCATCGGGCCGTGTCCCCCCGACTCCGGGCCCCGCACCTCCTTTACAGAAGCGGGGGGGTGGGGGGGAGGCTGTCCCACATCACATGGTCCAGCTCTGGGCCCAGCTTTGCGCCCGTAGCCACTTGGCCCGCGGGGGCAGAACCCACAGCAAGATGCTGGGGGCAGCAAGCGGAGGGGGCGTGGCCGGGGGCTGGAGGGGCGGGGGGGGCGGAGCGGACAGCTGGAGGGGCGGGGCCGGGCTGCTGGAGGGGGCGGGGCAGCTGGAGGGGGCGGGGCAGCTGGAGGGGGCGGGCAGCTGGAGGGGGCGGGGCATGCAAAGGCGGAGGGAGGCTGGGCAGGTGGAGGCGGGGTCAGGCAGCTGGAGGGGCGGGGTCAGGCAGCTGGAGGACGCGGGGTCAGGCAGGTGGAGGGGCGGGGTCAGGCAGCTGGAAGGGGGCGGGCAGCTGAAGGGGGCTGGGTGGCAGGCGGAGGGGGCGGAGCGGACAGCTGGAGGGGCGGGGCCTGGCACCTGAAGGGGGCGGGGGGGGGCGGTAGGTGGAGGGGGCGGGGTCTGGCAGCTGGAGGGGCGGGGCCACAAGTCCCGCGGGCCTTGCAATGTGGCCCGCACCGCGCTGTCATCACTGCACTCCGCTGCGTTTCCATCACAATGACAGTTTATGACTGTTCAGTACACCATTCGGCCCGTGATTTAGGCTGGATTTTAGATTTTGGCCCCTTCTCTGATTGAGTTCGACACCCCTATTTTAGAGAGAGGAAGGGAGAGAGATAGGGTGTGTGTGTGTGTGTGTGTGTGTGTGTGTGTGTTTAAAATATATTTTATTGACTTTTTAGAGAGAGGAAGAGAGAGGGATAGAAAGTTAGAAACACTGATGAGAGAGAAACATCGACCAGCTGCCTCTTGCACGCCCCCCACTGGGGATGTGCCCGCAACCAAGGTCTGTGCCCTTGACCGGAATCGGACCCGGGACCCTTCAGTCCCCAGGCCGACGCTCTGTCCACTGAACTACACTGGCTTCGGCTAGAGTGTGTGTGTGTGTGTGTGTGTTGTTGTTGTTTATTTTTAAATATATATATATATTTTATTGATTTTGTACAGAGAAGAAGGGAGAGAGAGAGCTAGAAACATTGATGAGAGACAGTCATCGACCAGCTGCCTCCTGCACGCCCCCCACTGGGGATGTGCCCGCAACCAAGGTCCATGCCCTTGACCGGATTCGAACCGGGACCCCCTCAGTCGCCAGGCTGACGCTCTATCCACTGAGCCACACCGGTTTCAGCTAGACTCTAGCCGCTAGAGTGTGTGTTGTGATGAGATTCCCGGTCGCCCTCCGCCTTCAGCCTCCGGCCCCCTCCCAGCCGCCCGCGACGAGGAAGCCTTTTGGGGGCCCTGAGCCCATCCACAGAGAAGCGAAGACCTGAGGGCGGAGCGGGAGCGGGGCCTGGGCTGGGAGGCGGAGCGCGGCACCTGCCATGTCAGGTCTCCGTCCAGCGCCGGGCGCTCCGGGGACCTGACAAGGGGACGTGGCCGGCGGGCGGGAGGCGCCGGCGGACCTTCGAGGCACGAGGAAGCCGGCATCCGGTTCAGGCAGGTGTCCGCCGCCCGCTCTCAGCCCCCAAGGCCCTGCTGCCCCTCCCCCCAATGCCCTGCTGCCCCCTCCCCCCAAGGCCCGGCAGCCCCCTCCCCTCCCCCCAAGGCCCGGCAGCCCCTCCCCCCCCCAAGGCCCGGCAGCCCCTCCTCCCCCCCAAGGCCCTGCAGCCCCCCCCTCCCCCCAAGGCCCTGCAGCCCCTCCCCTCCCCCCAAGGCCCTGCAGCCCCTCCCCTCCCCCCTAGCCCTGCAGCCCCCTCCCCCCAAGGCCCTGCAGCCCCTCCCCCCAAGGCCCTGCAGCCCCCCTCCCCCCAAGGCCCTGCAGCCCCCCCTCCCCCCAAGGCCCTGCAGCCCCCCCTCCCCCCAAGGCCCTGCAGCCCCCCCTCCCCCCCAAGGCCCGGCAGCCCCCCTCCCCCCAAGGCCCGGCAGCCCCCCCCAGGTCCCTCCGTGGAGCAGCGCGGGGTCTGCACAGACTGAGCTGCAGCCGGAGCGGCCGGGGGAGCGGGGGCCGCATTTTGTTAAGAAGGAAAGTCAGAAGGGAAGGACACGCCGGAGGGAGCCGCCTGGGCCCGGAGCCCCTGGGGCTGAGGCCGGGCCGCCCCGGGAGAGGGCGGGCACCGCGGAGTCCCCAGGGGCGCGGGCGGCCAGGGCGGCGCCTGGCGAGGCCAGAGCGACCCCCAACCTCCCAGGCCTCCGTGACCCCCGGCCTCCCAGGCCTCCGTGACCCCTGACCTCCCAGGCCTCCGTGACCCCTTACCTTTCAGGCCTCCATGACCCCTGGCCTCCCAGGCCTCCGTGACCCCTGACCTCCCGGGCCTCCGTGACCTCTGACCCCCCAGGCCTCTGTGACCCCTGACCTCCCACACCGGCCTGCAGAGGCTGTGGAGCCCAGACCTGCTGGCGTGGCCTCACTCCCCGTTAGGACGGGCCCCTCCGCTGCCCCCCGCCCCGGGGCTGTGCGACCTCGGGGAGCCCCAGAGCCGCGCTGAGCCGGGTCCCCAGCGCCCAGGTCGCCGGAGGGCAGGGAGGACAGGCCGGGGGGCCCACACCTCGTCCCCTCTGTCCCCTAAACCGCGGCCCAACGGGGGCTCCAGCCCGGCCGGTGTGGCCCAGTGGGCAGAGCGCCGGCCTGCGGACGGAAGGGCCCGGGTTCGATTCCGGCCAAGGGCACGGACCTTGGCTGCGGGCACATCCCCAGTGGGGGGCGTGCAGGAGGCAGCTGGTCGCTGTTTGATGTTTCTAACTCTATCCCTCTCCCTTCCTCTCTGTAAAAACTCAATAAAAATATATTTTTTAAAACAAGGGGATCGACGCTGGGGAGAGGGGGCGCCAGTGTCTGCGCCCAAGGAGATGAGACGTCCCGGCAGATCCTGGGGGGCCCTGGCACCCTCTGCCCCCCCAGGAAGAGGTGGCCCCTGCCCTCCGCCCGATAGCAGGGAAGAGGGAGGAATGAGGTGCCGGGCCCGCCCTCAGGAGGCAGGTTCCCAGGGAGATGCTGGCCACGCCCGCCCCCTCCCTGGCTCCCCGTCCGCAGGGCACCCGACTGGCACCCGACTCCCACAGCTGCCTGGCGCCTCCTGCGGCTGCTGACCCCGGGGGCACCCTGTCCTAATCCTCTCGCTGCCGGCTCCCTGGCTCTGGCCCAGGAGCCAGTTCCCAGGAGCAGCGGTGGTGCATCCAGCCGCCACCCCAGCCTGCCGGCCGGAGCTGGCACCACGCACCTGCCCGAGGGGGGGGGGGAGCCGTGGAAGGGACTGAGCCGGGATGGGCGGGGGGAGAACCCGGAGCCCCGTCTTCACCCCCAGAGGCTGCCCTGCCCCTGAGCTCAGGCCACGACCGGTCCTCCCCCCCTTACCCCCCCCATTCGGCTGAGCTCCCTTCATCCTCTAACAGGCTCAGGAATGCGCTGGCCGGGCGGGCAGGGAGAGGGGGGAGAGGGGCGGTGCCCGTGTCTGCTCTGGTCCCTCTGTGCTGCAGCGTCCCCGCCCGGGGCCCTCCCTTTTCCCCCTCCTCCCCCTCCTCCCCTTCCCTCTCCTCCTCCTCCTCTCCTCCCCCTCCTCCCCCTCCTCCCCTTCCCTCCCTCCTCCTCCTCTCCTCCCCCTCCTCCCCTCCTCCCCCTCCTCCCCCTCCTCCCCTCCTCCCCTCCCCTCTCCTCCTCCTCCTCCTCCCTCCCTCCCCCCCTCCTCCCCTTCCTCTCCTCCTCCTCCTCTCCTCCCCCTCCAAATCCTCCCCCTCCCCCTCCTCCCCCTCCTCCCTTCCCCCTCCTCCCCATCCTCCCCTCCCCCTCCTCCCTCCGCTCCCCTTCCCGCTCCTCCTCCTTCCTCCTCCTCCCCCCCCCCCCCCCCCCCCCCCTCCCCCCCCCCCCCCCCCTCCCCCCCCCCCCCCTCCCCCTCCCCCCCTCCTCCCCCTCCAAATCCTCCCCCTCCCCTCCTCCTTCTTCTCTTCTCCCTCCTCCTCCTCCTCCTCCTCCTCCTCCTCCTCCCCCTTCTCCCCCCCTCCCCCTCCTCCCCTCCTCCTTTCCCTCTCTCTCCTCTCTCCTCCCCCTCCTCCCCCTCCTCCCCCTCCCTCTCCTCCTCCTCCTCTCCTCCCCTCCAAGTCCTCCCCCTCCCCCTCCTCCTTCTTCTCTTCTCCCTCCTCCTCCTCCTCCTCCTCCTCCCCCTCCTCCTCCTCCCCCCCCCCCTCCTTCTTCTCTTCCCCCTCCTCTTCCCCCTCCTCCTTCTCCTCCTCCTCCTCTTCCTCCTCCTCCTTCTCCTTCTCCTCCTCTTCCTCTTCCTCCTTCTCCTCCTCCTCTTCTTCCTCCTCCCCCCCTCCTCCTGCTCCCCCTTCCTCTCCTCCTCCTCCTCCTCTTCCTCCTCCTCCTCTTCCTCCTCCTCCTCCCCCTCCTCCCTCAGCTGCTACGGACCCTGGGGCCATGAGGAGCCACACCCCGGCTCAGCGCCTGCATCTCTCTCTCTCTCTCTCTTTTTTTTTTATTGATGATGGTGTCACATAATTGTCCTCATCCCCCCCATTCCCATCCCCCTCCCCACATATGCCCCCGCCTCCCTGGTGTCCGTGGCCACTGGCCAGGCCCAGAGGCACGCACACAGTCCTTTGGTTGATCTTTGCCCCTCACCCCCACCCTCCCCTGCCTTCCCTGATCGCGGCTTCCCTGTCTCTGGGTCTGTGTTTGTTCATCCGTCTATGTTGTCCATTATTTCCTCTAGATGCGTGAGATCATGTGACCCAAGAAATACCCCTGTAAGAACAGAAACTGAGACAAGCCATCATGGTTATGCTGGAGGCCAGTGAGTCAGTCTACAGTGAGTTCCCTTCTGGGCCAACAGTTCTTTTGAGTCCCCATTTCTTTTTTTAAATTTTATTTCTTTTTTTTTTAATATATTTTAATTGATTTTTTAACAGAGAGGAAGAGAGAGGGATAGAGAGTTAGAAACATCGATGAGATAGAGGCAGAGGCAGTTGGGGCGGCCAGGCCAGCAGGGGAGGGCAGTTAGGGGCGGCCAGGCCAGCAGGGGAGGGCAGTTAGGGCCACCAGGCAGGCAGGGGAGGGCAGTTAGGGGCAATCAGGCAAGCAGGGGAGTGTAGTTAGGGGCAGCCAGGCCAGGAGGGGAGGGCAGTTAAGGGTGACCAGGCCAGCAGGGGAGGGCAGTTAGGGGGGGACCAGGCAGGCAGGGGAGGGCAGTTAGGGGGGGACCAGGCTGGCAGGGGAGGGCAGTTAGGAGTGACCAGGCTGGCAGGGGAGGGCAGTTAGGAGTGACCAGGCTGGCAGGGGAGGGCAGTTAGGGGCGGCCAGGCCAGGAGGGGAGGGCAGTTAGGGGTGACCAGGCCAGCAGGAGAGGGCAGTTAGGGGTGACCAGGCCAGCAGGAGAGGGCAGTTAGGGGGGGACCAGGCTGGCAGGGGAGGGCAGTTAGGAGTGACCAGGCAGGCAGGGGAGAGCAGTTAGGGGCAGCCAGGCCAGGAGGGGAGGGCAGTTAGGGGTGATGAGGCAGGCAGGCAGGGGAGAGCAATTAGGGACGATCAGACAGGCAGGGGAGCAGTTAGGAGCCAGCGGTCCCGGATTGTGAGAGGGATGTCTGAGAGCACAGGGTGTGGGGCAGCCCCTGAGGGGTGCTGGAGCGGAGAGGGTGCAGACCAGGCTGAGGGACACGCCCTTTCTCGCGTAAATGCCATGCCCTGGGCCTCCAGCAGATTCACAGATCTTCACCCCTTCGGCCCTCTCCCTCAGAAGCCAGAGCCGAAGCTGAGAGCCGGGCTGTGGGCCTGGGACCAGAGCCATCACCACGGAGTGAATCCCCAGGCGCACTGGGGTGTGGTTCTGACTGTGCTTCCTCGGGGCTCCGTCCCTCAGGCCAGACGGATGTGACGGGACAGAGAGGGAGGGTGGATGCGGGCCGGCTGCAGTGCATGGCGGAGGGAGGAGGAGAAACACTGAGCTTCCCCGTCTCCCCAGCACGGAGGCTGCACTGGGCCCCGGAGCGCCCCCTTGTCCGGGGGCCCCGGACAGACAGGGGGCCCTGGAGAGAGGAGGGGCGCAGGGAACCCCCTCCAGGGAGGAGCTGCTTAGAAACCTGCCGTTTTGGCCGAAACCGGTGTGGCTCAGTGGATAGAGAGCCAGCCTGCGGACTGAAGGGTCCCGGGTTCGATTCCGGTCAAGGGCATGTACCTTGGTTGTGGGCACATCCCCAGTAGGAGGTGTGCAGGAGGCAGCTGATGGATGATTCTCTCTCATCGATGTTTCTAACTCTCTATCCCTCTCCCTTCCTCTCTGTAAACAATCAATAAAATATATATTTTTTAAATGCTTAAAAAAAAGAAAGCTGCCATTTTTGGGGGGCGGGTTTAGCCCCCACTCAGGGTGGCCTGCGGCTCAGCGGGCAGGCAGGGTGGGAAGAAGGCCGGGCGGGTGGGGACCCTCTGCAGGGGGGAGAGGGGGGGCAGAGCGGGTATGGTCTGGGAGTGTCGGGGTCCATCCCTCGGTCACCCCCAGGCAGGGAGAACCCCAGGAGGCAGCGTCGGCAGCGATTCTAGTAACGGGAGCTGACAGACCACACCCGGGACCAGCCGGGCGGAGCCCCGCAGCCCCGCAGGTCTCCCCCAGCCCAGCAGGCGCTGGCGGAAGGCAGGAGGGAGGCCCGGGCGCAGGCAGGTCTCGGTTCCGGGCCAGCTCACCCCATTCTCGGGGCCACTGAGGCCAAGATGCTGGCGAAGCTGAGCGCAGCCCTGACAGGGCAGGCTCCACTGCCACCGCCTCCGCCTGCCCTTCCCCTCCCCCGTGGGGCCTGCAGGAGCCAGAGGGGCTCTGGGGGGCACAGCCCTGAGAGAACTGGGCTGGGGGGCGCGCCATCACCACGGCCTGGAAGGAGCTGGATCTTGTCAGCCCCCGTCTTCCTTTTTAAAAAAAAATATATATTTTATGGATTGTTTACAGAGAGGAAGGGAGAGGGATGGAGAGTTAGAAACATCGATGAGAGAGAAACATCGATCAGCTGCCTGCTGCACACCCCCGACTGGGGATGTGCCCGCAACCAAGGTCCGTGCCCTTGACCGGAATCGAACCCGGGACCCTTCAGTCCGCAGGCCGACGCTCTAGCCACTGAGCCAAACCGGTGAAGACTTTTGTTTTAATTCTGTTGATCTCAGAGAGGGAGAGGGAGAGAGAGCGAGAGAAGCATCCGTGATGAGAGAGAGTCATGGATCGGCTGCCCCAGACGGGATCCGGATGGGGCCCCCCACCCGGGCCTGTGCCCTGACCGGGAATCGAACCCTGACCTCCTGGCTCCTAGGTCGACGCTCACCAAGAGCCACGCCGGCCGGGCTCCCTCTATGAAGCTGCCCAGGGGCTCCCCCCCCCATTAAGGTCCCTGAGCCCACACCGCCGCCTCCAGCCGGCCACAGGGACTGGGCTGTGTCCTGGGTGCCCGGGGCCCCATGGGGCGCTGTGGCCCCTGGCCGTTCTCCGGGGCCCTGGCCGCCGGCCGCAGGTGCCCAGTGACCGCGCCAACGTGCCCCGTGCCCGGGGGCAGCTCCCGGAACCCTCTCGCCCACACATGTCTGTTCCCATTTCAGAGACGAAGCCCTACCGCGGCCATCTTAGGAATGAAGATGGCACCCCCCCCCCCCCAAAGGGTGCTGCAGAGCAGGAAGGCCTGGCCCAGATCAGGGGCGCGTGGCAGAATGGGGGGGCGGTTCTCACCTCCTGCCTTCCACCTGTATCCAGAGGCGGGTCCCCACCCAGCCTCCCTGCCTCCCCCAGCCTCCCCCTGCCGGCCCCAGCCTCCTCCTGTCTGCCCCAGCCTCCCCCTGTCTCCCCCAGCCTCCCCCTGCCGCCCCCGGCCACCCCCAGCCTCCTCCTGCCGCCCCCATCCTCCCTGCCTCCGCCAGCCTCCCCCTGCTGCCCCCAGCCTCCCCCTGTCTCCCCCAGCCTCCCCCTGCTGCCCCCATCCACCCCCCGTCTCCCCCAGCCGCCCCCTGCCTCCCCCAGCCTCCCCCTGCCGCCCCCGGCCTCCCCCAGCCTCCCCCTGCCGGCCCCAGCCTCCTCCTGTCTGCCCCAGCCTCCCCCTGTCTCCCCCAGCCTCCCCCAGCCTCCCCCTGCTGCCCCCATCCACCCCCCGTCTCCCCCAGCCGCCCCCTGCCTCCCCCAGCCTCCCCCTGCCTCCCCCATCCACCCCCCGTCTCCCCCAGCCGCCCCCTGCCTCCCCCGGCCTCCCCCTGCCGCCCCCGGCCTCCCCCAGCCTCTCCCCACCCCCCACCCCCGCCTCCCCCTGAGGACACCATGCTTCTCTCCGCTGCCATGGCCTCCCCTCACCACCAGGGGGCAGTGGTGCCACGTGTCAGTGAGAGTAAACCCCTGAGCCCCTGGGTATCCGGCGGGCCAGCGACCTCCTCCTGATGACAGATGGGGAAACTGAGGCCAGGCTCCCGCTCCTCTCACCTCCCGCCCCCTCCCGGTCCCACGTGGAACGCCGCTGGGTTTCAGGGAACCTGGGGGCGCCAGGGGCCCGTGCGGACCTGACGGGGGCCTCGCAGACTCAGAGTCCTGGCGCCCCCCACAGGATGGTCTGACATTGAACTGGGACGAGAAGCAGGGGTGGGGGGGGTCCCCTCCCAGGCCGGCGTCTCCCTGACAAGGTGGCCTCTGCCTGCACGGAGCCCGTCTGTCTGTCTGTCTGCCTCTGGGGTCACACCCCCTGGAGAGGCCTGGGTGCCCTGTGCCCCCCTTTCCCCGGGCCCCTCGGGGCGCAGCCCGTGGTGCTGGGCGCCAGGACAGAGCCCACAGACCCCCTCATGGCCACGTGCACGGTCCCCGCACCCGCCCGAGTGTGTGTCCGTCATTTCACTTTTTAAAAATATATATATTTTTTTATTGATTTTTCACAGAGAGGAAGAGAGAGGGAGAGAGAGTCAGAAACATCGATGAGAGAGAAACATCGACCAGCTGCCTCCTGCACACCCACTACTGGGGACGTGACCGCAACCAAGGTCCATGCCCTTGACCGGAATCGAACCCGGGACCCTTCAGTCTGCAGGCCGAGGCTCTACCCACTGAGCCACACCGGTTAGGGCTCAACCGGAATTTTAGAAGGAAGTGGAGTCCAACACCCTCCACTGGACTTCAACCTCCCTCTGTTCAGGGCCCGGGAGCGCCCCCACCCTCACCCTGAGAGCACCCCCCGCCCCGGGGGGGCAGTCAGTCCTGAGAGCCGGCTCAGCAGCGGGCAGCAGAGAGGGGACCCTGGGTGGTGGGTGGGTTCACGCCTTCGCTCACACCAGGGTCACCCTGATCCCATTTCACAGCTGAGGGCCCCAGCTGGGGGGAATGGGGGGCGCGGGGGGGCAAGGTGACTCACCGCCAACAGGGTGAGGGGCGCGGCCGCTGCTCGTCCCCCCCTCTGGGGGACCTGGGCCTGCACCGGCCTGTCGGGGCCGTTCCTCTGTCCTTCCCTCCGCCCTCCGAGGGGACAGCACCATGGGCCCCGCCCGCCCGGGTCCGAGCCTGTGCTGGAGGGTCTCCGTCCGCAGACCCCGCTGCTGGGAGGGTCCCGTCCGGAGAGTGAGTGCTCGCAGCAGAGGAGGGGACGGGAGGGGGGGACTGAGGCTTCCGGTCGCTGGCAAGGGGCCTGGGACAGCAGGGTCCCCTCAGGCGTTTCCCCCCCACCCCTACGGGGCACCTGACGGGTGCTGGCTGGGTACAGGGGGAGGGTGGGTCGTGGTGGGAGGTCCCTGCCCGCCAGGGGCCTCCTCCAGCCGCTCTGCCCGCCCCCAGGGCGCACAGCTGGCTTCCCAGAGGGTCACCGGGGGGCAGGTGGGGTCCCGGGGGGCTCCCATTGGGCAGGACAGGGCACCCAGGCAGAGGGCACCGGGAGCAGGTGGCGCTGGGTGACGGGCTTACCCGCCTGCACCGCCCGTGGCTCCCCAGGGCGCTCCCCCAGGCCCTGCCGGCCCCAGGCTCCCACCAGACCCGGCGCCGGCCTGCAAAGCAGGGGACCCCCCACCCCAGGACCAAGCTCTGCAGGCCTGGCGTGTCCTCAGGCCGTGGCGTGTCTAGAGGCTGTGACTGCGTGCTCACAGGGGCTGACTGTGTGCTCCGGGGCTGACTGCGTGCTCACAGGGGCTGACTGTGTGCTCACGGGGCTGACTGTGTGCTCCGGGGCTGACTGCGTGCTCACAGGGCTGACTGTGTGCTCACAGGGCTGACTGACTCTGTGTTCACAGGGGCTGACTGACTGCGTGCTCACAGGGGCTGACTGTGTGCTCCGGGGCTGACTGCGTGCTCACAGGGCTGACTGTGTGCTCACAGGGCTGACTATGTGCTCATAGGGCTGACTGTGTGCTCACAGGGCTGACTATGTGCTCACAGGGCTGACTGTGTGCTCACAGGGCTGACTATGTGCTCATAGGGCTGACTGTGCTCATAGAGCTGACTGTGTGCTCTGGGGCTGACTGCGTGCTCACAGGGCTGACTGTGTGCTCATAGAGCTGACTGTGTGCTCCGGGGCTGACTGCGTGCTCACAGGGCTGACTGTGTGCTCCGGGGCTGACTGCGTGCTCACGGGGTCTGACTGTGTGCTCACATGGGCTGACTGTGTGCTCACATGGACTGATTGTCAGCCCCTGTGAGCACGCAGTCAGTCAGCCCCTGTGAATACAGAGTCAGACAGCCCCTGTGAGCACGCAGTCAGTCAGCCCTGTGAGCACGCAGTCAGTCAGCCCCTGTGAGCACGCAGTCAGCCCTGTGAGCACGCAGTCAGCCCTGTGAGCACGCAGTCAGTCAGCCCCGTGAGCACGCAGTCAGTCAGCCCCTGTGAGCATGCAGTCAGTCAGCCCCGTGAGCACGCAGTCAGTCAGCCCCTGTGAGCACGCAGTCAGCCCTGTAAGCACGCAGTCAGCCCCTGTGAGCACAGTCAGCCCCTGTGAGCACGCAGTCAGTCAGCCCCTGTGAGCACGCAGTCAGCCCTGTAAGCACGCAGTCAGCCCCTGTGAGCACACAGTCAGTCAGCCCCTGTGAGCACACAGTCAGTCAGCCCCTGTGAGCACGCAGTCAGTCAGCCCCTGTGAGCACGCAGTCAGCCCCTGTGAGCACGCAGTCAGCCCCGGGAGCGTGCAGTCAGCCAGCCCCTGTGAGCACGTAGTCAGTCAGCCCCTGTGAGCACGCAGTCAGCCCCGTGAGCACGCAGTCAGCCCCGGGAGCACACAGTCAGCCCCGGGAGCATGGAGAAGGATGACAGGATGTGGGGCGCAGACACGGCCAGGTGGAGTCAGCAGGCCTGGGTGTTGCCTCTGACCAAGGACGACTGAGCTCACCGAGACGCCAAACGGGAGACTGGTGCCCGGCCCAGCGCCCACACCCTGGGCGGTGAGCAAGGTGGCTGCTGGGTCCTCCCGCTCTGCCGGGCTGTCCCCATGCCCCGGAGCCCGATGCTGACTCACGGGGCCGCCCGATGGCAGGGAACACCCCTCCCGGGAGCTCAGTGTCCCAGGCCTGGCAGGGCACCCCACCAGCCCCACCCCCACCCCGGATGGGGAACGGTGGGCTGAGCGAGGGCCTGGGCCCCGTGACTCACTGCCTCCCGCCTCCCAGCTCCCTGGACCGCCGGCCTCGCTGCAGAAACGGTGGTGGGCCCATTTGGCGGATTGGAAGACTGAGGCCGGCAGAGGCTGAGGAGCCGACTCGGCACTGGAAGGTGGAATAGAGAAGGGCTGGAGACCGGGATGGCAGGGCAGACTTTATTGAAGAGAAGAGTACCCCTGCCTGCTGCTTCCGGAGAGAGCGCGGAAGAGAGTGAGGGCTGGGGTCCATGGACTCTTAAGGGGAGGAAAGAGAGGGGCGGGGCTTAGGGCACTCAGCACACGCTGATTGGTGGTTTCATGGAAGGCCTATGATTAGGGACCTACGGGCTTAGGGCTTAGGAATCGGGGCTTAGGGTATTTGGCAGGTGCTGATGGGTGGTTCTGAGCTCAGGAATGTCTGGCTGCAGGTAAAGTTTACATCCGTCCATCAGCTGGAGGAAGGGAGGATCTATCATTCCAGGCTTCTGGTAATATAAAAAAAAAAAATAAAATAAAATTTGAGAGCCAAAGCCGGTTTGGTTCAGTGGATAAAGCGTCGGTCTGTGGACTGAAGGGTCCCCGGTTCGGTTCCAGTCAAGGGCGTGTACCTTGGTTGCGGGCACATCCCCGGTGGGGGGTGTGCAGGAGGCAGCTGATCAATGTTTCTCTCTCATCAACGTTTCTAGCTCTCTCTCTCTCTCCCTTCCTCTCTGTAAAAAATCAATAAAATATATTTAAATATATATATATATATATTTTTTTAATTTTTTTTTTAATTGAGAGTCCAGGCAAGGTCAGGGGGTGAAGGTCAGTCTTCCGTAGCTACTTCCAGCTGTGAGGGGGCATCGTTTCTTAGGGGCGTCCACCAGGGGCCTCAAAGATTCTGGTGTTCGGTTCTGAATTCAGTGCCAGATGGATCTCTCCCACCTTCTGGTTGGCGAACGCCTGCATTCTGTTCTGCAAGAGACTAGTGAAACAGCGCATGAGGCAGGGGTCAAAGGGCAAGATTAAGAGTATAAATACCAGCTGAAACCAGTTTGGCTCAGTGGATAAAGCATTAGCCTGCAGACTGAAAGGTCCCGGGTTCGATTCCGGTTAAGGGCATGGACCTTGGTTGCGGGCACATCCCTGGTGGGGGCTGTGCAGGAGGCAGCTGATGGATGACTCTCTCTCATCGATGTTTCTGGCTCTCTATCCCTCTCTCTTCCTCTCTGTAAAAAAAATCAATAAAAATATATTTTTAAAAAAAGAGTATAAATACCAGTGGGCCTAACAGTGGGAGGAGCCATGGAGTAAGTGAGCCAAAAACAGGTAGTTTTTCCGTGCCGGGTGAAGGGTGCAGCAGCACGATTTCCCCAAGAGACTGGCTGGAGAGCGGTCCTGTTGAGTCACTTGGGACGGAAAAGCTGGTCCTGAGGTTGCCACAGGGTCCCTTGTCTGGTTTAGCTGCTCTTCTGCCCATGGAGCTGAAAGATTGCAGGTCTAGATGCTATATGTGTCCTGCCATCCCAGTCTCCGGCACTCTTTTTAAAAATATATATATATATTTTATTGATTTTGTACAGAGAGGAAGGGAGAGGGATAGAGAGTTAGAAACATCGATGAGAGAGAGTCATCAATCAGCTGCCTCTTGCACACCCCCTACTGGGGATGTGCCCGCAACCAAGGTACATGCCCTTGACCGGAATCGAACCCGGGTCCCTTCAGTCCCCAAGCCGACGCTCTATCCACTGAGCCAAACCGGTTTCGGCTCCGGCACTCTTTATTTCATCCTTCAGGCGCCACAGCAGACCCTTGGCCTCTGGGTGCAGCAGAGGCCGGGCCGGCAGGACGCTCGGGGTGGGTCTGGGCACAGTTTCCCCATTTGTACAAGAGGGTGTCTCTGTAGTGCCACGTGGGCGAGGCGGAACTACATTTCCCAGAATGCTCTGCGCTGTGGACTTCCGGTTGAAGTGGCCCAGACCTAGTGGGAGCCCTGGGCGGCTGCCACGGGCCCTCGCTGCTCTGGGGGCTCAGCTCCCGTGTACCCCACCTTCCCGGCACCCCTTCGGCTGCTCCGACTCCTAGGCCTAGGCCGGACCGCCTCCTGGGGCTCGCCTGCACGTGCCCACCGGGGGGAAAAGTGAGTCTCCCGCCCCGTGGACCCTCAGTCCTGGGGAGACAGCATCATTAGCTCCTGGTCCCAGGCCACGCTCAGGGTTTTTCCGTTCTCACTCTCCCCCACTTTCCACCCGGCTCCCCTCCCCACGGCCTGCTCCGTGGAATTCGGAGCCCAGCACAGATGGGAGAGACAGCCTTACAGAGGCTGTAAGGTCAAGGTCAACCCTCTGCAAGACAGACAGGGGAACAGACGGATGATGTATGCATAGTTAGATAATGGGTAGACAGACAGATGATGGAGATAGATAGATGATGGATAGATAGATAGATAGATGAGAAATAGAAGACTGAATGATTAAATAGAATGATGGTGGATGATGGATGGATGGATGGATGGGTGATGGATGAATGATGGATGGAAGGATGGATGAATGGACGGGTAGATGGATGGATAGATGGATGGATGGATGACGGATGGATGATGGACCAATGATGAAGGATGGATGGATAGGTGATGGATGGGTAATGGATGGATGATGGATAGATGGGTGGATGGGTGATAGATGGATGATGAATGGATGGGTGATAGATGATGGAGGATGGATAGATGATAGGTGATGGATGGGTGATGAATAGATGATGGATAGATGGATGGATGGGTGATGGATGGATAGATGGATAGATGGATGGATGATGGATGATGGATGGATGGATGATGGATGGATGATGGACAGATGGATGGATGGATGATGGATAGATGAATGGATAGGTGATACATGAATGATGGATGGGTGATGCATGGATGGATGGATGGATGATGGATGGAAGGATGGATGAATGATGGATGGATGACAGATTGAAGGATGGATGGATGATGGATAGATGGATGGATCGGTGATAGATGGATGATGGTGGATGGATGGATGGATGAGTGATGGATGGATGATGAATGGAAGGAAGGATGGATGGATGGATGGATGGGTGATGGATAGATGAATGGGTAATGGATGGATGATAAATGGATGGAGGATGGATGGATGCATATGGACAGACACCAGGGGGTAACTGTGTCTGCCTCCTAGTTCTGAGCGTTCCATGAGGTGTGCATGTGCACAGTGCTTGGCGCAGAGGAAGCGGTCAGCACGCACTGCATGTTATTGTTGTTACACGGATCGCTCACGTGACCACACACCGAGAGCAGAACTTACCACGGGACAGTGGTTCTCTGGCGGAGTGTGGGTCCGGAGGGACACAGGGAGCCCGCTGGGGCGCAGGCCACGTTCTGTGTTGACGGCGTGGTAGTTGCACGCTGTGTGCATACACAAGCTTCACTGACGTGCGCCGTGCACGTTGCACTGCCACACGATACAATCTGATAGAGCACATGTGTCAAACACAAGGCCCGCGGGCCAAATCCGTCCCGTCAGGCCTTGCCATGTGGCCCGCACCGCGCTGTCATCACTGCACTCCGCTGCGTTTCCATCACAATGACAGTTTATGACTGTTCAGTAAACCATTCGGCCCGCGATTTAGGCTGGATTTTAGATTTTGGCCCCTTCTCTGATTGAGTTCGACACCCCTACGATAGAGCATCCACTCTCCCCATGTGACGGGAGAACCGGGAAACCTACCAACACCCTTCTCCCCCAAGAGGCTGCCGCCTCCTGTGCTGTCCTTGAACCTCAGTCCCCACATCTGTGAAATGGGTACGCCCGGCCAGACGTCAGGGAACAGGGCCCATGACCCCTCACCCCCAAATCCTTTGGATCTCTGTATCAAAAACAAACAAAGAAAAAGAGGCAGCTACAGAGAACACCTATTAAGAATCATGATGATGGCCCGGCCAGTGTGGCTCAGTGGTTGAGCGTGGACCTCTGAACCAGGAGGTCCAGGTTCGATCCCCACTCAGGGCACATGCCCAGGTTGCGGGCTTGATACCCAGTGAGGGGGCGTGCGGGAGGCAGCCGATCCGTGATTCTCTCATTGTGGATGTTTCTCTCTCTCTCTCTCTCTTCCTCCCTCCCTCTCTGAAATCAATAAAAACGTAGTTCTTTAAAAAAAAATACTCATGCCAAACCGGTGTGGCTCAGTGGATAGAGCGTCAGCCTGCGGACTGAAAGGTCTGGGGTTCGATTCCAGTCAAGGGCATGTACCTTGGTTGCGGGCACATCCCCAGTAGGGGGTGTGCAAGAGGCGGGTGGATGATGATTCTCTCTCACTGATGTTTCTTACTATCCCTCTCTCTTCCTCTCTGTAAAGAATCAATAAAATATATTTTAAAAAATAATCTGGCCACTCAATATTTATATATATATAGATATAGATATAGATATAAATATATGTATATATATATAGATAGATATAGATATATAGATATAGATATACATGGATATTAAAGGCCCGGTGCATGAATTTGCATGGGTGGGGTCCGGCCAGCCTGGCCGGGGGGAGGGGACAGGGGCGGTTGGCCGGCCTGCCTGCTGGTCGAACTCCTGGTGGAGGGGACCATTTGCCTATTAGCCTTTTATTCTATAGGAGATACACTGAGTGGCCAGATGATCAGGCGTCGAGAGATCACCCTCCCCTGGCCACTCGGTGTAGGACGCAGCCTCTGAATGCGAGAGACACATGTGTGAAGGGACTGGGTGTGTGTTTTTAATCATTTGCATGTTCGCCCTTTTTTTTTTTTTTTTTTTTTCTCCCCTGTAGCGAACCAAAAATAACTCCGGGAATGTTAGCAGGAGAGCTGCGTGGCTGTCAGAGCGGCGATGCTGTCCCCTCCGGGGGGAGGGCCAATTGTGCTCCGCATCCTGGGGTCCTGAACCCCAGCAAAGCGGGGGGAGGGCGGCTCGCTGGGGGCCTATCACTGTCCCCCATCTCCCCCTCCCCCCCAATGCCTGCCTCCGACTCTGATGAGCAGCGGAGAGCGGGCCTGTGGGCCGGACGCAGGGAGAGGGAGCCGAGCCGGAGTGGGGAGAGAAAAAGTAAAAGCGCCATTAGACCCCGTTGCCGTGGCAACAGCATAGCGAAGCGATTTGGCGGTTAACTCCTGGGAGAAAAGGCAGGGCCCGAATTGGTGTAAAGTTACTGCCTCGATTTGGACAAGTAGGCACTTAACCTCCCCCTCCCCACCGCCAAGGCGGGCATCGGCGCCTTCCCAGCCAGCTGTGAGGGTGCCCTCGCTGCTGGGGGGGGTCTTGGGGGGGGGTTTACCCCAAAACAACTCTTCCAACCACACGGGGCAGCCCCTGGGGATGGCTGGCTGGAAGGCGGGGGTGGGGTTGGCCCTCCATGCTGAGCTCCAGGCCAGTCTCCCCAGCTGGACAGCCTATTCTTTTTTTAAAAAAAAATATATATATATATATATATATTATTGATATTTTACAGAAGGAAGGGAGAGGGCTAGAGAATTAGAAACATTGATGAGAGAGAAACATCCATCAGCCGCCTCCTGTACCTCCCCCCCCCCCACTGGGGATGTGCCTGCAGTCAAGGTACATGCCCTTGGCAGGAATCGAACCTGAGACCCTTCCATCCACAGGCCGATGCTCTAGCCACTGAGCAACACCGGCCAGGGCTTCAAAATATATATTTTTCTTGATTTTTTTTTTTTTTTAGAGAGAATGGGAGAGAGAAATGTCAAAGAGAGAATCACGGACCGGCTGCCTCCTGCACGCCCCCCACTGGGGATGGAGCCCGCAACCCTGGCCTGTGCCCTGAGTGGGAATCGAACCCAGGACCTCCAGGTTCCTAGGTGGATGCTCAGCCACGGAGCCACGCCGGCGGGCCTAGGCCCCTTACGTTTATTCTGTATTTGCCCTTACGTGACGGCGTGTTGGCAAGACTTCGCTTTAAAATGGTTCTGTTAAAAGATAAATCATGAGCTGAAACCGGTGTGGCTCAGTGGCTAGAGCGTCGGTCTGCGGACCGAAGGGTCCCGGGTTCGATTCCGGTCAGGGGCATGTACATTGGTTGTGGGCACATCCCCAGTGGGGGGTGTGCTGGAGGCAGCTGGTCGATGATTCTCTCTCATCGATGTTTCTAACTATCTATCCCTCTCCCTTCCTCTCTTTGAAAAATCAATAAAACATATTAAAAGATAAATCATGAATTCCTTCTGAGGTGGGAGAAGGTCACATTCCTTAAAGAGACATCCTCAGGGAAAGACACCGATGCAGGCAGTGGGGGGGGGGGAAAGAGACATCCTCAGGGAAAGACACCGATGCAGGCAGTGGGGGGGGGGAGGAGGGAGAGGAAGGAGGCACATTTGCAAGGAGCACCAGCAGCGTTGCCATGGCAGCGAGTTGGGCAGTTCTGATCTGCATGGAGGGGGGGTGGGAGGTTCCCGGTGTGGCTGTGTCCGTGTGGGCACCCCCTCGCGGGCAGGAAATGGGGGTGTCAACGTGAGGTCTGAGCAGCCGTGAGCGGGAAATGAGAGCGACTCGGACACTCAGAAGGACCCGCCTCCTGCCTCCCGCCCCGCTGAGCCGGAACGCGGGGGCCCACGGCCCTGCACCCATTTCACAGATGAGGAGGGGGAGGCTGTGAGAGTCAAGGTGACGCGGCCGAGGTCACGATGTTGGGGGGCAGAATCGGGACCAGAAGGTGGGCTCTCCACCAATACTGGTGTGGCTCAGTGGATAGAGCGTCGGCCTGCGAACTGAAAGGTCCCAGGTTCGATTCCAGTCGGGGGCATGTGCCTTGGTTGCGGACACATCCCCGGTGGGGGGTGTGCAGGAGGCAGCTGGTCGATGTTTCTCTCTCATTGATGTTTCTGGCTCTCTATCCCTCTCTCTTCCTCTCTGTAAAAAATCAATAATATATACATATATAAATATATATTTTTTTTTATTTTTTTATTTTTTTTAATAGATAAAATCAGCCGAAACCGGTTTGGCTCAATGGATAGAGCGTAGGCTTGGGGACTGAAGGGTCCCGGGTTCGATTCAGGTCAAGGGCATGGACCTTGGTTGCGGGCACATCCCTGGTGGGGGTTGTGCAAGAGGCAGCTGGTCGATCTTTCTCTCTCATCGACGTTTCTAGCTCTCTATCTCTCTCCCTTCCTCTCTGCAAAATATCAATAAAATATATTTTTAAAAAATAAGTAAAATAAAAATAAGAGAGTATGTGAGCTGCAGTGCTGTGGCCAGGCCGAGGCTCCCCCCTACAGGCTTGTCACCACCAGAGAGGGGCACCCCGTCCTCAGACACCCAGCTCTTCAGTGGGCACAGCCCCGCAGGCCGCCCCCGCTGGCTCTCAGCAGATCCCTCTGTGCCCGGAGGCACCCGGACCCCTGTCTGTGTGACCCTAAAACTACCTGCGCGCGCCTGCGTCTCCCCCCAGCCTGGGGCCCCGGTAGGGGGAGTCCGGTCGCACTGATCCTACCCTGTTCCCCGAAAATAAGACAGTGTCTTCTATTAATTTTTGCTCCCAAAGATGCGCTAGGTCTTATTTTCAGGGGTGTCTTATTTTTCCATGAAGAAGAATACGGCGCACATTTATTGTTAAATGAAAATAAAGGAAATTTATTCCCTGTATACGGTACGGTAGTACGGTCGTTGTCAACACAAACCAGACACACACTGTGAATCCTACAGTAGCAAGAATGTACTCATTTATTCAATGACAATCGTGTCATCATCTTCTGGAACGTCATCCTAACAATCCAATTCCTGAATTTCCTGGTGGATTTCTTGTGACTCCATTTCTTTCAGAATCAGTGGGCCAAATCTCTCATGTTTAGGCCTTATTTTCGGGGGGGATGCCTTCTATTTCACTCAGAAGGAAACCTGTAGGTAGGTCTTATTTTCGGAGGATGTCTTATTTTCGGGGAAACAAGGTATATCTGTCCCCAAAATGCCCGCGGGAATGAGGGCTTCGTCCCCCCAAACCTCACGGCATCCTTTCCCGCGACTCACTGAGCCACTCACTCCCACCGCACCTTCCCCAGTGCCCGTTCCTGCGACCCCTCACGGGAGCTGGGAAGGGGTGGGAGCAGCCATGGTCTGGTCTCAGAGAAGGATGCAGCCGTGACTGGGGCTTTGGGGGGTGCACCCCCACGCTCCCCTCCCTCACGGTGCACGGTGCCTGGCTGAGGGCCGGGGGCCTTTCTCCCAGCGCGCCCCCCCCCCCTAATTCAGAGCCCCCCCCCAACCCCGTGATGAGCTGGAGACTCACTCCCTCACAGGACAGACAGGGCCAGGCGCCAGCGGCATCGGTCTTCGTGTGACGCACACATGTCTGAAACGAGCGATTCCTGCAGCCGGCCCCCCAGACGGCACACGCGTGTCTGTGACACGGAGAGCCACGGGAGCCAAGAGGTCAGGGCACGGCGCTGTGGGAGGGGGCACGGAAAGGGGGGCGGAGGGCGGCTGTTGAGAGTTTGGGGCGGTGAATGCAGTGACTGTCCGACGTCCCTCCAGCCCTCCCCGAGACCGGATGCTGCAGGATGCCCTCCGGGTGGGCCCCTGGGCGATGCTTCCTGGCGCCGCAGGCTCTTCAGAGGAGAGAGCTGCAGAAAACAGAGAGAGAGAGAGAGAGAGAGGGAGAGAGAGAGAGAGAGAGAGAGAGAGAGAGAGAGAGAGAGAATATCAGTGGTCGGCTGCCTCCTGCACGCCCCCCTCCTGGGGATCGACCCTGTGACCCGGGCCTGTGCCCTGACCCAGGACCCTTTAGTCCACATAGGCCGAGCGCTAACCACTGAGCAACACCGGCCAGGGCTGGCTCTCCATCTGGGGCTGCGAGCGGGGAGTGCGGGCAGGTTGATTCTGTAAAGCCTGGGCTCCGGCTCACCCACGGGGAGCGCTGGGCTCCCTGGAGGCAGGAGCAAGCTGCGGGCGACAGGGCGCTGGTAAAAGCTAGACCACCTGCTCTGGGGCCGGGGGGATGGGTCCCCCGTGCCTGTGGGGGGGGGTCCCCACTGTCTGCGGTGTACCTACTCCCGCTGTGGCCACTGTCAGGCCACCAACTCGATGAGGTCACGGGATAGGAAGTTGGGAAGACGGGTGCAGACCGTCGGCACCCCGAAACGCACATGCGCAAGTGCCCGGCCTGAGTGAGGGTCAGGCGGGGCCTGGGGAGCGGCTGGGTCGTGAGGGTGTCGCCCCCAGCGATGAGATTAGGGCCTTCACATAGGAGACCCCCAGAGCTCCCGGGGCCCCCTGCCCTGAGCGGACACCGAGGGGTCGGCAGTCTGTAAGGAAAGGGGGCCCTCACCTGTGGCCCCAGGACTCACTCTGGTGAGAAAACGCCTCCTTTTTAAAAAATATACTTTATTGATTCTTTATAGAGAGAAAGAGAGAGGAGTACAGAGTCAGAAACATCAATGAGAGAGAAACATTGACCAGCTGCCTCCTGCACACCCCCTATTGGGGATGTGCCTGTAACCAAGGCCCATGCCCTTGACCGGAATCGAACCCGGGACCTTTCAGTCCGCAGGCTGACGCTCTATTCACTGAGCCAAACTGGTTTTGGCAAGTCCTGATTTTCTTTTTTTAAAAAAGAAAGATTCGGGACTGTCCCGCCAAAAGCGGAACGCCTGGTCACCGACTATGCCCGTGGCACGCGAGACCTGCGCGCGCGTGTGCGCGTTGTATAAGTGTGCGCATGCGCGTTTGCGCGTGCATGTGCGCGCTCGCCCTGCCGGCAAGAGGGGCCTCGGGTTCGGATTCGGGTTTGGCGCCAGGCCCCCTCCTATGCAGAGGACATGTGTGTGCGCGCGCGCACGCGAGCGAGAGCGTGTGTGTTGTGCACGTGTGTGCGGGCGCGCTTGCGCTAGCATGTGTGCGAACACGCTCCCAGGAAGAGGAGCCTCGGATTCGGGTTCGGGCTTGGGATGGAACATGGTCTGCGCCAGGCCCCCCTCCCCATGCAGACCCCGAGGGGGGCCGGCGCCCCCGTGTCCCGGCGCAGCGCGGCCTCTGCGGCAGACGGCGGAGCGCGCCCCGGCCGCGGGCAGCCCTCCCGGGGCGGTGCGGCACGCGCACGCCGCCGTGACGTCCTCGCATCAGCGCCCTGGAACTGTGTAGGCGAGGGCGAGCTAAAAATAAGAGCGGAAAATCTATCATTTAGGTATCGTTGCGCCAGCGCGGCTATTTGAAGGCTCCCATGGTCCCCAGCGCCGGCGGCGTTGGAAGCCCGCCCTCGGGCTCCGGGGGGCACTGGCAGAGAACGCCAGATCTCGGGGCGCTGGTCATGGTGGCAACATCCCCCAAATAAAGGCACGTCCCCCTCCCTCCCCTTCCCGTTCCCGCCTCGCCCCCCTGATCGGTCCTGTGCCGCAGGGGAAGCCAGAAGCCACAGGAGCGGGCCGGATGCTGACCTGGATGTGACCAGCCCTGGATCCGCAAAGACTAATAGTGAAGGCACTTGCGGGGCGCCTCCCGGCACCCTCCTCCGTCCCCCCGGAATCGGAGCCGCACACAGGAGGGGGCCTCTGGGGGGCAGGAGCAAAGGGTCAAGAGAGCGCGGGCTGCGGGATGATGAGCCTTCGGGGATGCCTGCCGCTACGTTAACCAACATGGATCCAATTTGCTTTTGAAGCCCCGGAGGGGTGGGAGGAGGGAGGCCGAGGGCGGGGTGCGCAGGCTTTGCGTTGGCGCGAGTGTGTCCGGGAGCGGGAGGAGGCGCCAAGGTGCGGGCTGCGTGGCTCTGCGCCTCGCGGGCTGCGTGTGCGTGTGTCCCTGTCCCCGCGCCGCGGAGCCGGGCGCTTCGAGGGACCGCGCGTCACCTGACTCCGCCTGCCCCTCGGCTCCCCGCTCCCTCCGGCTGCCAGGTGCCAGGGGGCAGCAGGCTGGCGCGGCGCCCCGGGGCCCTGCGGAGCGGCATGGTACCCCTGGATTGCAGCGGCCGTGGCGCGGCGCCAGATCCCGGAGTGTAGGCATTTGGGGGGCGGGGGAGGGGCGCGCCAGAAGGAGCCAGCGAGCCGGCGAGGAGCGCCGGGGAGAGGCAGCGCGCCGCGGGCACGGACCAGGGGGGCTGCGCGCGCGCGGGGAAGATGTGAGCGCCCGGAGGGGGTCTGGCTGGTCCTCCGGAGCACCATGCAGAAAGGGATCCGGCTCAACGATGGCCACGTCGCGTCCCTGGGGCTGCTGGCGCGCAAGGACGGCACGCGCAGAGGCTACCTGAGCAAGCGCAGCGCGGACAACGCAAAATGGCAAACCAAGTGGTTCGCGCTGCTGCACAACCTGCTCTTCTACTTCGACAGCGACTCCAGCCCCAGGCCCTCCGGCCTCTACCTGCTGGAGGGCTGCGCCTGCGAGCGCGCGCCCTCCCCCAAGCCCGCGCTCGCCGCCAAGGAGCCGCCGGAGAAACAGGTGAGGCCGCACCTGCCCTGCCGGCGCGGGGGAGGAGGGGGAGGAGGAGGGGGAGGAGGGAGGGATCGGGGCCTTCCGCCGGGCCCCGCGGGACCCAAACTTTGGTCCCGGGGCGCGGAGCGGGCAGGGGGCGCGGCTGCCCTTCACCCGCCACTTCTGGGGGAGGCAGGACGGAGGGATGGCGGCGCCGGGGAGCTGGGAGGGAGACGGGGTCCGGGGGGCATGACGGCGATGGGGAATGTGAACCCACATCCGGCCCAAAATGGTGCTCCCGGGGAGGAGCGCCCGCCTGTCTGCCCGGACCCGGGAGGCGCGGTGGCGGGGAAGGGAGAAGGGGGTTGCTCGGAGCGCAGCGTCCCTGCCTCCCCGCAGCCGCCGGGAGGAGCGGGGGCGCCTTCGCGGGCTCTGCCAAGTTCGCGGGGGCCGGTTGGGCGCCATCGCGTGGTGACGGGCTCCCCGCCGGTCCTGGTCCCCGCAGCACAGCCAAGGGGTCCAGGCGCCCCGCTGGCGCACGGGGCCGGGGTTGCGGCGGAGGGGAGGCCGCGGGCCGAACCAGTGGGGGCGCCCTCCTCCCCGCCCCCCGCCCCCACCCCTGCGTCTCCACCTCCGCCGCCGCCAGTGGCCGCCACCGCCGCCGCAGTCCCGGCGCCAGGGTTTGCTGAGCTGCCAGGCGACGGGCCTGGCCTGGATCTGCAGGGCCGGGCCGGTGGGAGAGGGGGTGGGGGTGCGGGCACCTGCAGGCCGGAGCGGGGACCCCCAGACGGGGAGAGAGCAGCTTAGGCGCAGGGCGCGCCCTCCTGCCGCCAGGATGGACCCGACAAGACGGGCGGGAAGGGGCCTGAGGGGTCCCAGGAGCCCCGCCAGCTGGTCACTACCCAGGGAGCACCCCCAACACACACACACAGGACACCACTTGCCCAGGTCATGCCAGGTGTTGGGGCTGCCTCGGCGTCGCCAGCAACTCTCAGAAGCCCTGGCTCCATCCAGACCCGGGGTGGGGGCGGGGCGGGGGCGGGGCTGGCCGAGATAAAGCATTGCTGCCGCTGCCTCCCCCCCCCCCCCCCCCCCGCTGCCCTCAACCTGGAATATTTGGGGGTGGGGGTGGGGGGATGGGGCCAGTAGGGGCTCCCTGATGCCAGAGCAGAGCGTGCATTCGGGTCTATAGGCCCCCAGGGGACAGCCAGACCCAGGCCCAGCCTGACACCCATGACCTGCCCCTCCCCCGGCCTCGGAGCCTTCCAGAACACAGCCACCCCTTGCCAGCCAAAGCCCCCCACCTCTGGGAGACACTGGTGGCTGGAGGCATCAGCGGGAACCCACCTGGGCCCTCAGCCCCTGCTCAGAGCTGAGCTCCCTGGGAGGGAGGCAGGGAGAGAGGGCGGGAAAGACTAACCTCCTGGGGGGCTTGGGTCCCCCCTCCCCCTCGGAAGCCAGGAGCAGGCCTGAGTCTGCGGCTCAGCTCTGCCACTTCCTGGCTGTGTGACCTCAGGGAGCACACTCAACCTCTCTGAGCCTCCGTGTGTGATCCACAAAATGGGGGTCCCCACACCTAGCATTCTGGGGGGAGGGGGTGTGAGCACAATTAAATAACACGTATGAACACGTACTCATGACGCATTTGAGCTGGATCTAGATCCATCTCAGCTGGGTCTGAATTATATCCCCCTGGACAGGGAATAAAGGCCTGGCACAAAATGTAAACGCCGAAAGGTCCCTCAGACATCATACACCCCTCCTTCCCATTTTTTTAAATATATAAACTAGAGGCCCGGTGCACAAAATTCGTGCAAGGGGCTCAGCTTTTGCAGCCCCTCCCCCCCACTTCTGGAAGGTGGTTCTGCTGTCTGGTCTAATTAGCATATTATGTTTTTATTATTATTATTATATGTTTTTTTAATTACCTTCAGAGAGGAAGGGAGAGGGAGAGAGAGAGATAGAAACACCAGTGATGAGAATCACGGATCGGCTGCCTCCTGCACGCCCCCTACTGGAGATTGAGCCCGCCTCTCGGGCCTGTGCCCTGACCGGGAATCGAACCCTGACCTCCTGGTTCACAGGTTGATGCTCGGCCTCTGAGCCACGGCAGCCGGGCCTCCTTCCCGTTTTGCAGAGAGGGACTGCAGCGCAGAGCGGAGGGAGCTAGCCGAGGTCTCGGGGCATCGGTGGCGGACGCAGCCCTGGGTCTCACCCCATGTCTAAGAATTCCTGGAGAGGCGACGGGTCCTCTGCGGACTGCAAACCACTCAGCTCGGGGCTCAGGGCCTGGCTCAGGCCAGCAAAGGATTGTGGGAGGAGCAGAAGCGGGAAGAAAATGGGGGCGGAAGGGTGGGCGATGGCCTGGTGCCCCCCAGCTCAGGTGCAGATGCCCATCAGGGCTGCCTTATCTCTGAAGACCCTGCTGCTCTGGCCTGTGTGTGTCTACGAACACGGACAGCTTGTTCCCGTCTCGGTCTTGGAGTAAAACAAATGACCCTAGCCGTTAGCGGCTCCATGTTTCCCCTGGGCCTGGGTGCCCTGTGCCCCACCACCACCACCACCCAGAGCTCTGGCCCAGTGCCCAGCTCCATCTGCCTTGCCTTGGGGCCCCCAGGAAGCTTCTGACTCCAAACGTGCTGGCGCGTGGCCGGGCACCCACACCAGGAGGCCTTCAGGAGGCTGACCATGTGACTGGACTGGCTAGTATCTGTGAAGATGCGGTGTTAGTCAAGATGTGGTTCTTATCCAGGTGTAAACAGGCAGCTTCCACCCAGAAGGACCACGGACAAGTTTCTGAAGGAACAGAAACCAAACCTTGGCTGGGAGCGCCCCCAAATAGGGGGAGTGGGTCGGGGACGGAGCACATAACAGGTGCGCAGGAAGTGGGTCAGGGATGGAGCACATAGTAGGTGCGCAGGAAGTGGGTCACGGATGGGGCACGTAGTAGGTGCACAGGAAGTGGGTCAGGGATAGAACACATAGTAGGTGTGCAGAAAATGGGTCAGAAATGGAGCACGAAGTAAGTGCGCAGGAAATGCCTACTGAAGTGAACTTGCTGGTGCATCTCATTCTAATTCTGCATTTTACGTATCTATCTATCTATCTATTGTATCTATCTATCTATCTATATATGTATGATTGATTTTCCACAGAGAGGAAGCGAGAGGGATAGAGAGCTAGAAACATCAATGAGAGAGAAACATCGACCAGCTGCCTCTTGCATACCCCCTACTGGGGATGTGCCTGCAACCAATGTACATGCCCTTGACCGAAATCGAACCTGGGACCTTTCAGTCCGCAGACCGACGCTCTATCCACTGAGCCAAACCGGTTTCGGCTGCATTTTACGTCTTAAGGGCCAACTGGGCTCAGAGGTCTGAGGCTCCCAGGCCTCGTGGAGCTAGGCTGGCACCGCCAGGCTCTGGTGCCCACTGGCGGCTGCAAGGCCCCTCCGTGGCCTGGGCCCTGTTCCCTCAGCACCGACCCCCCTCTCCTCTGCGCCCTACAGCCACATCCTGGAGGCAGAGGCCCCTGAACTTGAGAGTTTGGGTTCGGCTTCTCTACTGGTTGCCCCTTGAGATTCCTTGCCCTGCCTTTGGCATGGAGTTACCCCAAAACTGGCTTTTCTCACCCTCACTGCCAGCTCCCTGGAAAAAACCTTCCAGCCCCAGCTTCTAGCGAGGGGGAGAGGGGGCCCCAGCGCTCACCGCCACCCAGGAGGGGTCACAGTGTGGACCCCAGGCTGCCCCTGATTCATGCTGGACAGACTGTAGAGTAGGGGTGTCGAACTCAATCAGAGAAGGGGCCAAAATCTAAAATCCAGCCTAAATCGCGGGCCGAATGGTTTACTGAACAGTCATAAACTGTCATTGTGATGGAAACGCAGCGGAGTGCAGTGATGACAGCGCGGTGCGGGCCACATTGCAAGGCCTGGCGGGACGGATTTGGCCCGCGGGCCCTGTGTTTGACACATGTGCTGTAGAGCCACTAACTCATTGAGCCCTCAGAGCTCCGGGAAGCAGGCACTATTAGTGCCTCCATTTCACAAATCAGGGGGAGCAGAGAGGGGGGTACGAAGAAGTATAGGCAGCGTGGCCAAGTCGGCCAACTAGTTAAGTTTCATTACAAATGAGGGGACACGGACAGCTCCCTCACCAGAGCGTGGGCAGTGCTGTGGGTGGGGGTTCTGGAAGCTGGGGGACCCACAGTGCCTGCTGGGTGTGCACCCAGTGGCCACGTGCTGGGAGCTGTCCCTCCACCCAGCCGCCCATTCAGACGCTCCGCATCCGTGGGGTTGGTTCCCCTCCACGCGCATAGGACCACCAGAGGCTCCCACAGCCCTTAGATATGAAGCAAAGCCGGAAGTAGAGCCTAAGCGCCCCGCCCCCACGGGTCCTAGACCCCGCCCCACATGCCCGCTCCCGCCCCTAATTGGTCTTGGCCCCGCCCACACACCTGATCCTGCCCCTACTTAGCCTTGGCCCCGCCCACACACCTGGTCCCGTTGCTACTTGGTCCTGGCCCCGCCCCCACCTGGCCCTAGCCCCGCCCCTTTCCCTGAGGCAGGAAGTAGCTCAATTCCCCGGTGGATTCTGATCTACAACTGCTCTGAGGATGTGTGTGTGCCTGGTTTACGGAGGGGGGTGGCAGTGACTGAGATGTATGCTCTGGGTTTTACACACACACACACACACACACACACACACACACACTAGAGGCCCAGTGCACAAATTCGTGCACCAGTGGGGTCCCTCAGCCTAGCCTGTGAAATCAGGCTGAAACCGGTTCTCAGACATCCCCTGAGAGGTCCCAGATTGCCAGAGGGCTCAGGCCAGGCTGAGACCCCACTGGTGCACAGTCAGGGCCGGGGAGGGAGGCTGGAGGTTGGCCAGCCAGGGAGGGACCAAGCGAGGGCTCCAGGGTGTGTCCAGCCCGCCTCGCCCAATCCCAATCAGCCGGACCCCAGCAGCAAGCTAATATACTGGTTGGAGCATCTGCCCCCTGGTGGTCAGTACATGTCATAGTGAGCGATTGATCGGCCCTAGCATATCATTAGCATATCATGCTTTGATGGGTTGAATGGCCGACCGGATGACTGAACACGTAGCATATCAGGCTTTTATTATATAGGGTTTTTGTTGATTGCAGAGAAGAAGGGAGAGGTAGAGATCGAAACATCAACGATCGGCTGCCTCCTGCACGCCCCTTTTGATGGGAATCGAACCTGAGACACTTCAGTCCGCAGGCCAACAACACTCTACCCACTGAGCCACACCAGCTAGGGCCATTCTCTGGCTTTCTGACCCCCCACATCCAGCCTCTAGGCCACCGAGGTAAAGACCAACCCCGATGTAGCGGAAGAGGTTGAGCTATGAGCAACGCAACATGGAAACCCCAGCCCGGAAGGCCTGGGGCCCCAGGACTAACCATATGGGGTGCCCCTCTCCCACCCCCTAAGGTTGCTTGAGATGAAATCAGATTGCATTGTGCAGCTTGGTTCATGTTACCTTAACAGGGACAAGAAAGGCCAGGTCCCTGCCTCTCTGCTCCCCCTCCCCCCGCCTAAACTCTCACACGGGTGTGACTACCATTGGGGGGGGCCACCGGGCCACACCTGCCCTGGGCCCTGTGGGTCCCCGCAACTAGGAACCCTTGAGCCTTGTGATCAAAGTGCTCCCAGGGGAGAGGGGCCTGGGGGTCCCTATCAGCAATGGCCACGTGCTGGGAGCTGTCCCTCCACCCAGCCGCCCATTCAGACGCTCCGTATCCGTGGGGTTGGTTCCCCTCCACGCGAATCGGACCACCAGAGGCTCCCACAGCCCTTAGAAATGAAGCAAAGCCGGAAGTAGAGCCTAAGCGCCCCGCCCCCACGCTCCTGCCCCTAATTGGTCTTGGCCCCGCCCACACACCTGATCCTGCCCCTACTTAGCCTTGGCCACGCCCACACACCTGGTCCCGTTGATACTTGGTCCTGGCCCCGCCCCCACCTGGCCCTAGCCACGCCCCCACACCTGGCCCCCACCCACACACCTGATCCTGCCCCTACGTGGCCTTGGCCCCATCCACACACCTAGTCCCATCGCTTCTTGGCCCTGGCCCCGCCCACACATTTGGCCCCGCCCAACCTGGTCCCGCCCCGTCCGGCTTAGGCCCCGCCCCCAGCCCACGGACTGACCAAGTTCCCGCTCTGCTGGCCTTCGCCTCAAGCCGCCTGCCCGCTGCTCCCTCCGCTCGGCCCTCCAGGTACCTTCCTCCCTGCGCTCGCTCACCAGTGGGGGGTCCTCACGCGGGTGCGGGCCCGTCCGCAGGAGCTGGCACGCTGCCTCGACTGAGGCAACTCAGAGTCCGCGAGGGACCGAGGCCTGCGGGGGCGCAGGGCTGCTCTGTGTGAGGGGCTCCGAGCAGACCCTCGGGGAAGGGTGGCGGTGTCCACGCCCTAAAGGAGCCGGTGGGACCCTGGTCACAGGCGCCCGCAATCCCCACAGAGCTGGTGGCGGTGGCAGCGGCGAGGCGCGCGCAGCAGGGCCTGGTGAGGCCTCGAGCCCCGTCTCGCGAGGTGTCAGGGTCTCGCGAGATCCGAGTTGGGCAGCGTGAAGGCGGGAAAAGCTCATTCCCCTCTCTCCCCGGTCACGTGAGCAGACTCGGTCACGTGAGCAGACTTCCGCAGAGGCAGGTTCAGGGCACGTGCTGCGGCCTGGCCTGTCAATCAGAGCATCCCGCTTCTGACTGCAGCGTGGACAAGGGGTCCGGGGGCACATTCTCTATTAGCTTTAAAGAGCCACCTCCCGCCCTGGCTGGTGTGGCCCAGTGGATAGAGCCCTGGCCTGCGGACTGAAGAGTCCCAGGTTTGATTCCGATCAAGGGCATGGATCTTGGTTGCGGGCACATCCCCAGTGCAGGGTGTACAAGAGGCAGCTGATAGATGTTTCTCTCTCATCGATGTTTCTAACTCTCTATCCCTCTCCCTTCCTCTCAGTAAAAAATCAATAAAACATATTTTTTTAAAAAACAAAAATTTTAAAGACATGAAAAGTAAAATAAAAAGTCACCTGCGCCCAAACTCTATGTGCCCTTCAGCCGTGTCTTGTTGGACCAGACCCAACATCCCTGGTCCCAGGACACACAACTCATTGTCCCTGTTGGCCCATTTCTGAGATGGCAAAACTGAGGCCCAGAGATGTTCCCGTCCCTTGTTTGCAGTTACAGAGCCCACAGGTGAACCCCGGCTGCCTGACTGCTCCCTGCACGAGTTTGGTTTAATCATCTTTTTATTGATGTCAGAGAGGAAAGGAGAGGGAGGGAGAGAGAAACATCCATGATGGAAGAGAATCATGGATCGGCTGCCTCCTGCACACACCTCCCACCCCACCCTTACTGGGATCGTGTCTGCAACCCAGGCTTGTGCCCTTGACCGAGAATCGAACCCGGGACCCTTCCGTCCACAGGCCGATGCTCTACCCACTGAGCCACACCGGCCAGGGCCAACACCTGAGCTTTTGGCTACATAGAGACGTGGGCTGGGGTAAGCAGTTTGAGTTTATCGTTCTCTGCCAAGATACCCAGAGGGGAGCAGGGAGAGAAACACAGCGAACAGGCGGGAAAACATGTCGCCGTGACTTCGCCAGGTGGCCGCTGTGCCTGCTGGGGTCCCACGGGTGTTAGGGAACACGCGCGAGGCGTCCACGGCCCCCGGGCCCGATGCCCGGGCCCCGTGGGAGCCGGGAGCCGGTGCCTGCGCGCAAGCAGCCAAGAACAGAGCTTGGCCCCCGGTGTTTATGTGGGAGCTGTGCCCGCGGGCTGGGCAGGGGCCCAGAACACTGCCAACGCCCAGGCTCCTCCGGGAGGGCCGCCGTCGTGCAGGGAGCAGCTGGGAGCCCTGGCCGCCCCCGCTGCCCGGCCCCCACTCAGAGCAGGCCCTGCAGCCCGGTCCCCCTCGAATGCACAGCCTCTGCTCCCCGCTCATCCTGCCGCCGCCTGCAAGGCTCCCTGGGCCTGTTTCCCCATCGGTGAGATGGGTTCCATGAGAGAGCCTGCCTGCAGCCCTGTCCTGAGGAGTCACCAGTGGCTCTACCCACTGGGCCACACTGTCTCAGCACAATGCACACAGTAGGTCTTCTCGAGAAACGGCAGCTGGCACACAGTCAGCTTCCACCTTACGACCGGGTCCTCCTCAGGGAAGCGGCAGCTCATCTGGGCCTCTGGCAGGTGACTCATGCAGGCTGATGCTCTATCCATTGAGCCACACTGGCCAGGGCAAAACATCTATACTTTATAAAAGGGTAATATGCTAATTAGACCAGACATGCACGGAGGACCTGCATGGATGACCCCTTAAACATAATATATATTAACATATATATATATTCACACACACACACACACACACACACACACACATATATATATATATATATATATATATATATATATATATATATATATATATATTTAAGGCCCTGGATATAAAGGGAGATTGGCACATTGTGTGTGTGTTTGTTTTAAATATATATATATATATATATTTTTAATTAAAATATATATTTTATTGATTTTTTTCAGAGAGGAAGAGAGAGAAATAGAGAGTTAGAAACATCGATGAGAGAGAGAGAGACATCAATCAGCTGCCTCTTGCACACCCCCTACCGGGGATGTGCCTGCAACCAAGGTACATGCCCTTGACTGGAATCGAACCTGGGATCTTTCAGTCCGCAGGCCGACGCTCTATCCACGGAGCCGCACCGGTTAGGGCAGTGAAAATATTTTTTTTAAAGACTCGATCTCACTAATCTGGCAAAGCGCAGGCAGAACCAATATTCCCCCTGAAGAGAGTGAGATAATTGTTTTCAACAAGGTGCCTCCGAGCGGCGTTTTTAATGTTTTCCGAATTGGAAAATCCAGCACAGACCTGGACATAAAAAGCCGCTCAAAATTAATTTTAGAAGCGCGAGTGAGCGGCATCTCCTGCTTCTGCACGCGGAAGCGGGAGGGAAGGGCGGACGGCCAGAGAGTTGGCAGGAGGGAGGGGGCGGCAGGCTGTGAATGGGAGGACAGAGGGGGCAGATGTGGGTGAGGGACCAGCCCAGCGTGACATCGGGGGTCTGGGGCTGTCAGTACACATGAACTGAAGGAACGAGAGCCCGGTCAGAGCTGCTTAAGCGACAGCAAGGACTGGCGCGCGCGCTCTCTCTCTCTCCCTCTCTCTCTCTCTCTCCCTCTCTCCCTCTCTCTCTCTCTCTCTCTCTCTCTCTCTCTCTCTCTCTCTCTCTTTAAATATATTTTATTGATTTTGTACAGAGAAGAGAGAGGGACAGAGAGTTAGAAACATTAATGAGAGAGAAACATGCATCATCTGCCTCTTGCACACCCCCCACTAGGGATGTGTCCGCAACCGAGGTCCATGCCCTTGACCGGAATCGAACCCGGGACCTTTCAGTCCGCAGGCCAATGCTCTATCCATTGAGCCACATCGGTTGCGGCTGGACTGGCTCTCTTGGAACCCGAGTCTCTGAGGCCTGGACAGCAAGCTGCTGCCCCGCCCCGCTTTAGCTCCAGCTTCCTGGCGCCCAGCCCTCTGCCCCTCGTCCCCCCCCCCCCCCAACCGAGTGCGGACCCCAAGCCTCCCCTGTCCACAGCCTTCCCCTTTCACACCCCAAGGCCACGTCCGGGGCCTGGCCGGACGGTGGGTGCCGGAGAAAGCGTGTTCTCCCTGCTCCTCTCTCTGCCTTCTCGCTGTGTGGCCTTAAGCAGGTGGCTCACCCTCTCTGAGCCTCAGACCGTCACGCTGGTTCCAGTTGGGGAAGGTGGGAATGCACCGACCCCGGGAGACAAGCGTGAGAGAGGGGGGAGCATCTGGGGACCCCCCCCTGCAGCCCTGTGTTCTCCCTGCTTCCGCCTCAAGGGGGAGGGGCGCCCGCCGGAGCCCCCCAACTCAGCGGATGACGTTTCATGCTGTAGCCCCAGTTATCTGTTTCCCAGGAAACAAGTGAGGGACAGTGACTGCAGCAACGCACACGCTTACACATACACATACACACACGCACACGTACGCGTACGCGCACCCCGGCTGCCACCCAGACTGACAATTAACAGGAATGCAGTGAATGTTAGCAGGAGCCGCCTCGGCCTGCTGCTCCCTGCCGCCCGGACACCCAGGGGACACCCAGAAATGGGGAACCAGGATGGCGCCCTCTCTGACCCACAGCCCCGCCATGACCTCTTCCGGATGGATGGGCATGAGGGTCCCGCCCTGCCCCCCCACTGCCTGCCTGGCTCCCCCACAGGCTGCCCCAGCACGTGGCCAGCCACCCCACCTGCCATTTCCCTCTCGGCTAAAAGGCTGGCCCCTCAGCCCCATTCTCTTTTCTTTTTTTTTCTTTTTTTGGCAAGCCCTTATTTATTCATAAAAGCTACCGTTCACCGGGGCCTCTTGCCTCGCAGCTACAGTGCCCTTGATTCAGATGCCAGCGTGGCGAGTGCCAGGTGGCAGCCAAGATGGGGAGACAAGCATTATTCCATTCGGGTGTCATCTCCCTCTTTTTTCAGTCTCAGAGGCCCACTCCATGCTGGCAATTCTATAGGATTGTCGTCCGAACGAACTGAAGGTAGAAGTTAAAGTTGAGCTGACCTCTGGGGGGGGGGAGGGGAGTCGAAGGAGGGGCTTGAAAGAAGGAGGACTCTGTAGGACAGCCTACAGAGTTCCCCTTGCCTTCCTCTGACCTTGCTCCTCACTGCTCCTCAGAGGTCATAATCACACCAGGGCAGAAGCCATCCGAGCGGGAAGATGGGCATCTTTCAGCTCTGTGTTCTGTCCAGGGTTAATTGCATCTTTCCGCCTGAAGGGATTCTGTGTTTCCTAGCAGACACTACAGATATTGCATCTCAGATCGCCTCCTATTTTCCAGCTCACATTTGCATTCATCCGGGTCTCTCTTTCCCTGGCTGCCGTCCCCGCCTTGCCTTCCATCCTGCCCCCCCCCATCGCTCAACGTCTGTGTGTGCCAATTAACTGCCATCTTAGTTTGGTTGATTTGCATACCACTCCTGATTGGCTGGTGGGTGTGGCGGAGGTACGGTCAATTTACATGTTTGTCTATTATTAGGTAAGACTAGAGGCCTGCTGCCTGGATTCATGCACCAGTGGGGTCCCTCAGCCTGGCTTGCAGAATCAGGCCAAAACCGGCTGTCTGGCATCCCCTGAGGAGTCCCAGATTGTGAGAGGGTGCAGGCCAGCCGAGGGACCCCACCAGTGCATGATCGGGGTTGGGGAGGGACACAGGAGTTCTGCCCTCCCGTGGTCAATGCATGTCATAGCGACTTGTCAACCAGTCGGCTGTCTCCCCCCTGGTGGTCAGCGCACGTCATAGCAAGTGGTTGAGCCGCCTTGGCATATCATTAGCATATTATGCTTTGATTGGTTGAGCAGACCGCCAGACACTTAGCACATTAGGCTTTTATTATATAGGATGTTATTTATTTTAGAATATATTTCTATTGATCTTAGAGAGGAAGGGAGAGGGAGAGAATCAATGATGAGAGAGAATCATGGATCGGCTGCCTCCTGCACGCCCCACACTGGGGACAAAGCCTGCTCCCCGGGCCCGCGTCCCCTCAGCCGCGGGTAAGGAGCCCGTGCACGGCTGGGGCAGCGGCGAGGGCTCTGCCAACAGCTGGCGGGGCAGGCGCCATGGTTCGGCGACGCCCCAGTAACCAGAGATCTCGCCCCGTGCAGCACTATTTCACCGTGAACTTCAGCCATGAGAACCAGAAGGCCTTGGAGCTGCGGACGGAGGATGCCAAGGACTGTGACGAGTGGGTGGCGGCCATCGCTCACGCCAGGTGCGTCTCCCCCAGCCCCGGGGTCCACACACGGACGGCTGAACCCTGAGCCTGTGGGCCCGACCGGGCAAACCCACACCTTAGGACGAGGGAAGGAGGCAGCGGAGGAGAGGAGGGGCGATGGGAGCTTGACAGAGACAAGTTTGGGCATCAGAAGGTACGTGAGGTTCGCCCTGGCCCATGTTGCTCAGTGGATAGAGCGTCGGCTTGGGGACGGATGAGTCCCAGGTTCGATTCCCGTCAAAGGCACGGATCTCGGTTGCAGGCTTCTCCCCACCTGGACCCTGGTCAGGGCATGTGCAGGAGGCAACTCATGGATGTGTCTCTCTCACATCAATGTTTCTCTCTGTCTCTCCCTCTCCAACTCTCTCTCTCTCTAAAAAAAAAAAAAAAAAAAAAGGTACATGAGGTTGGGCACTGGCCTGGTACCCCATCCTAAGCAGTCTTTATTTATTTACTTTTATTAATTTCAGAGAGATGAAAGGAGAGGGAGAGAGAAGCATCCATGAGGAGGGAGAATCATCGATCTGCTGCCTCCTGCATGCCCTCTATTGGGGATGTTTCTGCAACCAAGGTACATGCCCTTGACCGGGGACTTGAACCCAGGACCCTTCGGTCTGCAGGCCGGCGCTCTATCCACTGAGCCACACCGGCCAGGGCCAGCAGGGTTGTTCTGAGAATCACGTGGCATCTTGTATGCAAAGGGGACCGGGAGATGACAGCGTCCTCATTTGTCACACATTCTGATCATCAGGATGGAAATAACTGGACTTCCCTCCTCTCCCCCCGCCCCCCAAAAATAACAGACATCAGTCTGGCCCTGGCCGGTGTGGTTCAGTGGGTAGAGCGTTGGCCTGTGGACCTGAGGGTCCCGCGTCCGATTCCGGTCAAGGTCAAGTACCTCGGTTGCAGGGTCCTCCCCGGCCCAGGCCTTGCTCGGGGCATGTGCAGAGGGCAAGCCCATCAATGTGTCTCTCTCACATCGATGTTTCTTTCTCTCTCTCTCTCTCTCTCTCTCTCTCTCAAACCAATGGAAATATCCTCAGGTGAGGATAAGGAAAAAAGAAAGAAAAGTTTAAAAAGTATGTCTCAGTCTGGCGGATGCTATGGTAGCGGAAGTCAAGGGTGTTTCTGGGACGCCCCACCCAGTCAGGGCGGGGGGCGGGGTCCGGAAGGTTCTGGGGACCCAGAGCTAAGCTAGGAAAGAGGACGGAGCTGGTCCAGGGAAGGGCGTCGGGGGGGAGGGGGGCGCGCGCGCAGAGGATGCTCCCAACAGAAGCCCTGTCTGTGCAAAGGCCCTGTGGTGCCTGGGGTGGGGCCGGGGGCCGTGGGAGGAAGCAGTGGTCCGAGCGCAGGGAAGGGGCTGGGCGACCAGTAGCAGCGTCCGGGGGAGGCCAGCCCCGGGCCCGGGCCGCGGTGGGAGCCCAGGGGCGGGGCGGGCCGTGCCTGACCGCCGCGGCCGCCTGTGCCCACAGCTACCGGACGCTGGCCACGGAGCATGAGGCGCTGATGCAGAAGTACCTGCACCTGCTGCAGATCGTGGAGACCGAGAAGACGGTGGCCAAGCAGCTGCGGAGGCAGATCGAGGACGGGGAGGTGGAGATCGAGCGGCTGAAGGCAGAGGTGACTGCCGGCCGGGATGGGGAGGGGGCGGGAGGGCCATAGGACCGGGCGGCTCCCCACCGCGGCCCCGCCAGCCTCCACCCCTGAGACCAGGGATGCTGGCCCAGCGGGAAGGTCCTGGGGTCGGATGTGGATTCAGATCCCACTTCTGCCACCTACGCCTGCAACCTGGAGCGGACCCCTAACCTGTGTGTGCCCCCCCCCCTCTTTTTCTTTTAACTCATTCGTGTTTATTTCAGAGAGGGAGGGCGAGGGGGAGAGAGAAACGTCCAGGATGAGAGAGAATCACGGACCGGCTGCCTCCTGCACGCCCCACGCTGGGCATGGAGCCCACAGCCCGGGCCTGTGCCCTGAGCGGGAATGCAGCCGTGGCCTTCTGGTTCGTAGGTCGACGCTCACCGCTGAGCCGCGCCCCCGGCCGGCCCCTGTGCCTCCCCTTCTTGTGGGCTTTCTTACATCTACCCCTCAGGGCTGCGAGGTTACGTCTGGGTAGATTCCTATTCTGGGATGGCACACCCACGGAGTAAGCCTTCCGCGTTACCAGCCTAAGGCTCCGGGGGTGGGCGCCGACGGATTTTGGGCCTGCTGGCGCCCAATTGCAATGCCCTTGTCACCCCCACACATCCAGACCTGGGGAACCCTCCCAGGCTCAGAGGTCCCCTCCTGGGGACTCCCTGCCCTGCCCCTTCCTGCCTGGCACATGGTAGGTGCTCAATAAGGACGTTGGACACATGGCACTCAGTAAGGCCATTGGGCACATAGTAGGCGCTCAATAGGGGTGTCGGGCACACGGTAGGCGCTCAGTAGGGGTGCCGGGCACACAGGAGGCGCTCAGTAGGGGCGCTGGGCACACAGGAGGCGCTCAGTAGGGGCGCCGGGCACACAGTAGGTCTCCTCAGTAGGGGCGTCAGGCACACAGTAGGGGCGCCTGGCACACAGTAGGCGCTCAGCAGGGGCACCGGGCACACAGTAGGCTCTCAGTAGGGGCGCCGGGCACACAGTAGGCGCTCAGTAGGGGCGCTGGGCACACAGGAGGCGCTCAGTAGGGGCGCCGGGCACACAGGAGGTGCTCAGTAGGGGTGCCGGGCACACAGTAGGTGCTCAATAGGGGCGCCGGGCACACAGTAGGTGCTCAATAAGGGCGCCGGGCACACAGTAGGTGTTCCATAAGGGGGTCAGGCTCTGTGGTGGGCACCGGAGAAGCAGAGGTCTGACTGTGGGTCCCAGAGCGCCTTTGGCACAAGCATGGAGCTCAAGGGCCCCCGGCTCCGGAAGTGAGTCATTTCGAGGCCGACGTGGGTGTGGGCTGGTGCTGCCTCTGCCCCAAATCAGGGGTTCCGGGGTCGGACGTGGGGGTTTGGAGGGCAGAGAAGGGGTGGTGCAGGGGCGGCTGTGAGGGTGTGCGGCAGCGGAAGCCTGTTTGTGGGAATTTTTAAAAAAATATATATATTTTACTGATTTTTTACAGAGAGGAAGGGGGAGGGATAGAGAGCCAGAAACATCCATCAGCTGCCTCCTGCACACCTCCTAGTGGGATGTGCCCGTAACCCAGGCACACGCCTTTGACTGGAATCGAACCTGGGACCTTTCAGTCCTCAGGCCGACGCTCTATCCACTGAGCCACACCGGTTTCGGCCAGAGATTTTTTTTTCAAGGAGACTCTGCAGGGCTGGCTGGTCCAGCTATAGGGCCACCCCCATTCTCTGTCTCTCGCCCACACATACCCCCCCGCAGGGCGCAGGGCACCTGTCTGCTCTGGCCCGGCTCCGGACACGGAGGCACAGAGCCCAGGGCCCAGGTGGCGGGAGGCACTGAGAAGCCGGGGAGTGGCAGGCGGCCCTGTAACCAAGACCAGGTCTTACAGGTCAGAGCTGGGAGGGCTCAGGACACTGGAGGCCGGGCCCAGACCTGGCTCCCTCGGCTCAGACCCCCTGCCAGTTACCTCTCCCCCGGAAGTCGGTGGATTAAAGGGTGCACATTAGGCCGGCGTGGCTCCGTAGTTGAACGTTGACGTAGGAACCAGGAGGTCACGGGTTCGATTCCCGGTCAAGGGCACAGGCCCGGGGTTGCGGGCTCCATCCCCAGTATGAGGCGTGCAGGAGGCAGCCGATCCGTGATTCTCTCTCATCATTGATATTTCTCTCTCCCTCTCCCTTCCTCTTGAAATAGATAAAAATATATCTTTTTTTAAAAAAAGAAAGCCAGTCTTTGGGGCGGGGAGCAGCGGGGGACAGGTAGGCAGTTGAGTCACCAGGCTCACACCATCCCTTCTGCTCAAATTCCTCCTGTGCCAGAGCCACCCGTCGGGCTCCTATCTGCCCTGCAAAACCTCTTCTGGAAAGCCCTTCCCATTTCCGCGGGGGCAGCCAGAGCCGGGCGCTCGCCGGTGAGCTGGCTGTGAGGTCAGCAGGGCAGCTCTCGATGCCAAGCGAGGAAACCAGGGTTCAAAGCCGGCCCACCCACCCCCGAGGGGCCTGCCAGGGCAAGAGCAAGGCTGGCTCTCTGAGCTCACTGGGGCTCCTCTGGGGCCTGGGCCCTGGGTGGCCCAGCCCCCTCCCCCCTCGCTCCCCGCTTAATTGTACCTATTTTTCCCTGGTCCTGCTGTGTGGATGTCCTGGAATGCCTCTCCCTTAGGGACTGCACCGATTTTAAATGCATACGCACGCACACACATACGTACATACACACACATACACATACACGTCGCCCAACTAAAGGGAGAAGGATACCAGGTGCAAATCCCAAACTTTGTGAAGAAAGCAGGCTAGCAGCCCAGCCAGCGTGGCGCAGTGGTTGAGTGTTGACCTCTGAACCAGGGGGTCAGGGTTCGATTCCCGGTCAGGGCACAGGCCCGGGTGGCGGGCTCCGTCCCCAGTGTGGGGCGTGCAGGAGGCAGCCGGTCGATGATTCTCTCTCATCATGGATATTTCTCGCTCCCTCTCCCTTCCTCTCTCTGAAATCAATAAAAACGTATATTTTTAAAAATACATTTTATTGATTTTTGTACAGAGAGGAAGAGAGAGGGATAGAGAGTTAGAAATATCGACGAGAAAGAATCATCAATCTGCTGCCTCCTGCACACCCCACACTGGGGATGTGCCCGCAACCAATGTGCATGCCCTTGACCGGAATCGAACCCGGGACCTTTCAGTCCACAGGCTGACACTACCCACTGAGCCAACTCATTTTCAGCATAAAAATATATTTTTTAAATGTATTTTTATTGGTCTCAGAGAGGGAGGGAGAGGGAAGGAGAGAGAGAGGAACATCCATGATGAGAGAGAATCATGGATCGGCTGCCTCCTGCACGCCCCTTGAGTCCGCAGGCCGACGCTCTACCCACTGAGCCACACTGGCTAGGGGCCGTGGTCGGCAAACCATGGCTTGCGAGCCACATGGGGCTCTTTGACCCCCTTGAGTGTGGCTCTTCCACAAACCACCACGGCCTGGGCCAGTCTGTGTTGAAGAAGTGGTGGTAGAAGACGTTTAAGTTTAAAACATGTGGCTCTCCAGAGAAATGCCAATCGTTGTCCTGTTGATATTTGGCTCTGCGGACTCATGAGTTTGCCGACTCCTGGGTCAGGGCAATAAAAACATATTTTTTTAAAAAACCGGCTAAGACGGCAAACTTTATGTTGCAGACATCTGACCCCCCCCCCCAAAAAAAAAAAACAAAAAAAAAAAAACAAGCATTGCCTGGCCGGTGTGGCTCAGTGGATAGAGCGTCCGCCTGTGGACTGAAAGGACCCGGGTTCGATTCTGGTCATGGGCTTGACCCCCAGTGGGGGGTGTGCAGGAGATAGCCGATCCAGGATTCTCTCTCATCATGGATATTTCTCTTTCTTTCTCCGAAATCAATAAAATATTTTTTAAAAAATATTACTTTAAGCCGAAACCGGCTCAGTGGTAGAGCGTCGGTCTGCAGATTGAAAGGTCCCGGGTTCGATTCTGGTCAAGGGCATGTACATTGGTTGCGGGCACATCTCTGGTAGGAGGTGTGCAAGAGGCAGCTGATCAGTGTTTCTCTCTCATCGATGTTTCTGTCCCTCTCCCTTCCTCTGTGAAAAATCAATAAAATATATTTTTAAAAAATATTACATTAAAAAGAACAGCTGCAGCAGCAGCAGAAAACCCAAGCGTCACGGCAGCCACGGTAGAGGCACGGGGACAGGTTCAGGCCCCAGGGGACGGGACAGGGACAGGGGTCACTCAGCTGGAGCCCAGCGGCCAGGGACCCAGGGGGGCAGGTCCCCCAGACGCGGGCCCAGGCTGGTGTCTGGCCCAGCGACCTCCCCCGGAGCCAGGGGCCTCGGCTCCCCACGCGCCCGTGGCCCTAGCGGCGCTGACCCGGGTGTCTGTCCCAGATCGCGTCCCTGCTCAAGGACACGGAGCGGATCCAGTCCACCCAGACCGCCACCGCCCCCAGCGACGAGGACAGCGACATCAAGAAGATTAAGAAGGTCCGCCGCCCGCCCCCCGCCCCGCTGGGAGTCCAGGGCGCCAGGAGGCTCAGAGGCACCCAGCGCCTCGCCCGGGACTTTGCACTCCTGAGCCCTGGTCCCCGCTCACCCAGGTCCCCCACTCACACTGGTCCCCCGGCCCCCCCCGTCCCCGCCCACCCAGGTCCCCCCTCACCCTGGAACCCGCTCACCAAGGTCCCCCCTCACCCTGGTCCCCCACTCACCCCGGGCCCCCCCCCCCCCCCCGTCCCCGCCCACCCAGGTCCCCCCTCACCCTGGTCCCCGCTCATCCAGGTCCCCCCTCAGCCTGGTCCCCCATTCACCCTGGTCCCCGCCACCCCTGGTTCCCGCCCCCCCGTGGTCCCCGCCCACCCAGGTCCCCCCCACCCCGGTCCCTGCCCCCCGTGGTCCCCCACTCGCCCTGGTCCCCGACCCCCTGATCCCTGCTCACCATGGTCCCCCGCTCACCCTGGTCCCCCCTCAACCTGGCCCCCGCTTACCTTGGTCCCTGCCCCCCTGGTCCCCGCCCCCCCTGGTCCCGGTCCTACCCCCCCCCACCCCCCCACCCCCATCCCCGCTCACCCTGGTCCCTCCGTCCCCCCTGGTCCCCCTCAGAGGCACCCAGTGGTCCCTGGGTGCCTCTGCCCCAGCGCCTGCCCTCCCTGCAGCCCTGGACCCTGCAGCCCATTGGCCCGCCCTGAGGGGTGGGGGGCTCCCAGTGGCCCCAGCCGGCCCCCCCAGCACTGAGGCCCCGCCCGCTCCCAGGTGCAGAGCTTCCTGCGCGGCTGGCTGTGCCGCCGCAAGTGGAAGACGGTCATCCAGGACTACATCCGGTCGCCGCACGCCGACAGCATGCGCAAGCGCAACCAGCTGGTGTTCAGCATGCTGGAGGCCGAGGCCGAGTACGTGCAGCAGCTGCACATCCTGGTCAACAACTTCCTGCGGCCGCTGCGCATGGCCGCCAGCTCCAAGCGGCCACCCATCACGCACGACGACGTCAGCAGCATCTTCCTCAACAGGTGGGCGCCCCCGCCCCCCCCTCTGCAGGGGCGCCCCATGGGGGGGGCCACACCCGCGCCAGGCCTCCCCCGGGACCCCGCCCGTGCAGAGGAGGAAACCGGCCGGAAGGAAGGCCGGTGCCCAGGTCACATGGAGGAAGCCACGCCCCCCCCAAACACGTGGTTTGGGGGGCAGAAGGGCAAAGGGTCCCGCCCTCACAATGTACCTCTAGGGCTGGTTCTGAGCACAGCCCCCTCTGCTGCCCCCCATGAGGGGACACGGGTTGATGTTTGGGGACTTTTAAAATATATTTTATTGATATTTTATAGAGAGGAAGAGAGAGGGATAGAGAATTAGAAACATCGATGAGAGAGAGTCATCCATCAGCTGCCTCCTGCACACCCCCTATTGGGGATGTGCCGGCAACCAAGGTCCATGCCCTTGACCGGAATCGAACCCGGGACCTTTCAGTCCGCAGGCCGACGCTCTATCCACTGAGCCACACCGGTTTTGGCATGGGGACTTTTTAAAAATAAATATTTTTTTATTGGTTTCACAGAGAGAGGGAGAGAGAGAGAGAGAGAGAGAAACATCAACGTGGATCGGCTGCCTCCTGCACGCCCCACACTGGGGATGGAGCCCGCCCCCCGGGCCTGTGCCCTGACCTGGTTCCTAGGTCCACGCTCAACCACTGAGCCACACGGCCGGGCCCCTCTGTGGCTGCAGCCGCCACACCTGAGCGGCGGTGTCCTTCCTGTCCGGTCCCCACGGGCCTGTGATGGGGCTGTGGGCAGGGACACGTCGTGGGGGCAGGCGCACAACACAGGGGCTGCCCTCCCACGGATCGGGGGACCCCCCAGCTCCCGGAAGGGCCAGGCTGTAAGCATGTGAGACCTTGTGGGCCAGCGGGTCTCCCTCAAAACTGACCATTCAGCCCTGGCCGGGCCCCTCGGGCCAACAGAGGTCGTTACAAATGTCAAGGGTTTGGGTGCGGGTTCTGATCTGGGCACAGACAAGAACCCACCAACGAATGCATCCATTGGGGGGACAACAAATCAATGTTTCTCTCTCCCCCACATCAGTCCATTCAAACGAACAAAACTGCCCTGGCCAGTGTGGCTCAGTGGCTAGAGCGTCGGCCTGCAGACCCAAGGGGCCCCAGGTTTCCATTCCGGTCAAGGGCACGTTTCTTGATGGCAGGCTCGCCCCCGGCCCCCAGGCCCTGGTTGGGGCGCGTGCAGGAGGCAACCTATTGATTTGTTTCTCTCCCATTGACGTTTCTCTCCGTCTCTCCCTCTCCCTCCCGCTCTCCCTAAAAATCAATGGGGGAGTGTCCTCGGGGGAGGATGAACCACAAAGCCTCGTCCTGGCCAGCTGGTAACAACCGGCTTTCTAGCCTGGGATGGTCCCAGCTGCTGTTCTGCCTCAGCCCCCAGGGGCTTCCCGATGTCACCTCTGGAAACTCCTAGCCCTTTTTCATCGGGGGCCCCCGTATTCCTTCCGCTCTGCCCCCCCCCCCAAACTACAGTCCGTGGGACCCGAGGGGTTTTCACCGCAGAGAAAGGGGTTCGCTGCTGGAGTCTCCCCGGGGACCCCCAAGCCGTGTACACCTCGGGGGGTGCAGGGGGAGGCACCCCAAGGCAGAGCTCCCCGCTTTCCCTTCCAGCGAGACCATCATGTTCCTGCACCAGATCTTCTACCAGGGCCTGAAGGCGCGGATCTCCAACTGGCCCACGCTGGTCCTGGGTGAGTCCCGGCCCCCCACCTGCAGGGCCCCCCCTCCAGGCCAGGGCGCGTCCTGGGGACACCAAGCGACCCCTGAGGGAGCCCGGGAGGACAGACATGGATGGAGCTGCTGCTGGAGGAGGTGACATAGCCTTCGTTCTTTATCTGCTTCTCCCATCCAGCTAAATAAAGAGCGAATATGCAAATGGTCCTCACTCCCTCACACCATAGGGCTCTGGGGAGAGAGGGATGGGGACCAGCCAGGCCCAGATGAGCTCTGGAGAGAGGAACGGGGACCAGCCAGGCACAAATGAGCTCTGGAGAGAGGAACAGGGACCAGCCAGGCACAGATGAGCTCTGGAGAGAGGAGCGAGGACCAGCCAGGCACAGATGAGCTCTGGAGAGAGGAGCGAGGACCAGCCAGGCACAGATGAGCTCTGGAGAGAGGAGTGAGGACCAGCCAGGCACAGATGAGCTCTGGAGAGAGGAGTGAGGACCAGCCAGACACGAATGAGCTCTGGAGAGAGGAGCGGGGACCAGCCAGGCACAGATGAGCTCTGGAGAGAGGAACGGGGACCAGCCAGGCACAGATGAGCTCTGGAGAGAGGAGCGGGGACCAGCCAGGCACAGATGAGCTCTGGAGAGAGGAACGGGGACCAGCCAGGCACAGATGAGCTCTGGAGAGAGGAGTGAGGACCAGCCAGGCACAGATGAGCTCTGGAGAGAGGAGTGAGGACCAGCCAGACACGAATGAGCTCTGGAGAGAGGAGCGGGGACCAGCCAGGCACAGATGAGCTCTGGAGAGAGGAACGGGGACCAGCCAGGCACAGATGAGCTCTGGAGAGAGGAATGGGGACCAGCCAGGCACAAATGAGCTTGGGAAGAGAGGAATGGGACCAGCCAGGCACAGATGAGCTCTGGAGAGAGGAATGGGGACCAGCCAGGCACAGATGAGCTCTGGAGAGAGGAGCGAGGACCAGCCAGGCACAGATGAGCTCTGGAGAGAGGAATGGGGACCAGCCAGGCACAGATGAGCTCTGGAGAGAGGAACGGGGACCAGCCAGGCACAAATGAGCTCTGGAGAGAGGGATGGGGACCAGCCAGGCACAGATGAGCTCTGGAGAGAGGAGCGGGGACCAGCCAGGCACAGATGAGCTCTGGAGAGAGGAGTGAGGACCAGCCAGACACAGATGAGCTCTGGAGAGAGGAGCGGAGACCAGCCAGGCACAGATGAGCTCTGGAGAGAGGAATGGGGACCAGCCAGGCACAGATGAGCTCTGGAGAGAGGGATGGGGACCAGCCAGGCACAGATGAGCTCTGGAGAGAGGAATGGGGACCAGCCAGGCACAAATGAGCTCTGGAGAGAGGGATGGGGACCAGCCAGGCACAGATGAGCTCTGGAGAGAGGAGCGGGGACCAGCCAGGCACAGATGAGCTCTGGAGAGAGGAACGGGGACCAGCCAGGCACAGATGAGCTCTGGAGAGAGGGATGGGGACCAGCCAGGCACAGATGAGCTCTGGAGAGAGGGATGGGGACCAGCCAGGCACAGATGAGCTCTGGAGAGAGGAGCGGGGACCAGCCAGGCACAGATGAGCTCTGGAGAGAGGAATGGGGACCAGCCAGGCACAGATGAGCTCTGGAGAGAGGAACGGGGACCAGCCAGGCACAGATGAGCTCTGGAGAGAGGAATGGGGACCAGCCAGGCACAAATGAGCTTGGGAAGAGAGGAATGGGACCAGCCAGGCACAGATGAGCTCTGGAGAGAGGAATGGGGACCAGCCAGGCACAAATAAGCTCAGGAGAGAGGAATGGGGACCAGCCAGGCACAAATGAGCTCAGAAGAGAGGAATGGGGACCAGCCAGGCACAAATGAGCTGTGGCCTGGGAGAGGGACAAGCCGCCTACCCATGGGCCCCTGCGGGTGCAGCTGACCCGGGCAAAGCCAGCCCGTGTCCAGGGTTCCTGCAGCCAGCCAGAGGGAGGGAATCCTGGGTCCCGGGTGCGGGGAGAGGCTAAGGCAGTTAGGGACGATCAGGCCAGCAGGGGAGCGGTTAGGGGCAATCAGGCTGGCAGGCAGAGGGGTTAGGGGCCATCAGGCAGGCGAGCAGTTAGGAGCCAGCGGTCCCGGATTGTGAGAGGCAGTCAGACGTCCCGCAAAGGGTCCTGGATGGGAGAGGGTGCAGGCCGTTCTGAGGGACCCCCCCTCCCATGCATGAATTTCGTGCACCGGGCCTCTAGTTTACAAATAATGTCCACGCACCCATGGGCGAAAACTCGGGAACCCCCTGCCGCTCTGCCTCGCCGGGACCCCGCTGCAAACACGGGGCTTGCCCCCAGCAGGGCTGTTTTCTCCCGTTTTGTGTGCTTGCAAACACACTGCATGTAGATTTCGGGTCTCGCCACGGGTGTTTGTAACAGGTCTGCCTGCTGCTGGAGGCGGGGTGCTCAGCACAGCACCCCCTGGCTCCTAACTGCTCACCCGCCTGCCTGCCTACCCCTGTCCTCCAGGGCACGTGTCAGACTCGACAGGGCCAGTGGTTAGCGCACCGGCCCATGGACTAAAGGGTCTCGGGTTCGATTCCGGTCCCGGGCGTGTGCCTCTGTGGCAGGCTCGATCCCGGCCCTGGTCAGGGCGGGTACGGGAAGCAACTAGTCGATGTGTCTGTCTCTCTCTGTCTCTCTCCTTCCCTTCCACGGTCTCTTAAGTATCAGTGGGAAAACATCCTTGGGGGGAGGATTAACAAAAATATACCTGAGATTCCGATGGGACCCCACGTCCCCTCCAAAGGCAGGCGCTGTCTGTGGGGGGAGGCCCTGACCCCGCTGACCCCAGTGACCCTGCCGACCCCACAGCCGACCTGTTCGACATCCTGCTGCCGATGCTGAACATCTACCAGGAGTTCGTGCGCAACCACCAGTACAGCCTGCAGATCCTGGCGCACTGCAAGCAGAACCGCGACTTCGACAAGCTGCTCAAGCACTACGAGGCCCAGCCCGACTGCGAGGAGCGCACGCTGGAGACCTTCCTCACCTACCCCATGTTCCAGGTGCGTCTGCCCTCCCCCCGCCCCCTCACCCTGCCCCCAACCCCCATCCTCGTGCTCCTCGCCGCTCCTCCCCCGCCCAGACCTTCCTCACCTCCCCCAGGTCCCAGGTCCCAGAGCGTCCTCACCGCCCCCCTTCCCCTCCCCCGTCCCGGTGCGTCCCCACCTCCCCGTCCCAGGTGGGCCCCGGCCTGCCTGCGCCACGAGGGAGCCAGTGCGCCATCCCGCAGCCACAGGGAGAGGCTGGCCCTGCCGTGCCTGCTGGGGCTGGAGAAGGGGGGCGGCGGGGGAGAAGGGGGGACGGGGCTGCCCCACAGGCAGGCGCAGTGGGAAGGGGCTGTGCTCCTCCTGGTCCCCAGGCCCTGCCCCTTCACAGGTCCTCCTCGGAGCTGAGGGCACCCTCCCCAGTGCCGCTCTGTGCCCCCTCTCCCCATCCCTCCGCACCCGCCCCCAGATCCCCAGGTACATCCTGACGCTGCACGAGCTGCTGGCGCACACGCCCTACGAGCACGTGGAGCGCAACAGCCTGGACTACGCCAAGTCCAAGCTGGAGGAGCTGTCCCGGTGAGCCCCGCCCCGGTGCCCCCCCCAACAGGGCGGCGCGCGGCCCCCAACAGCCTGACCCCGAGGGGGCTGGGGGGGCCCTCGCGTGCTCAAAGCCCCAGCAGCCCCCCTCTAGGCCCCCTCAGCTCCTGACGCGGGGGCCTCCTGCAGGGCAGAGGGGCGGGGAGCCAGGGAGGGCGCTGCTGCCCCGCTGGCAGGGGCGGGGGCGGGGGCGGGGCGGGGTCTGATTCCGGGGTTTCTGATGGGCCAGTCAGGGGTGAGCCGACCGGAAGAGTGGGGGAGGTGTGCAGGGAGGAGGGTCCGCGGACGGGTACCAATCCCACACGCACTTCCAACGGGGGCTCCTGGCCCTGAGGACACCTGACCCAGGGCACCGGGCACAGGGTGGGCACAGGGCAGGCACAGGGTGAGTACAGGGTGGGCACAGGGCAGGCACAGAGCGGGCACAGGTGCAGACACAGCAGACACAGGTGCAGCAGACACAGGGTGGGCACAGGGTGGGCAGAGGGCAGGCACAGGGTGAGTACCGGGCAGGCACAGGTCGGGCACAGAGCGGGCACAGGTGCAGACACAGCAGACACAGGTGCAGCAGACACAGGGTGGGCACAGGGTGGGCACAGGGCAGGCACAGGGTGAGTACAGGGCGGGCACAGAGCGGGCACAGGTGCAGACACAGCAGACACAGGTGCAGCAGACACAGGGTGGGCACAGGGTGGGCACAGGGCAGGCACAGGGTGAGTACAGGGCGGGCACAGAGCGGGCACAGGTGCAGACACAGCAGACACAGGTGCAGCAGACACAGGGTGGGCACAGGGTGGGCACAGGGCAGGCACAGGGTGAGTACAGGGCGGGCACAGGTCGGGCACAGGTGCCGACACAGCAGACACAGGTGCAGCAGACACAGGGTGGACACAGGGCGGGCACAGGTGCAGGCAGCACCCAGCTGCCCAGGAATGTGGCCTAAGACACTGACCCCGTCCCCCGGGTCCCAGCGTGCAGCCCACTGGGACTAAGGTGATGTGCCAGGACCGCCCTGGCCGGGTGGCTCAGTAGATAGGGCCCCGGCCCTCGGGCTGAAGGGTCCTGGGCTCTGTATCTCGGATTAGGAACCGGCTGTGCCGAGCGTCCCTCCCACACTGCCTGTCCCTGCAGTTCACGGAGGTCAGACTCAGCTGAGCCACAGCTGATCGCCAGGCCCCCTCGTCATAATCCGGTTTAGCCCTGACCAGTGTGGCTCAGTGGACAGAGCGTCGGCTTGTGGACTGAAGGGTCCCGGGTTCGATTCCGGTCAAGGGCATGGACCTTGGTTGCGGGCACAACCCCAGTGGGGGGTGTGCAGGAGGCAGCTGATCGATGTTTCTCATCCATGTCTCTATCCCTCTCCCTTCCTCTCTGTAAAAAATCAGTAAAATATATCTTTTAAAAATAATCCGATTTAGAGCCAGTATTTTAAAAACCAACATATAAGAGGGTTCCGGGAGGAAAGAAAAAAAAATTACAAAGGCCCTGAGAAGGCATTGGCAGGAGCCTTGAAACCTATCACGTTTGCCACAAACTTGTGAATTTGTGAGTTCACATTCATGAAGGGGCATTTCCCCTCAGAGTGAGTGTCGCCACCCAGTGGACAGAAGCGGTACTGCAGGGGATTTTTTATTTTATTTTATTTATTTATTTTTTCTCTTCTCTAGAAATAGTTTTTTCTGTGGGTGGACAGAGCTGGTGGTCATTGAGCTAATGATGTCTCCTGTAGAGCCTGTCTTTCTCCCCATGATGCTGTCTGTGCCTCCCCCGTTATGGGCATATATATGTATATATATGTATTGGCTCAGGAAGGGAGGGAGAGGGAGAGAGAAACATCTGTGATGAGAGAGAATCATGGACAGGCTGCCTCCTGCACTGTGGATGGAGCCCTTGACCGGGAATCGAACCCCGGCCTCCTGGCTCAGTCACCGAGCCACGCCAGCCAGGCACACTTCAGACTGTTAAATGCCAGCGGCCTGGCCTTAGCCGTCACCTCCGTCTCGGTTTCTCTGACCCGCGATCGCCCGCCTCCTGGGCTCCTTCCTGCTCCCGACCCCTTTGGGGGGGCCCCGCTGAGAACTGGGGGGCCAGGCTTTCTCCGCAGGCCTGGCCGGGCCCGGGCCCCCTCCCTCCGGCGTGGCTGAGTCCGACCGCGCGGCTCCCGCCCGCCCCGCAGGATCATGCACGACGAGGTGAGCGAGACGGAGAATATCCGCAAGAACCTGGCCATCGAGCGCATGATCATCGAGGGCTGCGAGATCCTGCTGGACACCAGCCAGACCTTCGTGCGGCAGGGTGCGCCGGGGCCCGGGGAGGGGTGCATGGTCCCTCCTGCCGGCGTGACGGGGTCCCCAGCTGGACACCAGCCAGACCTTCGTGCGGCAGGGTGCGCCGGGGCCCGGCGCCGGGGGGGGGGGGGGGGGGGGGGGGGGGGGGGGGGGGGGGGCGGTGGTCGGGTACATGGTCCCTCCGGCTGCTGAGGCTGCCTCTCCTGCCAACATGACCGCAGGCCCCCGGGAGGCTGGGGGAGTGACAGGGGGTCCCCACAGCTGGGGGGGACAGTGACAGCGGGGCAGGGGCTGGGGGGAGTGACAAGGGGTCCCCACGGCTGGGGGGGACAGTGACAGCGGGGGAGAGGCTGGGGGAGTGATGGGGGTCCCTACGGCTAGGGGGGGGACAATGACATTGGGGGAGGGGCTGGGGAGTGACAGGGGGTCCCCACGGCTGGGGGGGACAATGACAGTGGGGGAGGGGCTGGGGGAGTGACGGGGGTCCCCACGGCTGGGGGGGCAGAGAGAGCGGGGGAGGGCTGGAGGGCGAGGCCCGGGGGCAGGGCTGCTGCCAGGACTGGGGTCACTCGGATCGTAAGCTCAGTCCCATGTTTGACTCCCACGGTGCTCAGAGGCCAGGGCCACCCCAGAAACGGAGTCAGCCAGGGTCAGTTAAGGGTCAGCCAGAGGTCAATCAGGAGTCACCCTAGAGATGGGGTCAAAGATCAGGGGTCACCCTGGAGACTGGATCAGCCAGAGGTCAGCCAGGAGTCAACCTGGAAACAGGGTCAGTCAGGGGTCAGCCAGAGGTCAGGGGCCAGGGGTCACCCCAGAGACAGGCTCATCCAGGGGCCAGCCAGGGGTCAGCTGGCCTCTCTGCCTGCAGGGTCCCTCATCCAGGTGCCCATGAGTGAGAAGGGCAAGATCCCGCGGGGCCGCCTGGGCTCCCTGTCCCTGCGGAAGGAGGGCGAGCGGCAGTGCTTCCTGTTCTCCAAGCACCTCATCATCTGCACGCGGGGCTCGGGCGGGAAGCTGCACCTCACCAAGGTGGGCGGGGCCGGGGAGGTGGGCGGGGCCTGGAGCTGCCCCTCCGCCGGGTGGGCGGGGCCTGGAGCTGCCCCTCCGCCGGGTGGGCGGGGCTCCGGGGAAGCTGGCTCGGGTGGGCGGGGCCTGGAGCTGACCCTCAGCCAGGTGGGCGGGGCTCCGGGGAAGCTGGCCCAGGTGGGCGGGGCCTGGAGCTGCCCCTCAGCCAGGTGGGCGGGGCTCCGGGGAAGCTGGCTCAGGTGGGCGGGGCAGGGGCGGGGGCAGGGCTCTCAGCATCACTGCCAGGGCCTCGCACACGGCACACGGCCCCAGGCCTTCGTGTGCGGATCTCCACAACGGAGGGGGGGGTGGGGGGGGTGGGGGGGTGAGAACCCCTCCATCGGAAAACCCCGGATCCTGGATCCCCAGCGCGGGCGTGCGGGGGGCAGCTGACGCATGATCCTTGCTCATGGCTGTTTCTGAGAGACAGGAACACCAGTGGATGGAATCAATAGGAATGAAAGTTTCAGTGTCGCTCGGAGCGTCACGCCCCCGGCCCCCGGGCCGCTCTCTTGCAGAACGGGGTGGTGTCGCTCATTGAGTGCACCCTGCTGGAGGACCCCGAGAGCACGGAGGAGGAAGGTAGGTGCGGGGTGCCCGTGCACTTACACAAACAAGCACGCACACACGTACACACAGATATACACACGCCCACACGTACACACAGATACACACACACATATACACACGTACGCACAGATATACACACGTACACACAGATATACACACGTACACACAGATATACACACGCACACACGTACACACAGATATACACACGCACACACGTACACACGTACGCACAGAGATATACACAAGTACACACAGATATACACGTGTGCACAGATATACACACATACACACATATATACACGTACACACGTACATATATACACGTACACGTGTGCACGCACAGATATACACACCGAACATGTACTGTCAAAAGGAAATTTAAAAACAACAAATATACACATCGAGATATACACACGTACACACACGTGTACACAGAGATATACACGTAGTCGTGTGCGTGCAAATATGTGCACACACAGATATGCACACGTATGCACACAAGTATACACACACGTACACACAGAGATGTTCGTGTGCACACGCACATGCACACTCGCTCAAGGCTGGGCCCGGGCGTGGGCCCAGGGGGAGGAGGGGCCAGCCCCTTCCCCGGACCGGAAGCAGCCAGAGGCCTGTGCCCTGGACGCCCGCCTCCTTGCAGGCAGAGCGTTAGGGTCCCGGCCCCGCCCTCCCCCCCCCCCCCCCACACACACACACACCCCACCACGCTCACTGGGCGGCTGACGGCTGTTCTGCACCCGGAAGCCAAAGGGCCCGGCCAGGAGGAGCACCTGGACTTCAAGATCGGGGTGGAGCCCAAGGAGGCCCCGCCCTTCACCATCATCCTGGTGGCCTCGTCCCGGCAGGAGAAGGCCGCCTGGACCAGCGACATCAGCCAGGTGAGCCCCTCACCCCTGACCCCCCCACCCCTGACCCCCCCACCCCTGACCCCCCCACCCCTGACCCCCCACCCCTGACCTCCCCACCCCTGACCCCTCCACCCCTGACCCCCCACCCCTGACCCCCTCACCCTGATCCCTACGCCCCTGACCCCCTGACCCCCCACCCCTGACCCCCTGACCCCTCCACCCCTGACCCCCTCACCCCTGACCCCTCCACCCCTTACCCCTCCACCCCTGACCCCCCACCCCTGACCCCCTCACCCCTGACCCCTACGCCCCTGACCCCCCCACCCCTGACCCCCCCACCCCTGACCCCTACGTCCCTGACCCCTACGCCCCTGACCCCCTTGCCCCTGACCCCCACGCCCCTGACCCCTACGCCCCTGACCCCTGACCCCCCACCCCTGACCCCTCCACCCCTGGGCCCCCCACCCCTGACCCCCCCACCCCTGACCTCTCCACTCCTGACCCCCTCACCCCTGACCCCTTCACCCCTGACCCCCTCACCCCTGGCCCCTCCACCCCTGCTGACCCCTCCACCCCTGCTGACCCCTCCACCCCCACTGACCCCTCCACCCCTGACCTTTCCCCCCCCGCTGACCCCTCCACCCCCACTGACCCCTCCACCCCTGACCTTTCCCCCCCGCTGACCCCTCCACCCCCACTGACCCCTCTACCCCTGGGCCCTCCATCCTGCCCCTGCCCGGACGGATGGACAGGTGGACGGACGGAGGGCGCCCTGGGCGGGGGGAGGGCCGGTGCCCGGCTCTCGGGGGGGATGGGCGGGCTCTGACACGGCCCTGTGCTTCCAGTGTGTGGACAACATCCGCTGCAACGGCCTCATGATGAACGCCTTCGAGGAGAACTCCAAGGTCACGGTGCCCCAGATGATCAAGTGAGCGCCCGCCGCGGGGTCGCGGGGTCGCGGGGTCCAGCGCGGCCGGCACTGGGCCAGGCGCCGGCTCCCGCACCCGGCTCTCGTCTCCGGGGTGTGTTGTCTGTGCGGAGTTTATGTCTGTTTGGGTTTGTGAGAGAAAGCGGGAGGAGGGGGAGAGAAACCCTGACGGGCGGATGCGTTCGCTGCTCCATTCTGTACGTGCCCCGCGCGGACAGGGCGTGCTCACGCCTGTCTGGGCGAGGGCTTTGGCTCCGTGGGTTTGGCATGAGGCTGTTTAAAATGTAACTTCAAAGCAGCAAGCAGACTGTCCAATGACAGCGGGGAGGGGAGGGAGAGCTGGGGGAGAGAAGAGATCAACCGAAGACTTGTCTGCAGGCATATACGCACAACCACTGGACGCAAAACTCTGGGGAGGGAGGGCGTGTATGGGAGTGGGGGGGGTTGGTAAGATATGTACACAGATAATACCTTAATAAAAAAAAAATGAGCCAAAGCTGGTTTAGCTCAGTGGCTAGAGCGTCGGCCTGCGGACTGAAAGGTCCCGGGTTCGATTCCGGTCAGGGGCATGGACCTCGGTTGCGGGCACCTCCCCAGTGGGGGGCGTGCAGGAGGCAGCTGGTCGATGTGTCTCTCTCATCGATGTTTCTAGCTCTCTATCTATCCCTCTCCCTTCCTCTCTGTGAAAAATCAATAAAATATATATATTTTTTTAAATGAAAAAAATAAAATAAAAATAAATAAAATGTGACATTCGAGCCCATATGGTGTGGCTCAGTGGTTGAGCGTCAACCCATGAAGCAGGAGGGCAGGGTTCGATTCGCTGACAGGGCACAGGCCCGGCTGTGGGCTCCGTTCCCAGTGTGTGGCGTGCAGGAGGCGGCCGATCTGTGATTCTCTCTCATCGTTCTTTTAAGTTTACGTCCATTGTAATAAGAGGGTAAGATGCTGATTAGACCAGGAGACCTTCCAGGCGTCCTTCGGGACAAAGCCATGGGGGCGGGGCCGAGGCAGAGGCCGTTAGGGGCAGTCAGGCCAGGAGGGGAGGGCAGTTGGGGGTGATCAGGCCTACAAGGGGGGACAGTTGGGGGCGAGCAGGCCAGCAGGCAGGGTGGTTAGGGGCGATCAGGCAGGCAGGTAGATGAGCAGTTAGGAGCCAGCAATGGCGAGAGGGATGTTCAACTGCCGGTTTAGGCCAGATCCCCTAAACGGGCAGTTGGACATCCTCTGAGGGGTCCCAGATTGGAGAGGGTGCAGAGAGGAAGGGAGAAGAGAGAGAGAGAAACATCCATGATGAGAGAGAATCATGGACCGGCTGCCTCCTGCACGCCCCACACTGCGGATTGAGCCCGCAACCTGGGCGTGTGCCCCGACCAGAATCAAACCCGGGACCCTTCCGTCTGCAGGCTGCCGTCCTATCCACTGAGCCACACCGCCAGGCCTCTCTCATCATTGATATTTCTATCCCTTCTTCTCTGAAATCAATAAAAACGTTTTTTAAAAAAACAACAACATGCCAAGACCGGTTTGGCTCAATGGATAGAGCGTCGGCTTGGGGACTGAAAGGTCCCGGGTTCGATTCCGGTCAAGGGCATGTACCTTGGTTGCGGGCACATCCCCAGTAGGGGGTGTGCAGGAGGCAGCTGATCGATGACTCTCTCTCGTCAATGTTTCTAACTCTCTGTCTCCCTCCCTTCCTCTTTGTACAAAATCAACAAAATATATTTTTTAAGAAAACAAACCAATAACAATGGCCGGTTTCTAAGAATATTGTTGCCATAAATAAATAAAAAGTTGCAGCCCCTTCTTGGTGTCCTTCCCCCAGAGTTTTTTTCTTTTTTTTTTTTATTGATTTTTCACAGAGGAAGAGAGAGGGATAAAGGGTTAGAAACATCGATGAGAGAGAGACATCGATCAGCTGCCTCCTGCACACACACACACACCCCTCCCCCCCACTGGGGATGTGCCCGCAACCAAGGTACCTGCCCTTAACTAGAATCGAACCCCGGACCCTTCAGTCCTCAGGCCGCACTGGTTTTGGCCCAAAGTTTTTCTTGTTCCACGAGCAGCCAGTCCTTCATCAGCCTGTCTGTCTGTCCATCCCATCTGCCTGTCCGCCCCGTCTGTCCGTCTGTCCCATCTGCCTGTCCGCCCCGTCTGTCTGTCCGCCCCGCCTGTCTGTCCGCCCCGTCTATCTATCCGTCCCATCTGCCTGTCCGCCCCGCCTGTCTGTCCGCCCCGTCTATCTATCCGTCCCATCTGCCTGTCCGTCCCATCTGTCCGTCTGTCCCATCTGCCTGTCCGCCCCGTTTGTCTGTCCGTCCCGTCTGTCTGTCCGCCCCGTCTGTCTGTCCGCCCCGTCTGTCTGTCCGCCCCGTCTGTCTGTCCATCCCATCTGCCTGTCCGCCCCGTCTGTCTGCCCTGTCTGTCTGTCCCCCCGCGCCGCCCGCAAGTTCTCCCGTCTGTCTGTCAGCCCCATCTGTCTGCCCTGTCTGTCTGTCCGCCCTGTCTGTCCGCCCCGTCTGTCCGCCCTGTCTGTCCGCCCCGTCTGTCTGCCTCGTCTGTCTGTCCGCCCCGTCTGTCCGCCCCGTCTGTCTGTCCGCCCCGGCTGTCTGTCCGCCCCGTCTGTCCGCCCTGTCTGTCCGCCCCGTCTGTCTGCCTCGTCTGTCTGTCCGCCCTGTCTGTCCGCCCCGTCTGTCTGTCCGCCCCGGCTGTCTGTCCGCCCCGGCTGTCTGTCCGCCCCGGCTGTCGGTGCCTCGGGAGACAGCGATGGGTGGGCCAGGACCCCGGGGCGAGCCCGGTGTGACCGGTGCCCCCCCGCCCCCGCAGGTCGGACGCCTCGCTGTACTGCGACGACGTGGACATCCGCTTCAGCAAGACCATGAACTCGTGCAAGGTGCTGCAGATCCGCTACGCCAGCGTGGGCCGGCTGCTGGAGCGGCTCACCGACCTGCGCTTCCTGAGCATTGACTTCCTCAACACCTTCCTGCACTCCTACCGCGTCTTCACCTCCGCCGCCGTGGTGCTGGACAAGCTCATCGCCATCTACCGGCGGCCCATCAGCGCCATCCCCGCCAGGTGGGCGCCGGCCGGACCGGGGGGGGGGGGGCGGGGGGCGGGGCAGGGGCGGGGCCTGATCCCTCCTCCCTCCTCCCTCCGGCTCCCGCGTGGCCACCTGGCTCCGTCCTCCCGTCTCACCGCTCAGCCCCGCTTTGAGGGCCAGCCTGCCACACCTTCCCCATTTAAGAAAGAAAGTCCAGCCAAAACCGGTGCAGCTCAGTGGACAGAGCGTCGGCCTGCGGACTGAAAGGTCCCGGGTTCGATTCCGGTCAAGGGCACGGACCTTGGTTGCGGGCACAACCCCGGTGGGGGGTGTGCAGGAGGCAGCCGATCCGTGATTCTCTCTCCTCTTTGATGTTTCTCTCTCTCTCCCTCTCTCTTCCTCTCTGAAATCAATACAAATAGTTAAAGAAAGAAAAAGGGAAGGGCGGAGCGAAGGAGACAGGGAACGTGTTCCCGCTCTCTGAGCCCGCATCCTGGGCACAGCTGGGCCGTTCAGCAAGGCTGGGGGGTGGCTGTGAGGGGGGGGGGAGGCAGGCCTGAGCCTGTGATGTGCCCCGGAGGTCCGGATAGGAGTCTGTGACTGGGCCGTGGTCTCGCTGAGCCCGCTGGTGCCCAGCGTCTGAGGCTGGGGACCGCGTGGGCGCTGTGCTCCCCGTTACCCCAGGCACGACGTGGGCTCCCGGCTGTCGGGGGGGGGGGGGCAGGGGAGGCCAGGCTGGCCCCGGGTGCAGCCGGAGGCACGAGGAGAACCAGGGCCCTGCCCCCCTGCGCCTGCGCTCCCCGCCTGCAGCCCCTGTTCTCCCGCTCGGGCCTCCAGGGCGGGCGGCTCTGACCTGGGCATCAGCCCCCCCGGGGGCCCCGAGAGCAGGAGACGCCCCGGGGCCACGCCGACCCCCTCCCCCGCCCCCGCAGGTCGCTGGAGCTCCTGTTCGCCAGCACCGGCCAGAACAACAAGCTGCTGTACGGGGACCCCCCCAAGTCCCCCCGCGCCGCCCGCAAGTTCTCCTCGCCGCCCCCGCTGTCGCTCACCAAGACCGCGGCCTCGCCCATCCGCCGGCGCAAGCTGTCCCTCAACATCCCCATCCTCACGGGCGCGCTGGGCGGCGCCCCCGGCGGCGCCCCCGGCTTCGCCGCCGTGGCGCCCCTCGGCAAGGCCGCGCTGGACACCGGCAAGCTCTGCGTGGCCGGCGGCTTCGGCAGCAAGGCCGGCGCCGAGGCCGAGGCGGCCGAGAAGCCGGGGGAGCCCCTGGCCCCCGGCAGGCAGGGTGAGCGGGCCCGGGGGACTCACCTCGGCTCCCGGGGGAGGGGGTATAGGCGGGGGTGGGGGTGGGGGGGGGGGGGGGGGCCTCTGAGTCCCCGGGGTGTCCCCTCCACAGGGAACACATCCGGGGCCAGGCCACAGGCACCACCAGACCTAATCCCACCCCTCAGACTGGGTGTGTGTGTGTGTGCACATGTGTGCGTGTTTACATGTGTGTGTGCATGTGGGCACACACATGTGTGTACTCGTGTGTGTGTGTATGTGTCCGTGTGATTTGTGTTGTGTGCATGTGTTCGTGTTTGCATGTGTGCTTGCTTGTGTGTGTGCATGTTTGTGATCATATGTGTGCTTTGTGCACATGAGTATTCATGATTATGTCCAAATGCTTGTGTGTGTTTGTGTATATGATTATATGTGTTCAAGTGCGCTTGTGTGCGAATATTCATGATTATGTGTGTTCAAGTGTGTTTGTGTATGAGTATTCATGATTATGTATGTTCAAGTGTGTGTTTGTGTGTGAGTATTCATGATTATATATGTTCAAGTGTGTGTGTGAGTATTCATGATTATGTATGTTCAGGTGTGTGTGTTTGTGTGTGAGTGTTCATGATTATATATGTTCAAGTGTGTGTTTGTGTATGAATATTCATGATTATATATGTTCAGGTTTGTGTGTTTGTGTTTGTGTATGAGTGTTCGTGACTATGTTCAAGTGTGTTTGTGTGCATGTGTGTGTGTGTGTGCACACGTGTTGGACACTATTCTAAGGAGAAGACCTGGCGTCCAGTGCAGCTCCCTCGCTCCGTCGCCGAGGAAACGGGGGGCGGGAGGTGTGCACCGTCCGCTCCCCAGAGTGTGTGCCCACGGGTCTCCCTGCGATGGGGCCCGGCCAGCGCTGACACGTCACACACACCCTCCCGCTCCCAGTGTGGCGTGGACCAGCCGCGGCGGCCCTCCCCCCCACACACACCCCCCCACCCCGCCTGCCCGCCCCGCCCTCGGCTCAGACTCCGCTCACCCTCCCCCACGGCGAACCCCTGCATTCTGTCTCGCCCGCACCCGCAGGCCCGAATCCCAAGGCCGGGGACCGCCCGGCGGACGTGAGGCCGTCCCCGCCCCTCCCGGGCTCCGGGGTCTCCGTGCGGGAGGAGTCGGACCCGGAGCAGAGCCAGAGCGAGGAGGCCGACCCCGAGACGTCGCCCACCAAGTCCCCGACGACACCCAAGCCCGTCAGGAGCAAAAACCCCTCAGGTACCGCCCACCCGAGGGCGTGCAGCCCCGGGCAGGGACGGGTGGCCGAGCCCAGGGGGGGGCGGGGGGAGCGGGCAGTGGGCCCCACGCCCCGTAACCCGGGGTGGCCATGGGGGAGCTGGGAGGGGCCTGCTCTCACCCGGCATCATCCCTGGCCCCACCCAGGGCCACTCCTGGGAGCCCCGTGAGGGGCCTGTTACTCCCATTTTTCTTTTTTTTTTACATTTCATAGGGAAGAAAGGAGGCAGGAGAGAGAAAGAGAAACATCCATGATGAGAGAATCACTGATTGGCTGCCTTCTGCACGCCCCCAGTGGGGCGGAGCCCGCAACCCAGGCCTGTGCCCTGATGGGGAATCGAACCGTGACCCCCTGGTTCAAGGTCGATGTTCAACCATTGAACCACACGGGCCGGGCCTAACAGTCACTGTTGATAGCATCTGCAGACACAGAGCTGTTTGTACGGTCCTAATACCTTTCACCTTCACCACCCTCCTTGAGGGGGGGGTCCTACCCCCACTATCCAGAGCAGGGGTCCTCAAACTTTTTAAAGTGGGGGCCAGATCACGGTCCCTCAGAGAGCTGGAGGGCCGGTCTATATGAACTACTAATTCCTACTGTAACACCTCGGCTGCGCTCACTGCCCAAAAAACCTGGCGGGCCGGATCAGACTCCTCTACGGGCCGCATGTGGCCCGCGGGCCGTAGTTTGAAGACGCCTGATCCAGAGATTGCCTCCTGAGACCAGAGAGGTTAAGTAGCTCCCTGAGGCCACACAGCACGGAGGGGAGGACGCGGCGTGCCGGGCTCTGTATCCCGCCACGCCCGGCCTGTGCCCCGGGAGATGGAGAAGGCGGAGGGGGTGGCGCTGGGGTGGGCCGGGGTGCGGGTTACGGGGTGCAGAGCACACGCCCTGGGACCCTGGCCTTCCTTCCTCCCCAGAGTTCCCCCTGTTTTCCTACAACAACGGGGTGGTCATGCGGTCCTGTCGCGAGCTGGACAACAGCCGCAGCGGCCTGTCGGCGGCCTCCGCCTTCGCCATCGCCACCTCGGGCGCCAACGAGGGCACCCCCAACAAGGAGAAGTACCGGCGGCTGTCCCTGGCCGCCACAGGTGCGGGGCGGGTAGGGGTGGGGGTAAAGGGGCGAGGGATGGGCTCACGGGGCCCCTTCCTCCCGCCGCCCGCCCTCCTCCTGCTCGGCCTGCGCCCAGCAGAGGCCCGCCACCCACGGCGCCCGGCCACCCCTCCCGCCGCGCTCCTGGGAGGCCCCGGTGGGCGGGGGTGGCAGCCGTCCCACCGGACCGAGGAGCGGCCCAGCCCGCCAGGCCCGGGGCAGGAGGCGAGGCGCGTGGGAGGCCGGCTCCGTGTCCCCGTGACCCCCGCCCTCTGCCGCCAGGCTTTCCCGCGGACCAGAGGAACGGGGACAAGGAGTTCGTGATCCGCAGAGCGGCTACCAACCGTGTCCTAAACGTGCTGCGGCACTGGGTGTCCAAGCATGCGCAGGTGGGCGGGGCCGGGCAGTGAGTGTCCAGGCATGCGCGGGTGGGCGGGGCCTGGCCCTGGGTGTCCAAGCATGCGCAGGTGGGCGGGGCCGCACAGATGGGCGGGGCCTGGCCCTGGGTGTCCAAGCATGCGCAGGTGGGCGGGGCCGCACAGATGGGCGGGGCCTGGTACTGGGTGTCCAGGCATGCGCAGGTGGGCGGGGACGGGACAGATGGGCGTGGCCGGGTATTGAGTATCCAGGCATGCGCAGGTGGGCGGGGCCTGGCCCTGGGTGTCCAGGCATGCGCAGGTGGGCGGGACCAGGATAGGTGGGCGGGGCTGGGCAGGTGGCCACGTGCCTTTCTTTTTTTAAAAAGAAACATACATTTTATTGATTTTTGCAGAAAGGAAGGGAGAGGGATAGAGTTAGAAACATCGATAAGAGAGAAACATCCAACAGCTGCCTCCTGCCCGCCCCCCATTGGGGATGTGCCCCTTGACCGGAATCGAACCTGGGACCCTTCAGTCCAAAGGCCGGCGCTCTATCCACTGAGCACACCGGCTAGGGCGCCATGTGCCTTTCCTGGGGAGGTCTGCGGGCGCCGCTGGGACCCCGCCGGGACCCCTGAGAAGGGAGTGAGGCGGCGCCTCCGCCCGCGTCGGACTGGAAACCGCCGCCTCCCCGGCCCTGAGCCGGACCCCGCGGGCAACCGGAGTGCCCACAGCCCGGCGCCTCTCCCCCAGGACTTCGAGACCAACAAGGAGCTCAAGAGCAAGGTGGTGGGCTTCCTGGAGGAGGTGACGCGCAACCCCGAGCTGCTGACCCAGGAGCGGAAGGCGGCCGCCAACATCGTGCGGTGGGGCCCGGGGCCGGAAGAGCCGGGGGGGGGGGGGGGCGGGGGGGGCTAACTGACACCCAGGGGTGGCCAGCAGCCGGGGCGTCACCGCTGGAGGGCCCGGGAGAGGGGGGTGCCTAGAGGCGAGGCGGGTGCAGGCAGGTCATCCCTGCGTCTGGCCCCTCAGGACGTTGACGCAGGAGGATCCCGGCGACAACCAGATCACACTGGAGGAGATCACACAGCAGGTGAGCGGGGCCCGCTGCCCCCCAGCACCCCCCTGCAGGGAAGCGGCCGCCCCGGGCCCGCCTGCAGGAGCCCCGGGGCCTCAGGGCGCCTTCTTGCTGTGAGGGCTCCCCCAACCCTGCGAAAGGGGGAGCAGGCTGTACCCCACACCTCCCCGCCCCCGCCTCTGCTCCCAGGCTCACCCTCTTTCCTAGGCCCCAGCAGAGGGAGTCCTGGCCAGTGCGGCTCAGTGGATAGAGCGTCAGCCTGCGGACTGAAGGGTCCCGGGTTCAATTCCGGTCAAGGGCACGTACCATGATTGCGGGCACATTCCCAGTGGGGGGCGTGCAGGAGGCAGCTGATGGATGTTTCTAACTCTCTATCCCTCTCTCTTCCTCTCTGTAAAAAAAAAATCAATAAAACATTTAAAATAAAAAAAAGAATACAGATTATAAAAGAAGGGGGGAGACGAGGGGACGGCCTTCCCCCCCACCCCTACCCTAACAGGCCAGCCCTCCTGGGCCTCCTCTCCCATCTGGTCTGCCAGGCGGGGCCTTCCGCGTCACACCCGGCCGTCCAGCCGCCCCCCAGTCTGTGGAGACCCCCCCTGGGGCTAAGCGGGGCTCCCCAGGCTAAGGGGCCCCACCCCCTCAGGCCGCGGGCGTGAAGGCGGAGCCCTTTGAGAACCACTCCGCCATGGAGATCGCCGAGCAGCTGACCCTGCTGGACCACCTGGTTTTCAAGAAGATCCCTTACGAGTGAGTGGGCGGGCGGGCCTCGGCTCCCCACCCTCCCCGGCCCCCCCCAAATGACAGCCTCGGCAGCAAAGGGACCAGGAGGGCCGCCTGACCGCCCCCTCCCCCGTCCCGGGGGCCCCGTCTCCCGCAGGGAGTTCTTCGGACAGGGATGGATGAAGCTGGAGAAGAACGAGAGGACCCCGTACATCATGAAAACCACGAAGCATTTCAACGACGTGAGTGTGGGCGGCGGCCCCGGACCCGCGGGGGGGCTGGGGGAGAGCGGACACCCCCCCCCCTTCATTCTGCAGGCAGGCGCTCTATCCACTGAGCCACACCAGCCAGGGTTCATTGTGCCCTCTCATCCTTGCTCCTCTGAGCAGCTTCCCAGTGAGAAAGGAGGTTTGGAGGGACAGGGGTCAGGGCCCCTTGCTGTGCTTTTTTTTGTTGTTTTTTTTAATACATTTTTGTTGATGTCAGAGAGGAAGGGAGAGGGAGAGGGAAACATCCATCACGGATCGGCCGCCTCCTGCACGCCCCACGCTGGGGATCCAGCCCGCCACCCCCGCACGTGCCCTGACCGGGAATCGAACCTGTGACCTCCTGGTTCCTAGGTGGACGCTCAGCCACCGGACCACACCAACAGGGCATCTATTATGTTTTTCAGTACGGGGAGGGGAGCTTAGGAAAAGAGGGGCGTCACAGTATATTAAAAGGCGGGTTCCTGCCGAAACCGTTGTGGCTCAGTGGATAGAGCATCAGCCTGGGGACTGAAGGGTCCCGGGTTCGATTCCGGTCAAGGGCATGATGAGAAAGAATCATGGATCGGCCGCCTCCTACACACCCCACATCTCCGGTAGGGGGTGTGCAGGAGGCAGCTGGTTGATGTCTCTCTCACATCGATGTTTCTAGCTCTCTTTCTCTCTCCCTTCCTCTCTGTAAAAAATCAATAAAATATATTAAAAAAAGGTTGGTTCCTTACAGTCAAGTTAGCTGCAGCAGCAGCAAGGATGGTTACAATACCCAGGATGTCAGCGGGTAAGCATGCTAAGACACGCTTCTTACTCATTTAACAGGTGATTTGCAGGGGTCCTTTTTTAAAAAAAAAAAATGTATTTTTATTGATGTCATGTGCCCTTGACCGGAATCGAACCCGGGACCCTTCATTCCTTAGGCCGGCGCTCTATCCACTGAGCCACACCGGCCGGAGCTCATTGTGCCCTCTCACTGGCCTTCCTCGTCCTGAGGAACACTTCTCCCGTCTGCCCGAGGGCGGGGTGTCAGAGTTTCAGACACTCACTCCTCTCCTCCTCCTCCCTGTCTCTCCGCCTGGGCTTCAAGATCAGTAACCTGATCGCCTCGGAGATCGTCCGGAGCGAGGACGTCGGGGGCCGCGTGAGCGCCATCGAGAAGTGGGTGGCGGTGGCGGACATCTGCCGCTGCCTGCACAACTACAACGCCGTGCTGCAGATCACCTCCTCCATGAACCGCAGCGCCGTCTTCCGGCTCAAGAAGACCTGGCTCAAGGTCTCCAAGCAGGTGCAGGCGCGGGGCGGGGGCGGGGCGGGGCTGGGCTGGGGCTGGGGCTGGGCTGGGGTTGGGCTGGGGCTGGGATGGGCTGGGGCTGGGGCTGGGCTGGGGGCTGGGGATGAGGATGGGGGGCTGGGGCTGGGGCTCGGGAGCATGGGCGCGGGGGGTGTGGGCATGGAGTGGGGCGCGGAGTGGGGCACCGGGCGTGGGGGCGTGGAGGTACAGGCCGCGGGCTAGCAGCCTCTGCTCCTTGCAGACTAAAGGGCTGATCGACAAGCTGCAGAAGCTCGTGTCCTCGGACGGCAGGTTCAAGAACCTGCGGGAGGCGCTGAAGAAGTGAGTGTGGGTCCCCCCTGGCCACCGCCCTCTGTGGGACTGCGCCCCGCGGCAAACCCCCCCCCCCCCCCAATCCGGCTGAGCAGGAGTCTGTGTGTCTGTGTCTGTCTGTCTGTCTGCCTCCCCACCAGAACCCCCACCAGGGCAGGTCAGCCTTGTCCCCCGTCCTCTGTCCGGGAGACCTCAGCCCGGGGCCCTTTGTGGGGACAGGCCCAGGGGGACCCCCAGAGTCCTTGATTCTAAAATGCACGGTTTTGGGGATTTAAAAAAAAAAACATTTTAGTATTTCTGCCACTGGGAGACATCTTCAAGGTGATGCCTGTGTTGAACAGGAGCGTGTTTATACTTCCTGTACTTGGAATCGGGCCTCAAAACAAAAGCACTTCCCTGGCAAGTGTTGCTCAGTGGTTAGAGCATCGGCCCGCAGGTTTGATTCCTGGTCAAAGGCAGGTACTTCAGTTGCGGATTCTTTAAAATTATTTATTCGTTTAGTTAGTCCTCACCTAAGGATATTTTTCCATTGATATCCTTTTTAGAGAGAGAGTGGAAGGGAGGGAAAGAGAGAGAGAAACATTGATGTGAGAGAGAGACATCCATTGGCTGCCTCCCCCATGCACCCAGCTGGGGATGGAAGCCTGCATCCAAGGTGCGTGCCCTTGACCAGCATCGAACCCGAGACCCCCGGGTCCGCAGGCCAGTGCCCTACCCACTGCACCACATTGGCCAGGGCTGGGTGGCAGGTTTGAATCCCAGTCTGGCCAGGATGCGGGAGAGGCAGCCAGTCGATGCATCTCTCCCACATCGATGTTTCTCTCCCCGTCTTCCTCTTCGCTCTCTCCGGAGATCAATGGGGAAATAGTCTGGGCTGAGGCTTTTTAAAAAGGACCTTCCCAGCCGAGACCGGTGTGGCTCAGTGGATAGAGCGTCGGTCTGCGGACTGAAGGGTCCCGGGTTCGATTCTGGTCAAGGGCATGTGCCTTGGTTGCGGGTACATCCCCAGGAGGAGATGTGCAAGGGGCAGCTGATCGATGACTCTCTCTCATCGATGTTTCTAACTCTCTATCCCTCTCCCTTCCTCTCTGTAAAAAATCAATAAAAAATTAAAATTAAAATTAAAAATTAAAATAAATTTTTAAAAAAAGTACCTTCCCAAACAGTGCATCTTAGAATCAAATCAATGCCCTTCGACCCACAGCTGCCCCTCGGTCTGCAGGGCCCCCCCTCAACTCCTGAAGCTCCCTCCCCCCCCCCCAGCCCCCCTGAGGCGCTGGGGGGTCCCCGAGAGCAGGAAGGTCCCTGCTGGGGGCGGGGCCTGTGCCCTCCTGGCCCCGCCCACCAGAGGCCAGAGGCCCCGCCCACCAGTTGCCAGCGCCCCTGCACGGAGTGAACCCCCACCCTGAGTGACCCCGCCCCGAGCGACCCCGCCTTGAGTTATCCCTGGGTCCCCGTGCAGCCCCTGGTTGCCCCTGGTTACCCCTAGTTACCATGGAGACCAGGACGCCTCCCGGCTCTCCAGGGCCCGCGGGTGCCTGCTGATGGGATGGGGAGCCCTGTTCTGGGATCAGCACCCCTCGGGCTGTCAGCTCAAGGTGGTGGCCCTGAGCCCCCCACCCCCGGCCCGCCTGTCCGTCCGTCCGTCCGTCCCCGTGTCCTCGCGTCTGGTCTGTCCGCCGCTCCATGTCCATGGCCTGACCATCCCGCTCTGTTTGTGTCCTCAGACCGCGTTGTGTCCCCCGCCCGGGCTCCCGGAGCCCCGTGGACTGTGCTTGTGGGGAGCCCCCCTCCGTGCATTCACCACCCGCGCGTCCGTCCGTCCGTCCGCCCCCGGCGCCTCCATCCGCCTCCTTCACATGGCTTCTCGGCCGCGGCCGCCTCCGCGGCCCACGGGCCCCCATTCTGTCCGCGCGCCCCCCTCCCCCCCCCCGTCCCTCCTCAGGGGCCCCGGGCCGTGTCCCTGCCAGCCCTGCAGAGGGGGTGAGGTTGGGGCCACTGAGGGCCCCCCCCCCCCCGATTTCCGGGGCGGAGGGCGGGAGGGGGCAGTACCGCGCACAGACGGAGCCGGGAGGGGCCTCCCTGCGTGAGTCCTCGACCCCACTCCTTGTCCCCGCCCCTTTTCCAGCCAAGCCTGCACCCGAGTCTCCCTCCCTCCAGCCTCTCCTATTTTTCAAAAAATATATTTTACTGATTTTTTACAGAAAGAAAGGGAGAGAGAGAGAGAGAGAGAAACATTCATGATGAGAGAGAAACATCCATCAGCTGCCTCCTGCACGCCCCCCACTGGGGATGTGCGTGCAACCAAGGTCCATGCCCTTGACCGGAATCGAACCCGGGACCCTTCAGCCCGCAGGCCGAGGCTCTGCCCACTGAGCCACACTGTTTTTTTAATTCTATTTTTATTGATGTCAGAGAGGAAGGGAGAGAGAGAGAGAGAGAGAGAAACATCCCTGATGAGAGGGAATCTCCGCTCGGCTGCCTCCTGCCCGCCCCACGCTGGGGAGGGAGCCCGCCCCCCGGGCCTGGGCCCTGACCTCCTGGTTCCTAGGTCGACGCTCAGCACGGAGCCCTGGCTGCTGGGCAGTCCTGCCCCTTTTCTAGAAACAATATTTTTATTTTGATCCGGTCCACGCCGACGGCACTCGCTCTGCTGTCCCTGCTCCCCAAACCCCGAGGCTCCTCCCTCCCCACGACCGGGTCCGAGCCGGCCGCGCCCCAGCTCCCCGGTCCGCGGAGCCGGCCCCTTTGAGAGGGCCCGTGTGTAAGCGGACGCGTCTGTCCCTGCCGTTTGCCCCCAAGCTGCGACCCGCCCTGCGTGCCCTACCTGGGCATGTACCTCACCGACCTGGCCTTCATCGAGGAGGGAACCCCCAACTACACGGAGGACGGCCTGGTCAACTTCTCCAAGATGAGGATGGTGCGTGCCCCGCCCCGCCCCGCCCCGCCTCGCCCCGCCCCGGGACCCGCCCACAGCCCGGGAGCAGCGCAGGGACCAGAGCCCCGTCTGTCTGGCTCCGGCCACACCTTCCTCTCCCCCGCCCACCCCGGGCATGGATCCCGGGGTCCCGGGCCAGACAGCCACTGGGGCGGCGCCTCCCGGGGCCAGGGGACCCCAGAGCGGGGTGAGGGGCGCCTGGCTGCTCGCCGCCCCTCCTCCCTCCTCCCTGCACCCTGGGCCCCGCCCCATGGGAGTCCCCTCCTTCCCAGAGGGGCCTCTGGGAGCCGCACACAGTAGGCCCTCAGGATGGGAGGGGCACTGCCATGCCCGCCGAGCACGGGGGGGGGGGGGGGGGGGGGGGAAGGGGGGGTGTCCGTCTTCCCCGCAGAGGGGGGGGGTCTATCTGCCCCGCGGGGTGGGGTGGCACTGAGAGGGGAGCCTGTCTCCCTCGAGAACCCCCTCCTTCCACAGATCTCCCACATCATCCGAGAGATCCGCCAGTTCCAGCAGACCGCCTACAAGATAGAGCACCAGGCGAAGGTAGGGTCAATCAGGCCTAAAGAGGAGGGCAGTTAGGTGACCAGGCTGGCAGGGGAGGGCATTTAGGGGCAAACAGGCTGGCAGGGGAGTGGTTAGGGGCAAACAGGCTGGCAGGGGAGTGGTTAGGGGGTGACCAGGCTGGCAGGGGAGGGCATTTAGGGGCAAACAGGCTGGCAGGGGAGTGGTTAGGGGGTGACCAGGCTGGCAGGGGAGGGCATTTAGGGGCAAACAGGCTGGCAGGGGAGTGGTTAGGGGGTGACCAGGCTGGCAGGCAGAAGCGGTTAGAGGCAGTCAGGCAGGCAGGTAGTCCTGGATTATGAGAGGGATGTCCGACAGCCAGCTTAGGCCTGATCCCACACTGGGATCAGGCCTAAACAAGCAGTCAGACATCCCTTGAGGGGTCCCAGATCGGAGAGGGTGCAGGCTGGGCTGAGGGAGACGCCCCCTTGCATGAACTTCGTGCACCGGGCCCCTAGTGTTAATATAAAACCCGCTTCACCCCTTTGGCCGCCGGTGCCTCCAGGAGTGCCTGGCTCCCCCGAGACCCCGGTGCCCACAGTCAGGGGTTCCAGAGGCCCCTCCCACCGCCCTCTCTCCCTCGCCCTCCCCCCCCCAGGTCACCCAGTACCTGCTGGACCAGACCTTCGTGATGGACGAGGAGAGCCTGTACGAGACCTCTCTGCGCATCGAGCCCAAGCTCCCCACCTGAGGCCGCCCCGCCCCCCGCGCCCCCGCACCCCCGCCCGCGCTCCCCGGGGGCCCCGGGCCACGTGTACATACCTGTCCGTCCCGGATTCTCCTCCTCATGTGCTCCCCCGAGAACACAGACCGGCCCGCCTCAGTTCCCGAGCGGTGACCGCACCAGCCCCCCTCCCCCCACGCCCCCGCCAGCCCGCGTCCACCACGGGCTTCCCCCCACCCCCACCCCCCGCCGGGCCGGGCGGCCGGCCAGCCCCCAGCGCCTCCCAGCATGCCCCATGTAGTGGCTACAACGGGGCGGGGCGGGGCGGGGCGGGAGAGGTGGGACGGGGGCCCATACCCCGAAGCCCAGCCATCGACCCACCTCCCCGTGGACGGCCAGAGCCGCAGGCCTGGGACCCCTCGCTCCCCGTCTCCCCAGCCACCACCCGGGCACCCCGTCCTCCTCCGCTCTGGGAATCACACCGGACGGACAGATGGGCGGACAGCGGGCCCCGAAACCCAACGAGGAAAACGCAGTCACATCGCCAGGTGGACGTCTGCTGACCGATCGCTGCCCCAGGTCACTGCGAGCCGGGAACACACACACACACATGCACACACATACACACATGCGCACGCACACACGCATGCACATACACACATGCACACACACATGCACACACGCGCCACTTCTCCGTCAGAGCCTCATGCCCCCGCCCCCAGCTTCATGAGCTGCTCCAGGTCCGTCTCTGCCTCGTGACAGTAGCTCCCGCTGCCGCTGCAGTTAGACCCTGTCCCCCACGTGTGTGTGTGTGTGTGTGTGTGTGTGTGTGTCCCTGCCCACAGCGTCCCCCCGGAGGCCCCTCGCAGGAGCACGGCCCCCCTGCGGGCCCTGTGAGTACGGCCCTGTTTTCTCCCTGGGACACGGGGGGTGGGGGGTGGGGGGGCAGGCCGTGGCGGCCCCAGGCCTGGCCTGCCGCCCTGAGCAATACCCACCGGTCTGAGGACCCTGCGTCCGGTCCCCACACTCCCCCCACGTCCGGCTCGTTTGGAGAAAAAAAAAACAAAAAGCAAAAAAAAACACACAGAAAACGAACTTTCCGTTTTATAACGATCAATGTTTCCTGATTACCTCTTGCTAAATAAATCTATTCTATCTCAGGGTGAACGGTGCGTTTGGGTGGCGTCCTTCGTTTGGGGGGCACATGGTCCCTGTCGGGCAGGGACGTGGGGGGCTTGGGACCAGACCCCAAGGGACGAAGACACTCTGCTCTGTGGGGACTCCCACAGTTTAACGGCTGAAAATTTCTATCCCGATCGGCGTGGTTCTGTGGTTGAGCATTGACGTAGGAACCAGGAGGTCAGGGTTCGATTCCCAGTCAGGGCACAGGCCCGGGTTATGGGCTTGATCCCCAGTGGGGGGCGTGCAGGAGGCAGCCGATCCGTGATTCTCTCTCTCATCGGGGATGTTTCTTTCTCTCTCCCTCTCCCTTGCTCCCTGAGATCAATAAAAATATCCCACCCACAATATCTACACGGATAACAGAGAAACATGCAAATGAACCGTCCCTCCGCTACATTCGCCAGCCAATCAGAGCGAGTATGCAAATAAACCGAACAAAGATGGGGGTTAATTTGCATACACAGGCGTGGCGGAAGCCAGCGGAGGCAGACTGGGCGGCCAAGATCGCCTCTTCCTCCAAAGCCCTGTTTTTGTAGGAATCTTCCTGCATCAGGCCTCTCGTTAATAATAACATACTAGCCAAAACCGGTGTGGCTCAGTGGATAGAGCATCGGCCTGCGGACTGAAAGGTCCCAGGTTCAATCCCGGTCAAGGACATGGACCTTGGTTGCGGGCACATCCCCAGTGGGGGGCGTGCGGGAGGCAGCTGATTAATGTCTCTCTCTCATCGATGTTTCCAACTCTCTGTTACTCTCCCTTCCCCTCTGTAAAAAAAAAAAAATCAATAAAATATAAAAATAATAATAATAACATACTAAGGTAATTGGGGGGGGGGGTAATTCCTTACCCAAGGAGACCCAAGGTTTTTATTGATTTTAGAGAGACAGGAGGAGAGAGAGAGAGAGAGAGTCATTGATGTGAGAGAAACATCGATCAACTGATCAATTGATCAGCCGCCTTCCCTATGCACCCCAACCAGAAATCGAACCTGTGACCTGGGTATCTCTCCTGATTGGGAATCAAACCTGCGGGTTTGGCATATGGGATGACGGATTTTTTGCTTGTTTTTGTTGTTTTTTAAATCCTCACCCAGGGATATGTTCCCATTGATTTTTAGAGAGAGTGGGAGGGAGGGGGAGAGAGAGAGAGAGAAACATCGATGTGAGAGAGACACATCGATGGGTTGCCTCCTGCATGTGCCCTGACCAGGACCAGGCCAGAGAGGAGCCTGCCACCGAGGTCCATGCCCGTGGCCAGAATAGAACCCGGGATCCTTCAGTCCGCAGGCCCATGCGCTACCCACTGAGCCACACTGGCAGGGCCTCACCCTGTGCTTCCCGATCCTGGTCTCTTTCCCAAAGGTGCCCTGGGGCGGCCTCGATGGTGTGGGGGCGGGGGGCCAGGTGGTCGCTGTCACAGGAACATGAGGTGCCACCCGGGCATCACGCCTCACCACACACAGCCACACGCACCCACATGCATGCACACACACACACACACATGCATGCACACGCATGCACCCTACCCCAGGCCTGACTCCCTGACCGCTGAGGGCTGGTGCCCGGTGAGGGGGGACGCCCACAAAGCAAGGAGCCCCGTTCCAGCTCCAGCCCTCACCGCCCTGCAGGCTCCAGGCCCTCGCCGCCCAGGATCCGGAAGCCACCGCCCCGCCCCGCCCGGGTGTGCCAGCCGGAACCCCGGAGGCCACCGTGCCGCCACCTCCACGGGGTCACCGGGTGCCGGCGAGGTCACGCTCTGCTCCCCTCCCACCTCGGCCACCGCCCTGCACGGCAGTTCTCAAACTTCCTGGCCAACGGCACCCCTCGGCACCCTTCTGGACTATGGAGATCCCCACGCGGAAGCCCACACACACACACACACACACACACACACACACACACGGTGGCAATACTGCTGCCTTCCTCACGTGTGTTCCAAAGTGAACCCGGGGAAAACTTTAAAAATTACGATGGCCCGGCTGCTGGCTCTGCGGTTCAGCGTCCACCTAGGAAGCAGGAGGCCCGGGTTCGATTCCCCGTCGGGGCACAGGCCCGGGTTGGGGGCTCCATCCCCAGTGTGGGGCTTGCGGGAGGCAGCCGATCCGTGATTCTCTCTCATCGTGGATGTTTCTCTCTCTCTTTCTCCCTCTCCCTTCCTCTCTGAAATCAGTAAATATGCCAAACCGGTTTCGGCAGGGGTGAATATCGTTTTAATCTAAAGAGAGAGCATGGCCCTAACCCCTTTGGCTCAGTGGATAGAGTGTCAGTCTGCGGACTGGAAGGTCCTGGGTTCGATTCCAGTCAAGGGCATGGACCTTGGTTGCGGGCACATCCCCAGTGGGGGGCGTGCAGGAGGCGGCTGATGGATGTTTCTCTCTCATCGATGTCTCTAAGTCTCTCTCCCTCTCCCTTCCTCTCTGTAAAAAATCAATAAGATGCATATTTTAAAAATAAAGAGAGGGGGCGGTTGCACAACACTGTGAGGGCACTCAGCGCCCCAGAAGGAGACACTTTAAAACGCTCGATTGCAGGTTATGGGAACCGAACCCCAAGAAAAACAAACAGGCCCCTGGGAGTGTCCTCGTGACCGGACGCCAGCCCGGCCAGCTGACGGGAGACGTCTGCCTGGCACCCCAGATTGCTCAATGGTGTGCTGTGCGGATTGCATCAGCCAGATGGAAACAAACAGCAATGGCCCAGCCGGGTGGGGCTCAGGGGCGGAGCCCTGACCTATGTATGAACCGGGAGGTCCGGGTTCGATTCCCGGTCAGGGCACGTGCCCGGCTGTGGGCTCCATCCCCAGTGGGGGGCGTGCAGGAGGCAGCGGTCGACCGATGATTCTCTCTCATCATGGATTCATTGATGTTTCTCTCTCTCTCTCTCTCTCTCTCTCTCTCTCTCTCTCTCTCCCCCTCTGCAATTGATTTCAGAGAGAAAGGGAGAGTCAGAAACATCGATGAGAGAGAAACATCGACCAGCTGCTTCCTGCACCCCTCCTACTGGGGATGTGCCCACATCCAAGGTCCATGCCCTTGACCGGAATCGAACCCAGGACCTTTCAGTCCGCAGGCTAACACTATAACCACTGAGCAACACCAGTTAGGACCCAAGGTTTTTTTTGTTTTGTTTTATTTTTCTTTTATTTATATTTTATTGACTTTTTTACGGAGAGGAAGGGAGAAGGATAGAGAGTCAGAAACATCGATGAGAGAGAGTCATCGACCAGCTGCTTCCTGCACCCCTCCTACTGGGGATGTGCCCGCAACCAAGGTCCATGCCCTTGACCGGAATCGAACCCGGGACCCCTGAGTCCGCAGGCCGACGCTCTATCCACTGAGCCACACTGGTTAGGGCCTGAGTTGTTGTTTTGTTGTTGTTTTTAATATATAATAGATTTTTTTTTATGAAGAAATAAACATTCCTGAAGAAATACTAAGCAATTTTATTTTCTTTCGTTCTATTTATTATAATAGATTTTTTATTGATTTTGGAGAGGAAGGGAGACAGAGGTGGAAACATCAATGATGAGAGTCATGGATCGGCTGCCTCCTGCACACCCCCCACTGGGGATGGAGCCCACCACCCGGGCCTGTGCCCTGACCGGGAATCGAACCCTGACCTTCTGGTTCCTAGGTGGATGCTCAACCCACTGAGCCACACCGGCTGCGCTTAAAAAAAAAATATTTTTTTTTAAGGGGAGAGGGGGTTTGCTCGTCAGAAAAGTGTCTCTAACTGGGCCTGGGGGGTGGGGCAGGGGAACAGGGGGATCCTGGCTGAGGGGAGAGGAGGAGAGGGAGGCGGGACTGGTGAGTGACAGCTCTGCTTAGGGCTGGGTGGACCGGGGGCTGGTGGGAGGGGCCTGTGTGTCCGCGGGGGAGCCGCCAGCAGGTGCCAGGCCGGGGCACTGGATGGCGAAATCGCTGGGCTCCTCCGGTCCGGCCTGATTCCATTCCTCCGCGGCCCTTATCGGCCTTATCATCGCGGCTCAGGTGTGCTCCCCGCAATTAGGACCCACACGCCTGACTCATGACCCAGAAACACTCAGGCTCCTTTCGCACTGCGGACAGGGAGCGGGGAGGGACAGTTCACGCAGGGGGCAGGGGCAGGGGCAGGGGCAGGGGCAGGGGCAGGGGGCAGGGGCAGGGGGCAGGGGCAGGGGCAGGGGGCAGGGGCAGGGACAGGGGCAGGGAGCAGGGGCAGGGGCAGGGGCAGGGGCAGGGGCAGGGGCAGGGGCAGGGGGCAGGGGGCAGGGGCAGGGGCAGGGGGCAGGGGCAGGGGCAGGGGCAGGGGGCAGGGGCAGGGGCAGGGGGCAGGGGCAGGGGCAGGGGCAGGGGCAGGGGCAGGGGGCAGGGGCAGGGGCAGGGGCAGGGGCAGGGGCAGGGGCAGGGGCAGGGGCAGGGGCAGGGGCAGGGGCAGGGGGCGGGGCAGGGGGCAGGGGCAGGGGCAGGGGCAGGGGCAGGGGCAGGGGCAGGGGCAGGGGCAGGGGCAGGGGCAGGGGGCAGGGGCAGGGCAGTGGGCAGGGGCAGGGCAGGGGCAGGCAGGGGGCAGGGGCAGGGGCAGGGGCACAGGGGCAGGGGCAGAGGGAGGGGCAAGGGCAGGAGCAGGGGCAGGGGCACAGGGGCAGGGGGCAGGGGCAGGGGGCAGGGGGCAGGGGGCAGGGAAAAGAGGAAACCGGTCTGGGGCAAGGGCAGGGGCAGGGGCAGGGGGCAGGGACAGGGGCAGGGGCAGGGGCAGGGGGCAGGGACAGGGGCAGGGGCAGGGGGCAGGGGCAGGGGCAGGGACAGGGGGCAGGGGCAGGGGGCAGGGGGCAGGGGGCAGGGGCAGGGGGCTGGGGCAGGGGCAGGGGCAGGGGCAGGGGCAGAGGCAGGGGCAAGGGGGCAGGGGCAGGAGCACGGGCAGGGCTCGGGAGCAGGGGCAGAGCACGGGGGCAGGGGGCAGGGGCAGGGGCAGGGGGCAGGGGCAAGGGCACTGGGGCAGGGGTCTGGGGCAGGGGCAGGCAAGGGGCAAGGGGGCAGGGGGCAGGGGCAGGGGGCAGGGCAGGGGCAGGGCAGGGGGCAGGGGGCAGGGGGCAGGAGGCAGGGAGCAGGGACAGGGGGCAGGGGCAGGGGGCAGGGGCAGGGGCAGGGGGCAGGGGCAGGGGGCAGGGGCAGGGGGCAGGGGGCTGGGGCAGGGGGCAGGGGCAGGGGGCAGGGGGCTGGGGCAGGGGGCAGGGGCAGGGGCAGGGGGCTGGGCAGGGAGCAGGGGCAGGGGGCAGGGACAGGGACAAGGGCAGGTGACAGGCGGCAATGGGGAGGGGGCAGAGGGTAGGCGGCAAGACGCAGGGGCAGGGGCAGGGGCAGGGGCTGTGGCTCACTGTCCCTCGTTGCCCGCCCCCCTCTCAGAGCCCTCCTGGTCCCCAGGGCACGTCAGGAGGTGAGCACAGCCCCCCCCCCCCCAGCCCCAGCTGTCACCTTCGGACTTGGGATGAGTGACAGTCACACCGCCTGCAGGGGGTGGGGCCAGGGGGGAGGCCAGATCCAGGAAACACGACTTTCCTTTCCTTTTCTTAAACACTTTTCTATCACTTCACAGAGGAAGGGAGCGGGGAGAGAGACATCCATGCTGAGAGAGGATCACGGATCGGCCGCCTCCTGCACGCCCCCCACTGGGGATGGAGCCCGCCACCCGGGCCTGTGCCCTGACGGGGAATCGAACCCGGACCTCCTGGCTCATAGATGGATGCTCAAACACTGAGCCACGCAGGAAACACGATTTTCAAAGTATTTAGCCGCGGCCACACCCACATGGGGCACGTGGGGCCGTGTGTGCGAGGAGCAGCTGGGAAGGTCAGGAAGAGGATGTGCCCTCCGCGGCGGGGGGGTTGGGGGGGAGAGGAGGGGGGAGAGGAAGGGACGGCAGGAGGGAAGGGATGGGGCGGAGCTGAGTGCGGGACAGGGGCTCGCCAGCAGCTGATGAGGAAGGGGGGGCATTTCCAGTGGGGCCGGGATGTGTCATACAAGGTCTCCAGCGACAGCCTTATGCACCTCCTGCATCCACTCCTTCCTCACTCTTCACACTCTCTGGTTACTCACCTCTACATGCATCCGCCCGTCCATCCATCTATCCATCCACCCATCCTTCCATCCATCCATCCATCTCACATGTGTCAAACACAAGGCCCTCGGGCCAAATCCGTCCCGCCAGGCCTTGCAATGTGGCCCGCACCGCGCTGTCATCACTGCACTCCGCTGCGTTTCCATCACAATGACAGTTTATGACTGTTCAGTAAACCATTCGGCCCGCGATTTAGGCTGGATTTTAGATTTTGGCCCCTTCTCTGACTGAGTTCGACACCCCTACATCAACCCATCCACCATCCTTCTATCCATCCATCCACCCATCCTTCCATCCATCCATCCACCCATCCACTCTTCTATCTCTTCATTCATCTACTCACCCAGGCTCGCCCCCACTTTTCTGCGCCCGGAGCCCCGCCCTCCCACCAGGCCCCGCCCCCGCCTCCGCCAGGCCCCGCCCTCCCGCAGGCCCCCCTCCACAGGCCCCGCCCCCGCGCTCGGCCTGCTGGGCGCTCGGGGCAGAACCGGAGCCTCGCACTCCGGCTAGGCCCCGCCCTCCCTCCAGGCCCCGCTCTCCCTCCAGGCCCCGCCTTCCCAATGCCCCGCCCTCTCCAGGCCCCGCCCCCGCGCTCAGCCGGCAGGGACCTGGTCGCGCGCCCTGCAGAGCCGGAGCCCCGCCCTCTCAATGCTCCGCCCTCCCGCCAGGCCCCGCCCTCCCGCCAGGCCCCGCCCCCGCGCTCAGCCGGCAGGGACCTGGTCGCGCGCCCTGCAGAGCCGGAGCCCCGCCCTCTCAATGCTCCGCCCTCCCGCCAGGCCAAGCCCTCCCGCCAGGCCCCGCCCCCGCGCTCAGCCGGCAGGGACCTAGTCGGGCGCGGGGTAGAGCCGGAGCCCCGCCCTCCCAATGCTCCGCCCTCCTTCCAGGCCCCGCCCTCCCGCCAGGCCCCGCCCCCGCACTCGGCCCTTGGGGACCCGGGCGCGCGCAGGGCAGAGCCGGAGCCGCCGCCGCCGCGATGAGGTCCGCGCTGCCGCTGCTCCTCGCCGGCGCCTGGCTGCTGGGCGCCCTGAGCGCCGGCGCCGCCGGCCTGTACTTGGGCTTCTCAGGTGCGTGGGGGGCGCCTGCGGGGCGGCGGGGGGCGGGGGCGGCGGGGGCGGCGGGGGCGGGGGGCCGGGCCGGGAGGAGGGTGAGCGCGCCCTGAGGAGGGTGAGCCCACAGGGTCCCCCCAGCCCCGCGGGGTGCAGAGGCGGGGGAGCCCCGGGAGCCCCAGCCCCGCGCCCTCCACCCCGATCTGGGGGTACAGGGGGGGCCGATCTGCCCCGCGGGGCCTCCCGGCCGCTCCGGGGACCGGCGCCGGGGATCCCCAGCCGCGCCCGGCCCGGGGGCAGGAGGGCGGGACCGGCCTCGGCGGAGCGCGGAGGCCCTGGGGTCCGGGTGAGCCCAGCGCCCCTGTGAGCTGCTGCCCCGCATCCCGGCCCCTCCTCCCCTCAGCTCCCCCCTGCGGGGCCTCAGGCCACCCCCCATCCCACCCCCACCGGCCCCTGCCCCTCCCCGGGCAGGAGGAGGTCTCTGAGGCTGGGATCTGCCCCCTCTTCCCCCATTGATACAAGAAAAACCCCGCCAAAGCCGGTGTGGCTCAGTGGATAGAGCGTCGGCTTGCGGACTGAAGGGTCCCGGGTTCGATTCCGGTCAAGGGCACATGCCCGGATGGTGGGTTCGATCCCTAAGGGCGTGCAGGAGGCAGCCGATCCATGATTCTCTCTCATCATTGATGTTTCTAGCTCTCTTTCCTTCTCCCTTTCTCTCTGAAATCAATAAAGAAATATATATATATATATATTTTAAAGAAAAACCCCAATCTTGCAAACCCAGACCCAGCAGCCCCTCCACCCCCAGAGCTGTGCCTGGCCCTGGTGGTGAGGGGGGCCGGGACCCCTCTAACTCCAGGGCTGGGAGGCCGGATGGAGGGTAAATATTGTGGTCCCCGTGGCAGCCCCTGAACTGCCTGAGGCCCTGCCTCCGTGGGTCAACCCTGAGTTCCCCAATGATTCCCGTGGAATCCCCCCCCCCCAACGAGTCAAAACCATAACCACAGGCCCAGCCAGTGTTGCTCAGTGGGTAGCGCCCAATCCATCCCAGGTTCGATTCCGGCCTGGGGCACGCACCACGGTGGCAGGCTCCATCCCTAGCCCCAGCCAATGGATGCATCATCGATGTTTCTGTCTCTCCCTCTCCCTCTCTGCAAGAAATCAATAAAATATACATATATATAATTATTATTTTTTTTTTTTACTTTATTGATTTTTTTACAGAGAGGAAGAGAGAGGGATAGAGAGTTAGAAACATCGATGAGAGAGAATCATCCATCAGCTGCCTCCTGCACACCCCCCACTGGGGATGTGCCCGCAACCAAGGTCCATGCCCTTGACCGGAATCGAACCCGGGACCTTCCAGTCCGCAGGCTGACGCTCTGTCCACTGAGCCACACCGGCTTCGGCAATAAAATATTTTTTTTTAAAAGTGGCTCATGCAGGAAGCAACCAATGGATGCGTCTCTCCCCCCTCCCCCCTCCCCCCCACTCCCTTCCACTTTCTCTTTAAATCAGTGGGAAAATATCCTGTGGAGAGAATTAAAAAAAAGACCTGGAAAAATGGGATAAAATCAGGAAGCAGGCCTGTTCGGTGACCCCTGATCTAGACCGTCCCCAGGCAGCCCCCCCCCCCCGACTCCCCCAGAACCTTCTTCCCCGGGTCACAGTCTATGGTGACGGGTGTAGCTGGGCTTGGGGCCCCGCTCCGGGGTTCCCCTGGCTTCCCCCACGGACCTCCTGTGTCCCAGGTTTTCACACCCACGTGTTGATTTAAAAAAAATATATTTTTATTGACGTCAAAGAGGAAGGGAGAGAGAGGGAGAGAGAGAGAAACATCTGTGATGAGAGAGCATCATGGCCGGCTGCCTCCTGCACGCCCCCCGCTGGGGGATGGAGCCCACAACCCGAGCCTGTGCCCTTGACCGGAATCGAACCCGGGACCTCCCAGTCCACAGTCCAGAGCTCTATCCACTGAGCCACACCAGCCAGGGCTCCACATGTTGCTTTAAACCCCCCCCCCCCTCAGCGGCCAGCAAACGCCGGCAGGTGATCCCCCAATTCCACCTGCCCCCAATGCTGCTCCCCAACCTTCTCAGACCCCCAGCTGCCTGCACCCCGGTCTGCAGACCTCCCTCTGACACCCACCTCGGGGCAGGCGTTGGGGGGGCGTGCATGTCCCCCCAGGTTTCCGGGGCGGGTCTGGGACCCCCAGAGCGAGATCTAGACTCTGTACAGCACAGGTCTTCAAACTGGGGGTGAGGGGGGGCATAAGGGAGTTCCAGGGGTTCCGCACAGACTGGGGGTCCCTTGCCAGGTCCGAGCTCCTAGGAAGGAAGCCGGTTTCCAGGAGCCAGGGCCTCGGGGTGTCAGCTGATGGGGTCCCGGGAGCGGCTGAGTGTCCATGTGACTCGGGCGGGGCAGGAATGCCCGGGGTTGAGCAACACTGAGCTAAACACAGCCCTCCCCGGGCGGAGGGGGCGGCTGGGGCAGATCCACCAGGACCGTGTACGCACTCACACCGCGTGGCCAGATGATGATGGTCTCTGGACGCACAATCATCCGGCTACTCCGTGTCTATCCTATAGAATAAAAGGCTAATATGCACCCTCGACCGGGAGTTCGACCAGCAGGCAGGCCTGCCAACTGCCCATTGTCCCCTCCCCCTGGCCAGGCTGGCTGGACCCCACCCATGCACGAATGCATGCACAGGGCCTCACATACATATACACACACTGAGTGACCAGATTATTATTATTATTTTTTAATATATTGATTTTTACAGAGAGGAAGGGAGAGGGATAGAAAGTTAGAAACATCGATGAGAGAGAAACCTCCATCAGCCGCCTCCTGCACGCCCCCCACTGGGGATGTGCCCGCAACCAAGGTACGTGCCCTTGACCGGAATCGAACCCGGGACCTTTCAGTCCTCAGGCTGATGCTCTATCCACTGAGCCAAACCGGTTTTGGTTATATCTTTTTTTTTTTTTTTTAATTCTTTATTGATTTTTTTACAGAGAGGAAGGGAGAGGGATAGGAAATTGAAACATTGGTGAGAGAAAAGCATCCATCAGCTGCCTCCTGCACACCCCCCACTAGGGATGTGCCCGCAACCAAGGTCCATGCCCTTGACCGGAATCGAACCTGGGACCCTTCAGTCCGCAGGCCGACGCTCTATCCACTGAGCCACACCGGTGAGGGCCCAGAGCAGATCTATACCATTCCAAGCCCCATGGGTCACGGGGGACGGAGGGGGGGAGGGAGGTAAACAGGACGGAAATATACACGTTTTGTCCTGTGACCCGGAGATCGGATACAAGCAGATTGTCCGTTGGGGCGATGTTCTGGGGCGGGTGTGGGTGCAGATGGGGTTCAGGAGGAAGAGAAACTGTGTAAGACGTCAGGAAGGGGCTGCCGGTGTGTCTGGGGCTGAGTATAAAGTCACCAGGACTTGCTCTGGCCTGTGTGGCTCAGTGGGTAGAGCGTCAGTCTACAGACTGAAGGGTCCCGGGTTCGATTCCCGGTCAGGGCACAGGGCGTGTATGTCGTTTGGCTTGTGGGCACAACCCGGCCTGGGCCCTGGCCTCCTGGAGCGTGTGTAGGAGGGAACCAGCCAACGCGTGTCTCTCACATCACTTTTTCTCTCTGTCTCTCCCGCTCACTTCCTCTCTCTCTAAAAATAAATGGGGGAAATACCCTCGTGTGAGGATTAAAGAAGTGAATTTTTAGAGAACTTAAGCATAAGGGGGTGAGGAGAGGGGGGGTAGACAGGGAGGGGCCCACAGGCAATGGGCAGGGCCATGTTCGTAAATAGGGCTTATTTTATTTTATTTTTTAAAATAGGTTTTTATTGATGTCATAGAGTAGGGTTGTCGAACTCAATCAGAGAAGGGGCCAAAATCTAAAATCCAGCCTAAATTGCGGGCCGAATGGTTTACTGAACAGTCATAAACTGTCATTGTGATGGAAACGCAGTGGAGTGCAGTGATGACAGCGCGGTGCGGGCCACATTGCAAGGCCTGGCGGGACGGATTTGGCCCGCGGGCCTTGTGTTTGACACATGTGTCATAGAGGAAGAGCGAGGGAGAGAGAGAAATCGAAACATCAACGACGAGAGAGAAGCATGGATTGTGGCTGCCCCCTCGCGCCCCCAACTGGGCATGTGCACTGACGGGAATCGAACCTGGGACCCTTCAGTCGGCAGGCCGATGCTCTGTCCACTGAGCCACACCAGCCAGGGCTGTAAAGAGGGTTTAGTGGGAACACACCCAGTGGCGTGGCCAGGCCTGATCCTGCAAGGCCTAAGACGTACTCTCCGTCCTTTTCACTGCACGTGGTTGGGAGTAAATAGATTTTTAAAAAAATATACATGGAGTGGCCAGATAATGATGATCTCTAAACACCTAATAATCTGGCCACTCAGTGTGTGTGTGTATATATATATATATATATATATATATATATATATATATATATATATATATTAGAGGCCCAGTGCATGAATTCGTGCATGGGTGGGGTCCAGCCAGCCTGGCCAGGGGGAGGGGACAGGGGCGGTGGGCCGGCCTGCCTGCTGGTCGCACTCCTGGTTGAGGGGACCATTTTCATATGAGCCTTTTATTCTATAGGATACAGACGGAGTGGCCAGATTACTATGCGTTCAGAGATCATCATCATCTGGCCACTCAGTGTGTATTTTTATAGATTTCAGGGAGGAAGGGCGGGAGATAGAAACATCCGTGATGAGAGAGAATCACGGACCGGCTGCCTCCTGCACGCCCCCCACTGGGGATGGAGCCCGCAACCCGGGCCTGTGCCCTGACCGGGAATCGAACCCGGACCTCCTGGTTCCTAGGCCGACGCTCACCACTGAGCTACACCGGCTGGGATGACATATATTGATTTGTTTTTTCTTATATATTTTATTGATTTTTTACAGAGAGGAAGGGAGAGGGATAGAGAGAAACATCGACGAGAGAGAATCATCCATCAGCTGCCTCTAGCACCCCCCCCACTGGGGATGTGCCTGCAACCAAGGTCCATGCCCTTGACCGGAATCGAACCTGGGACCTTTCAGTCTGTAGGCCGACACTCGATCCTCTGAGCCAAACCGGTTTCGGCACGTATATAGATTTTTAAAATTAACTTCTTATCGAGCGTCTCCTGCAGAGGACACAGATCGTTAAGCCTAACTCCTCTCTCTCTCTCTCTCTCTCTCTCTCTCTCTCTCTCTCTCTCTCTCTCTCTCTCTCTCCTCTCTCTCTCTCTCTCTCTCTGCAGAGATGGTTCGCTTCAAGTCCTGGATGCTGCAGGTCGGTACCCACTTCTTCTTTCTGAGGTTTCTCCCGCCTCGGCTTCCTGTTCTCTGGCCAGGCCCGGCCATCTGGGAGGCAGAGGGAGGGGGGAGGGGGACGGGGGAGGGGGAGAGGGAGGGGCGTTTCCAGCTGTGGCCTTCGGGTCTGTCTGCGGGGAAGGGTACAGCTGAGTCACCAGGAGGGACGAGGGCCGGCAACCAGCCTTGCAAGCCTCAGGGTTCATTCTACAGTTTTGTTTTTTTTGTTGTTTTGTTTTTAAATAGGTTTTATTGACTTTTTAAAAAAATATATTTTATTGATTTTTTACAGAGAGGAAGAGAGAGGGATAGAGAGCTAGAAACATCGATGAGAATCATCCATCAGCTGCCTCTTGCACACCCCCTACTGGGATGTGCCCGCAACCAAGGTCCATGCCCTTGACGGGAATCGAACCTGTGACCCTTGAGTCCGTAGGCCGACGCTCTATCCACTGAGCCACACCGGTTTTGGCTGTGTTTTTTTTTTAAATATATTTTTACTAGTAGCCCGGTGCATGAAGTTCGTGCATGGGGGAAGGGAGGGGGTGTCTCTCAGCCTGGCCTGCACCCCCTGCAATCTGGGGCCCCTCAGGGGATAACCGGCAGTCAGACATCCCTCTCACAATCCAGGACTCTGACACCTGACTTCTCCAACGCCCACAGGCCTGGAGCAGCTGGGGGGGCGGGGCTGCTGCCATCTTTTCAGGCTGATTTGCATGCCTCACTCTGATTGGCTGTTGAGCGTAGCGGCGTGATGGTTGATTTGCATGGTTCTCTTTTATTAGTGTAGATTGATGTCAGGGAGGGAGAGAGAGACATCCATGATGAGAGGATCATGGATCAGCTGCCTCCTGCACGCCCCCTACTGGGGATGGAGCCCACCACCCAGGCCTGTGCCCTGACCGGGAATCGAACCCTGACCTCCTGGTTCACAGGTCGAGGCTCAAACGCTGAGCCTCGCCAGCCGGGCACTTTGCCGCACACCTGACCGGCACCAGTGGGGGTGCCCAGGGCTGGTGGATGGGGGCAGGTTCCTGTTCTGGGGCCCCTGGGGCTGGGGTTGCCCTGTGATGCCCTGCCGTTGGCGTCTGAGACCCCGGACGGCAGACACCGCTGCTGGGGTCGGGCCTGGGAATGGCCGGCAGCAGAGACGCCCTCCGCCCGCCGAGCTCTTCCGGGAGCCGCCCCGGGCCCAGGGCCGAGCCGCCCGGCCGGAGCCGGGGCTGAGCCTGTGGCGTCCTCCCAGCACCGGAAGGCCTACAGCACGACGGAGTACCAGCACCGGCTGCAGACCTTCGCCAACAACCGCAGGAGGATCACCGCCCACAACGCCAAGAACCACACGTTCCAAAGTACGGGGAGGGGGGGGCGGGGGGGGGGCGTCCGGGGGCGGGGGACACCCGTCCCGGACCTTCCCCCTCCTATCGGTATCTCTGTACGATGTTTTTCTTTTACAGCGTCCTCCCCCGAGGATGTTCTCCCATCGGGGGGAGGGAGCGCGGGAGGGAGGGGGGAGACAGAGAGGAACATCGATGGGAGAGAGACACAGCGAGGGGCTGCCCCTGCAAGCGCCCCGGGACCAGGGCCCGGGCCGGGAGGAGCCTGTAAGCAGGGAACGTGCCCGTGGCCGGAATCGAACCCGGGACCCGCTGGTTCCCAAGGCCAATGCTCCATCCACTGAGCCACACTGGCCAGGGCCCCCAGGGGGATTCTGAGGGCACAGCCAGGCTTGACCTCGGGCACTGAGCTGGCCTCGGGGCTGACCTTGGGCACTGAGCTGACCTCGGGGCTGACCTCGGGCACTGAGCTGACCCTGGGGCTGACCTCGGGGCACTGAGCTGGCCTCGGGGCTGAGCTGACCCTGGGGCTGACCCCGGGCACTGAGCTGACCTCGGGGCTGAGCTGACCCCAGGCACTGAGCTGACCCCGGGGCTGACCTCAGGCGCTGAGCTGACCTCGGGGCTGACCTCGGGCGCTGAGCTGACCTCGGGGCTGACCTCGGGCGCTGAGCTGACCTCGGGTCTGAGCTGACCCCGGGCACTGAGCTGACCTCGGGGCTGACCTCGGGCGCTGAGCTGACCTCGGGCGCTGAGCTGAACTTGGGGCTGACCTCGGGCGCTGAGCTGACCTCGGGCACTGAGCTGACCTCGGGGCTGACCTCGGGCGCTGAGCTGACCTCGGGCACTGAGCTGACCCCGGGGCTGACCTCAGGCGCTGAGCTGACCCCGGGGCTGACCTCGGGCGCTGAGCTGACCTCGGGCGCTGAGCTGACCTCGGGCGCTGAGCTGAACTTGGGGCTGACCTCGGGCGCTGAGCTGACCTCGGGCACTGAGCTGACCTTGGGGCTGACCCCGGGCACTGAGCTGACCCCGGGGCTGACCTCGGGGCTGAGCTGACCCAGGGGCTGACCCCGGGTCTCCCGTCTTGACATTAATAAAGTGATGTGGCCACGGACCCAGGGCACACCGGGCCCTGTTCTCTGCTTCTCTCTCGGACCCACAGCTCAGTCTGTTTCCGTCTCACGTGTGGCCTGTTTCTCCCTCTGTGCAGTGGGAATAAACCCGTTTTCCGACATGACCTTCGCGGAGTTCAAGCACAAGTACCTGTGGTCGGAGCCTCAGGTGGGCGCCTGCGCCGTGGCCGACCCTGCGTCCCTTCGCTGCCACCTCGGGAAACCGCACACCGCCCTCCCCGCACTGGCCCGGCCGCCGCTGGGCGGACCCGAGAGGCCAGCTCCCCCAGCCCCTCAGCCCAGCCCGGCTGCCGGGTAACATGCAGACAGATGCTGGGCTGAAAGTGAAATTTTAGTTAAAAAGGGGAAAAAAGATGATATTTTATTTTATTTTTAAAATGTATTTTATTGATTTTTTGCAGAGAGGAAGAGAGAGGGATAGAGAGTTAGAAACGTGGATGAGAGAGAATCATCAATCAGCTGCCTCCTGCACACCCCCTACCGGACATGCCCGCAACCAAGGTCCATGCCCTGGGCCGGAATCGAACCCGGGACCCTGCAGACCACAGGCTGATGCTCTATCCACTGAACCACACCGGTTTCAACAAGGATGATATTTTATTTTATTTATTTTTAAAATATATTTTATTGATTTTTTACAGAGAGGAAGGAAGAGGGATAGAGAGTTAGAAACATCGATGAGAGAGAATCATCGATCAGCTGCCTCCTGCACACCCCCCACTGGGGATGTGCCCGCAACCAAGGTGCATGCCCTTGGCCGGAATCGAACCCGGGACCTTTCAGTCTGCAGGCCGACGCTCTATGCACTGAGCCAAACCAGTTTCAGCTGGGGGAGCTTTTTAAAAAAAAAAAAATTTTTTTTTTTATTGATCTCAGAGAGAGAGAGAGAGAGAGAGAGAGAGAGAGAGAGAGAGAGAAACATCCATGATGCGAGAGAATCACAAACCGGCTGCCTCCTGCACACCCCCCACTGGGGATCGATGGGTAGATCTGGGATAGGGGCCACACGCAAACAGAAGAGACGAGACGAGAAATAATCATTTGGGCCAGATCCAGTGTGGCTCAGTGGATAGAGCGTCGGCCTGCGGACGGAAGGGTCCCGGGTTCAATTCCGGTCAAAGGCATGGACCTTGGTGGCGGGCACATCCCCTGTGGGGAGGTAGGGGGAGGCGTATAGGAGGCAGCTGATGGATGTTTCTCTCTCATGGATGTTTCTGTCTATCCCTCTCCCTTCCTCTCTGTAAGAAAATCAATACAATATATTTAAAATAAATTTAAAAAACTTTAAAAAAAGGTTGGCCTTTGTTCTTGCAGAACTGCTCGGCCACTAAAAGCAACTACCTGCGCGGCCGGGGCCCCTACCCCAGCTCGGTGGACTGGAGGAAGAAAGGACCCTTCGTCTCCAAAGTGAAAAACCAGGTGCGCCCCCCCCCAGCGCCCCTCCCGCTCCCCCTGCGGCGCCCACGCCCAGCCCCGCGGGACCGGGCCGCAGGCCTTATCGCCCCTGTGCAGCCCGTGAGGCAAGCACCGTCTGTCTGTCCGTTAACAGGTGATGAAACCGGGGTGCAGAGGGCGCAGGGCGGGGGGGCGGGGACCATGGGGGCGGGGGCAGGGGCACAGCAGAGGCTGCTGGGACGGCAGGACGGGGCGGGACAGGTGGGGGCGGGTGTCTGTGCGTGTGGCGGGAGGAGGGGTATCTAGGAGGCAGACAGGCAGGCTGGGCCTGGGCAGCCTGAGGTAGGGGGTGGGGCGTTGATGGGGGTGATTTGTTTTACAAATATATATATATATATATTTAATATATATTCTTAGCCGGAATCGGTTTGGCTCAGCGGTAGAGCGTCCGTCTGTGGACGGAAAAGTCCCAGGTTCGATTCCGGTCCAGGGCATGTACATTGGTTGCGGGCACATCCCTGGTAGGGGGCGTGCAGGAGGCGGCTGGTCGATGTTTCTCTCTCATCGACATTTCTAGCTCTCTATCTCTCTCCCTTCCTCTATTTAAAAATCAATAAAATATATTAAAAAAACATTCAAAAAATATATATTTTTATTGATTTTTTAGAGAGAGGAAGGGAGAGGGAGAGCTAGAAACACCGATGAGAGAGAACCATCCATCAGCTGCCTCCTGCACGCCCCCCACTGGGGATGTTCCCGCAATCAAGGTACATGCCCTTGACCAGAATCGAACCCGGGACCTTTCCGTCCACGGGCCGACGCTCTATCCACTGCGCCACACCGGTTTCGGCAGCTTTTTTTTTATTTTTATTTTTTTTACTATATCTTATTGATTTTTCACAGAGAGGAAGGGAGGAGAGTTAGAAACATCGATGAGGAGAGAGGATCACTGATCAGCTGCCTCCTGCACGCCCCCCACTGGGGATGGAGCCCACAGCCCGGGCCTGTGCCCTGAGCGGGAATCGAACCCTGACCTCCTGCTTCCTAGGTGGACGCTCAACCACGGAGCCAGGAGGTCCGGGCCTGGGGAGCGGTTAGGGCTGGGACTGCGGGTGGAACGCGATGGGAGGAGGGAAGGTGAGAGAGGTTTAGACAGAGAGCCTGGCCACGGGGAGGGAGGAGGCGGGGCCTCGGGAGGGAGGAGGCGGGGCCTCGGGAGGGAGGAGGCGGGGCCACGGGGAAGGAGGAGGCGGGGCCACGGGGAAGGAGGAGGCGGGGCCACGAGGAGGGAGGAGGCGGGGCCACGGGGAAGGAGGAGGCGGGGCCACGGGGAGGGAGGAGGCGGGGCCACGGGGGGGGAGGAGGCGGGGCCACGGGGAGGGAGGAGGCGGGCCCACGGGGAGGGAGGGGGCGGGCCCACGGGGAAGGAGGAGGCGGGGCCACGGGGAGGGACCAGGGGCACAGGGAGGGAGGAGGCGGGGCTACGGGAAGGAGGTGGGGCCACGGGGAGGAGGTGGGGCCTCGGGGAGGGAGGAGGCGGGGCCTCAGGGAGGGAGGAGGCGGGGCCATGGGAGGGAGGGCCCGGGACGCGGGAAGGGAGGGGCCGGGGAAGGTCAGAGGGGCCGACGGGCGGCCTCACGCGGTGCGGTGCAGTCACGGACCCGCCCCCTCCAGGGCGGCTGCGGCAGCTGCTGGACCTTCTCCACCACCGGGGCCCTGGAGTCCGCCATCGCCATCAAGACCGGCAAGATGCTCTCGCTGGTAAGCGGCTGGCACAGCGGGCAGGAGGCACCACCCCGAAGGCCGTGCCAGCCCCTCCCGGGCGGGCAGCGGGGCCAGGGGAGCGGGGCGCAGCCCCCCGCCCCGGGCCCTGTGCCACCACGGACCGGGGCCCCGGCCCCCCAACCAGCCGGCTGTGGGGTTGGCGCTTCGGACACGGGGCGGCCCCACCTTCGGGGACGGGCTGTCTCCAGACCCAGAGCCGGTGGGCATGGCTCCGCGGGCAGTCGGCGCCCGGGGCCCGGCCCCACCGCGCTCACTGGTGTCCTTACCCCCAGTCGGAGCAGCAGCTGGTGGACTGCGCCCAGAACTTCAACAACCACGGCTGCAAGGGGTACGGCCCGCGCTCCGAGGGGCCCGGGAGGGGCCGGGCGGGGAGGGAGGGCTGCCTGGCTCGCCCTGTGCCCCGGACCTGCCGGGCCCCCTCTGGTGACTGTCCTGCCTCTCACAGGGGCCTCCCCAGCCAGGCCTTCGAGTACATTCGCTACAACAAGGGCATCATGGGCGAGGACACTTACCCCTACACCGGCCAGGTAACCCCCCGCCCGCCCCCACCCCGCACGCCCCTCCCCACCCCCTCCTCAGGCCCGGGCCGCCCCGCCTGCCGGAACCCAGCTCCCTCTGCCTCCCCGGGGCCACGCCTCCTCCTCTCTTATTATTATTATTTTTAAATATATTTTTAATTGATTTCAGAGGAGGAAGAGAGAGGGATAGATAAATAGAGAATCATTGATCCGCTGCCTCCTGCACGCCCCCTATTGGGGATCAAGCCTACAGCCCAGGCATGCGCCCTTGGCCAGAATCGAACCTGGGACCCTTCAGTCCGCAGGCCGACGCTCTATCCACTGAGCCACACCGGGAGAGGGCTCCTCCTCCTCTTTTATTTTTTGACTAGAGGGAGGCCTGGTGCACGAATTCCTGCTCCAGTGGGGTCCCGCCGGCTGGCCTGTGGGATTCGGCCGAAACCGGCTCTCCGACATCCCCCGAGGAGTCCCGGATGGCGAGAGGGCACAGGCCAGGCCGAGGGACCCCACGGGTGCATGACTGGGACCAGGGAGGGACACTGGAGGGCTCCAGGGCCTGTCCAGCCAGGCTCGCCCAGTCCCTATCGGCCGGACCCCAGCAGCAAGCTAACCTCCAGCGTGTGCCCCCTGGTGGTCAGTGCACGTCATAGCAGCCTTAGCACAGCGTTCGCACATTATGCTTTGATTGGGTGGGCGGACGGCCAAACGCTTAGCATAGTAAGCTTTTATTCTATAGGATTATGTTTTGATTTCAGTAAGGAAGGGAGGTGGGGAGAGAGAGAGAGAAATCTCAGTGATGAGAGAGAGTCATGGATCAGCTGGCCCCTGCACGTCCCCCGACTGAGGACCTAACCTAGGGGTGTCGAACTCAATCAGAGAAGGGGCCAAAATCTAAAATCCAGCCTAAATTGCGGGCCGAATGGTTTACTGAACAGTCATAAACTGTCATTGTGATGGAAACGCAGCGGAGTGCAGTGATAACAGCGCGGTGCGGGCCACATTGCAAGGCCTGGCGGGACGGATTTGGCCCGCGGGCCTTGTGTTTGACACATGTGATGTCATGCCCTGGGCGTGAGCCCTGACCAAGAGTCGAACCCTGACCTCCTGGTTCAGAGGTTGACACTCAGCCACTGAGCCCTGCCTGGCCTCCTCCCTCCTCTGGGGCTGCTGCTTGTGATGTGGCCCCCCGGGTCTGACGCGGTGCCTCCCCCCACCCCGGGTCCGGGGTCCGGGTGGTGCCCCCCCTTACCCCCCCAGCTCCCACCAAGTCTCCTGCCGCTGGCCTGTGAGCTTCTGGGAAACCCACGTCCCCCAGGCCCCTCGCCGGCCCCAGGCCCGGCCCCCGCGGCGTCCACTCCTCCGTGAGGCCAGGCTGCGTGGGGGAGGCCCTGACCTGTGACCCCTGCCCTTTGCCCTCCGCAGGACGGCAAGTGCAAGTTCCAGCCGGAGAAGGCCGTCGCCTTCGTCAAGGACGTGGCCAACATCACCCTGGTGAGTCCCTTAAACCGCGGGGCCCGGGCCCACCCGGTCTGCACCCCAAGCTTCCTCCGTTTTCTTTCCTTTTTAATACATTTTTTAATTGATCTTTTACAGAGAGGAAGGGAGAGGGAGAGAGAGCTAGAAACATCGATGAGAGAGAAACATCGACCAGCTGCCTCCTGCACGCCCCCCACTGGGGATGTGCCTGCAACCAGGGCACATGCCCTTGACTGGGATCGAACCCGGGACCCTTCGGTCCGCAGGGTGATGCTCTATCCACTGACCCACACCGGTTAGGGCTCAATAAACTATATTTTTTAAAAGATAAAAACAAAACAAGGTGGGGGACGGCGAGGCCTGTGGATTCCCGGTCTGGCCCTGCCCGGGCCCGGGGTGAGTTCAATGCTGACCCCGTGGAGCCGGCTCGCGGGTGGCTGGATGGCCTCCCGGGATGTGACAGGCCCTGAGAGAAAAGGTTCCCACCCCGTCCCTCCCGCCTCGGGCACGTCTGCACGGCCCTGCCCGACCGACCGACCGACCGACCGACAGACCGACCATGGGTCCAAGAACCGCCGCTTGGAGTGGGGCGGGGAGGGGACCCCTGTCCACCCCTGCGCCCCGTCCGCCCCCAGAACGACGAGGAGGCCATGGTGGAGGCGGTGGCGCTGTACAACCCCGTGAGCTTCGCCTTCGAGGTGACCAGCGACTTCATGATGTACCGGAAGGGCATCTACTCCAGGTGAGACCGCCCAGCCCCTGCCCCACGCCTTCCTGGGTGGGCAGGGCGGGGGCAGGGCCCGGCAGGGCTGGGGCGGGGCCTGCAGGATGAGGGCGGGGCCTGGTAGGGTGAGGGCGGGGCGGGGCCAGGTAGGGAGGGGGCGGGGCTGGCAGTGCGGGGGTCGGGTCAGGTAAGGCAGGGGCGGGGTTAGGCAGGGTGAGGGCGAGGCCTGGCAGGGAGGGGCGGGGTCAGCAGGGCGAGGGCGGGGCCAGCCAGGGCGGGGCCAGGAAGGATGAGGGCGGGGTCAGCAGGGCAAGGGCAGGGCCTGATAGGGCGGGGCGGGTCAGGTAAGGCAGGGGCGGGGTCAGGCAGAGTAAAAGCGAGGCCTGGCAGGGGGCGGGGCCAGGAAGGGCGGGGGCGGGGCTGGCGGGGCGAGGGCGGGGCCAGGCGGGGCGGGGCCAGCACCTCACCACTCCCTCCCGCAGCGCCCCTTTGCGTGCTCACAGCTGAGAGCAGGCTCCCAGGGCAGAGAGGGTGGGGGTGAGGGTGGGGGTGAGGGTGGGGGTGAGGGTGGGGGGTCGGGCCCAGGCCACAGGTCAGAGGAGCCGCCTGAGTTTCCAAAACCCGGTTCAAAACTCTGAAAGTGCGGAACGGGGAGAGAGCGGCTGCTCCCACGGCACCCACGGGCTCCCCGCCGGTGCCCGCTCCTGAGGCAGCCGGGAAGCTCCCCCAGCCTCCCCCCCAACACACACACCCCGAGATGCTGGCGCCCCAGGGCTTGTTCCTCAGCATCTCCTGCTGCCTCCAGCTGGACGGAGGCCTGGGGAGACCTCGGGGCCTAAGGAGCTCAGACCTGAGCTGCTCCCTCCCTGGGCGGCCGCCCCGCCCACCAGGCCTGCCCTGGGAGCCCCCGTCCTCCCTGAGGCTGGTCCCTTCTCCAAGCTCATCTTCCATCAAACCGTCCCCCTCCCCCGGCATCCCGCCCAGGGCCCGGCCCAGCCGCACACAAGGGCCCTGTTCCCTTCCCAACCCACCCACCCGTCCCCTCCGAGTCAGATCCCCTCCTCGGGGCTCCCTCAGCCTCCACAGTCGAGGCCGTGTGTGTGGAAGCAGCTGGACGGAAGTTGGGGGTTGGGGGGCGCAAGGAGTGAGAGCAGAAGTGTGCGTGCTGCTGGGGTGCGGGGACCTCCCCCAGGCCTGGCGCTGCCAGGAACGCCAGCTGAACTAACACAGAGCCCACAGTCTCTCCTCAGAACCTCCTGCCATGTTTTAATTGACTTCAGAGAGGAAGGGAGAGGGAGAGAGGGGAACATCCATGATGAGAGAAAGAATCATGGATCGGCTGCCTCCTGCACGCCCCACACTGGGGATCGAGCCCACAGCCCGGGCATGTGCTCTTGGCCGGGAATCGAACCCGGGACCCTGCAGGCCGCAGGCGGACGCTCTCCCCACTGAGCCACACCGGCCCTTTCTTGATGGAACCGAGTTCCCCGGTTCTGGGAAGCCTGCTGTTTGCTTGGAAATAAGCACCAGCGCGACAAAGCCCTTGCAAGCAGACTCTAGGCTTTGCGGGACCAGCCAGGGAGCCCTTAGGCCTCATTCCCACAGCTGGGCGGGGCCAGGCAGAGAGGGGCGGGGCCAGGCAGGGTCATAGAGTGGGTGGGGGCGTGGCCAGGCAGGACAGGGGCGTGGCCAGGCAGGATCAGGCAGAGTGAGGGCAGGGCCAGGTGGGCGAGGGCGGAGTCAAGCAGGGAGGGGCGAGGCCTGATAGGATGGGGGTCGGGCGAGGGCGGGGTTAAGCAGATAGGGGGCGTGGCCAGTACATCGCGGCTCCCTCGCCTGCGCCCCTTTGCTCATGCACAGCCAGGCCCCCCTTCTGGAGCGTGTTCCCCCTCCTCCCCCCACATTGTCAGCCCGTTTCCCTCTGTTTCCCAGCACTTCCTGCCATAAAACCCCAGACAAGGTCAACCACGCGGTGCTGGCTGTGGGGTACGGAGAAGAAAACGGGAAGCCCTACTGGATCGTCAAGAACTCCTGGGGCCCCCAGTGGGGGATGAACGGGTAGGCGGCAGGTCCCTGTGCTGGGGGGCAGGGGGTGCGGGAGGGGGTATCTGCTCAGGTCGGGAGCTTTGGGGGAAGGGGGGTGAGGGAGGGAAAGGAAACCTCCATGCCAGGGCCCCCCTAGCAGCCCCTCGCCTGGCCCTGTGCTGGGCCCAGATCTGGACAATTCGGTCCAGGTCCAGGCAGCAAGTCAGTACCCGATGGTGGTCAACAGCGCCCCCTTGTGGGAGAAAAGGGCTAGAACCAGTGGCCTAGGCATGAACACCCAGTGGCCAGATGATGATCTCTGAACACATGATCACTGGCCACTCAGTGGACAGCTTATAGAATAAAAGGCTAATATGCACATTATCCCCTCGACCGGGAGTTCGACCAGCAGGCTAGCTGGACCCCACCCATGCACGAATTCATGCTCCTGGCCTCTCACACACACACACACACACACACACACACACACACACAGAGTGGCCAGATTATTATGCATCCTGAGATAATAATCTGGCCACTCAGTGTATGTTAAGGTTTTTATTGATATCAGTGCAACGGTTCCCAACCTTTCTAATGCTGTGACCCTTTATTTTTTAAAATATATTTTATTGATTTTTCACAGAGAGCTAGAAACATTGATGAGAGAGAAACATTGACTCAGCTGCCCCCTGAACACCCGACACAGGGGATGTGCCTGAAACCCATGTACCGTATTTTTCGGACCATAAGACGCACTTTTTTCCCCCCAGAAGTGGGGGGGGGAAAGTCCCTGCGTCTTATGGTCCAAATATAGCCTACACATATACTTTAAAAAAAAAGTTTTTTTACTTGCCCGGCTCTGTGTGGTCTCTGTGTGCTTGCCCGGCTCTAAAATGGTTCTAAATGCTGCTGTTTACTTTACAGGGTTGATTACATGTGTTTATGACTGTGATGTTGGGTTTTAATGCACATAAAATATTTTAGGACACTATTTGTTTCAGAATCTTTTTTCCTTCATGTCCCTTCTCTAAAAACTGGTGCGTCTTATGGTCCGAAAAATACGGTACATGCCCTTGACCGGAATCAAACCCGGGACCCCTCAGTCCATAAGCCGACGCTCTATCCAATGAGCGACTCAGGTTTCGGCTGCCATGACTCCATGTTGTGGTGGCCCCCTCAGCCATAAAATTATTTTCAGCAGCGGTTCTCAAGCTGTGGGCCGCAACATGAGGAACTGTATTAAAGGGTCACGGCATTAGAAAGGTTGAGAACTAATGTATAAGAGGGAGAGGGGAGAGAGAAACATCCATGAAGAGAGAGAATCCTGGACCGGCTGCCTCCTGCACGCCCCCCATGGGGACCGAGCCCACACCCCGGGCCTGTGCCCTGACCGGGAATCGAACCCTGACCTCCTGGTTCTTGGGTCAACGCTCAGCCGCTGAGCCACGCTGGCAGGGCCCCTGAGGTGACTTTGTCCACGTCCTTACTTTGGGGGGGCCCCGGTGGTAATGGAATAACTCCGGGGGAGGGGGCGGCTAGGGAGGGCTCTCCAGGGGCCCTCAGGGGGTTCTGGGAGGACTGAGAAGAAGGTGGAGGCGACCGGATCAGGTCAGTGATGTCCTGGAGGCGAACAAGCCCAGGGCCACCGTGTTAGCAGCAATTCGGGGGTTCATCCGTGGCGTCGGGCCTCGGGGGCCGCAGACACCCGCAGAGGCCTCAGCCCGCGCTCCCTCCCGCAGGTACTTCCTCATCGAGCGCGGGAAGAACATGTGCGGGCTGGCGGCCTGCGCCTCCTACCCCATCCCACAGCTGTGAGCCCACGGAGATCCCAGGATGCCCCGCTCCAGCCGGGAGACCGTGGGGGCCCCCAGCCCTCGCTCTGCATCCTCGCCCCGACTGAGGAGGAGGAGGAAGAGGAGGCGTTCCAGCCACCGGCCCGCCTGCCTCCCCACAGCGGACACCAGCCGTGCCTTACTTAGCCCGGACCTAACGGGCTCCAGGATATTCTCTCCCCCAGAGGCCTCGTGCACCCAGTAGGGTGTGCGGGGCCTCTGTGTGTTCTTCCCCCAATAAACGCTCAGCGAGATCCTCCGGGCCGGGCCTGCGCCCTGTCATTCAGTCGGGGCCGATGGGGCCCCCTGGGGGCACCGGCCTCCGAGGGGGGCGGGGAAAGGGGGCGCCAGGGGCTGCCCAGGAGTCTGGGTGATCATGGGGAGAGCATTTCAGGACACGGGTGCCTGGGGCCTCTCGTGACACCCTCTGTGCAGACACTGCGATGTCGTTTTTTAAATTATTTTACTAGAGGCCCAGTGCACAAACTCGTGCACAGTTGGGTCCGGCTGGCCCCGCCTCCAGGGGGACCCCACTGGGGGAGGGGCCGTGGGAGGGCTGTAGGGCGTGTCCGGCCTGTCTGGCTCAGTCCTGAGCCCAGCAGCAAGCTAACAGCCGTCATAGGGATCGGGTGAGTAGCCTTAGCATCTCATTAGCATATTATGCTCTGATTGGTTGAATAGACGACGGGACACTTAGCATATTAGGTTTTTATTATACATTTTATTGATTTCAGTGAGGAAGGGGGAGAGATACATCTATGATGACAAAGAATCACGGATCGGCTGCCTCCTGCAGGCTCCCCACTGGGGATGGAGCCCGCAACCCAGGCATGTGCCCTTGGATGGACACTGAGCCACTACCCACTGAGCCACACCAGCCAGGGCCAGACCGTGTTGTCAATCCTGGGGTGACGTGGGATAAAGCCCAGCCCAGGAGCCGCTGCAGCCCGCCAGGGGGCCCCGGACCCCACAGCACACCCTCCAGCGCGTTTAGTTTATTCCACGAAACCTCCACCAGGCCCAACCCCGCAGATGCTCCTCCACAGACAGCGAGCCACCGTGCACCGCGTACGGGGGCCCTGGCAGCAGGAGCGCAGGCGTGTTTCTCTGTCACACACGCTCATTACACCCATGAGCCCGCCCTCGGGGCTCCCTCAGCGAATCCCCAGGTTCTCTAATGCAGCAGTGCCCAGCTGGTCCCACCCGCAGGCAGCAAGTTCATTGTTTTCTTTTTTAAAAATATGCTTTGATTTCTTACAGAGAGGAGGGGAGAGAAATAGAAACATCGATGAGAGAGAATCATCCAGCTGCCTCCTGCACACCCCCCCCATCCCACCGGGAATGTGCCCACAACCAAGGTCCGTGCCCTTGACCGGAATCAAACCTGGGACCCTTCAGTCCGCAGGCTGATGCTCTATCCACTGAGCCACACCTATTAGGGCTCAAGTTTAGTTTCAGACGGCCCAGTGGGGTGACGTCAGTTCTCTGGGCTTGCGAGGCTGCCATGCAGGCCTCCCCGGGGCTGTCAGGTCAGCACGTCGGGCCTGAGTCCCAGGCCAGCCCTCCATCCGGCTCTGGGGGGGCTCCCCGCTTTGGGGGTGCCTGCAGGGAGGTCAGAGCTCATGCCGAGCACAGGGTAGGTCAAGGACAAAGCCCCCTCCCGAGCGAGACCACATCCCGGCTCAGCCACCCGCCCTCCCTGTCTGTCAGTCCTTCCAGGCAGAAGCCACCTCCATCTGTTCTTCTGAAACCAACCACTAAGCCCTCGTCTCCTTCCTCCTTTCACTGCCTCTTTGGCTGTTATTGTTCCCAATCTTCTCCATGTCCAAACACGAGCAAAACACACTCCCCCAACAATGTCTGCCCCTCTCCCTCCTCCCCACGGCTCTCCCTCCTCCCCATGGGCCACCCGCCTACCACGGGCAGAGGGCTCATCGGCAGGAGCAGAACGGCCGGACGCTCATGCCTCCCTCTGCGGGGTTCCCATGTTGCGCTGCCCTCGGCCCGGCCCCAGCCCGATCCCAGGGAACAGCCGGGGCTGAACCTGAATGAGAAGTGCTGGGATCCCTGGGAATGGGAGACTGGCCTGCTTTGTGAGGGCATGATGGCCAATTTGCATTTTACATTCTTATTACACAGGATGACTTAGTGTTCAAGTGCCAATTTGCCATGCGCAGTCCGTCTCTCAGAGATGCTTGAAATTCGTTCATCACGCTGTCTCACGTGCCTCGTGTTCTTATGCGCTCACTGAACATTCTACCTGCAAATCCTCTGAAGGAATGACGACTCACTGTAGGCCTCAGGGAGGGAGAACCGTGAGGGTCCTAACTCCTGGGCGGCCCTCGGCCTCACGCTCTTTAGCCCCAGTGAGACTATCAAAAGTGCCAGCCTACTGAAACCGGTGTGGCTCAGTGGATAGCGCGTCGGTCTGCAGACTGAAAGGTGGCAGGTTCGATTCCAGTCAAGAGCATGTACCTTGGTTGCGGGCACATCCCCAGTCGGAGTTGTGCAGGAGGCAGCTGGTCGATGATTCTCTCTCATACGATGTTTCTAACTCTCTATCCCTCTCCTTTCCTCTCTGTAAAAAATCAATAAAATATATTAAAAAAAAAAAGAAAAAAGAAAAAAGTCAGTGGCCAGCCTGCCTGCCAGGCGCAGTGACGGAGGCAAACACCGGCGAGGTACAGGCAGCACTGAGCACGGGCCCCATCCCTGGACCATCTTCCCACAGGTCCTCCCGCCCCCTCAGGCCTCCACCGCCTCAGGCACCTCGTGGGACTCTGCACCTTCCCCCCCCCCCCCCCCCCGGAACCTCAGTGGGAGGCGGGATGGAACCGCCAAGGGGCCGCCCCTCCCCTCAGAGCCTCTGGGAAGCCCACCTTGCTCCCTCCCTCACGTTCACAATCCTTTTCTCCGAAAACACGTTAGAGATTTTATACACAATATCCCTGTTTTCTAGGGATAAACTTCGGGGTGGGCGTTTCATTTCTCATTTAGTCTCTCCTTTTTGTGCTCATCTATATATTTACAAGAAAGTAAAAATAGCCTGGTCAGGTACGGCTCAGTGGATAGAGCGTCGTCCTGTGGACTGAAAGGTCCCAGGTTCGATTCCGGTCAAGGGCATGGACCTTGGTTGTGGGCACATCCCCAGTGGGGGGTGTGCAGGAGGCAGCTGATCGATGACTCACTCTCATTGATATTTGTAACTCTCTATCCCTCTCCCTTCCTCTCTATAAAAAAGTCAATAAATATTTTAAAATAAAGTACATGATCCCTGAAATATGGTATTTTTAATAGACTGTAATGCTGTTACCCACTTGATTTCTCCATTAAAAAACATGTGAAAGCAAGCCTCAAGGCAAACAAAACCATCATACCACCACCACCACCACCACCACCCCCCCACCCCCCGGTCCGCCCCACACACAGTCTAGTGCGGCCAGGACAAGTGGTATCAGTGAAGAGTTTGACCTTTAACCTAACCCAGCTGCCCTCCCATATTTCAAGAACTATCAAAGAGAAGGACAAAAGTTTTATCGAGGGGAGCGGCACGGTTTTGAATAACTATTGGGGCTGCAGAAAGAACGGGGCGAGGGGCGATGTGGTGTTAAGACTAGAACACCATTGAGATCCACACTCCGGCCCTATGCAGGGTGGAGCTAAAGGAGGTTTACAGCTCCGAGGAGTGAAAGCTTATTCCTGTTATTATTATTATTTTAATATATTTTATTGATTTTTCAGAGAGGAAGAGAGAGGGAGAGAGAGCTAGAAACACCGATGAGAGAGAATCATCAATCAGCTGCCTCCTGCACGCCCCCTACTGGGGATGTGCCCGCAACCAAGGTACATGCCCTTGACCGGAATCGAACCCGGGACCTTTCAGTCTGCAGGCCGATGCTCTATCCACTGAGCCAAACCGGTTCCGGCTTAGAGGCTCGATGCACGAAATTTGTGCAAGAGTAGGCCTTTCCTCCCTAACCAATAAGGCTCAATGGGTAGAGCGTCAGCCTGCAGACTGAAGGGTCCCGGGTTCGATTCCGGTCAAGGGCATGGACCTTGGTTGCGGGCTCATCCCCGGTGGGGGGCGTGCAGGAGGCAGCTGACGGATGTTTCTCTCTCATCGGCGTTTCTGATTCTCTCTCCCTTCCTCTCTGTAACAAATCAGTAAAATAATACTTTACAAATAGCGTAGGCCTTCCTTCCCCAGCTGCTGGCACTTCACCAGCTTCCCTGTGCCCGCTGGCAGGCAGCCGGAGCTCGGACTTCCCTCGTAGCCCTGGCTTCGTCTGCAAGGTCACCTGGAAGGATGCCAGGTCTAATTAGCACGATTATGCTTTTATTATTATAGAGTGTATTACTTCCCACACCGACCCCTGCACACCTCCTGTCGCCCCACCCTGTACAGCAAGGAACACGGTAAGAACACATCGCTGGTGAACAGCCCTGAGCAGCAGTACGAGATGGGAGTGAGCCACCGAGAGACGGTCAGTCCCCGGCAAGGCACCTCCCTGTCCTTCAAGTCCAACCCTTTCGTGTGATTGGACCACCGGCTGGAGGAGGCGGGACCCTACAAATTCTACATCACAGGGCACGAGGCACGGACTCACCGAGCTGGTTGGTTTAACAAATACCAGGAAGTGCAAATATTTAGAAGACCCAGGTTTTTTTTTTGTATATTAGAATAAAATGGCTCAAACAATCATAACTGTGCATGTGGATGGATGTCAGACGTCCTGATCACGTGACAGTCTGTACTCAGTATCAAGTCCCGCTGTCCCCTGACACTAGTATGTCAGACGGGTTTCCACGTGAATCTCATTCAGTGTTTTGGTAAGTAACACAAAGGCCGTCTTAACCCACATTTAACCCCAGTTGTTATCACACAAGTTATTCTGGAGTCATGTCAAGAATTATACTCAGGCCAGGCTGGTGTGACTCAGCGGTGGGTGCACCTGCCTGGGTTGTGGGCTTGGTCCCCAGTAGGGGGCGTGCAGGAGGCAGCCAATCAATGCTCCTCTCCCTTCCTCTCTGAAATCAATGAAAATACATTAAAAAATAAAAGATACTAGTCAGCCCTGGGTGGTGTGGCTCAGCTGGTTGAGTGCTGTCCCCTGCACCAAAAGGTTGCCAGTTCGAAACCTGCTCAGGGCCCAGGCCCGGGCTGTAGACTCCGTCCCTGGTAGGGGGCATGCAGGGGGCAGCTGGTGGATGTTCGTTCTCACATGGAGCAATCTCTCTCCCTCCCTCTTAAAAACAAACAAACAAACAAACAAAGAAGGATTACTAAATTTAAAAATACTAAGAAAGCACTTCACAGACTACGTCCAGGGGAGCCACTGCCTTCTCGGGGCGCCCCTGCCAGGGTCCTGCTCCAACACTACATGGAAGTGGTTGTGGGGGGTCTTAGCGGACTATGAAAGAACACCCTAAACTAGGGGTGTCGAACTCAATCAGAGAAGGGGCCAAAATCTAAAATCCAGCCTAAATCGCGGGCCGAATGGTTTACTGAACAGTCATAAACTGTCATTGTGATGGAAACGCAGCGGAGTGCAGTGATGACAGCGCGGTGCGGGCCACATTGCAAGGCCTGGCGGGACGGATTTGGCCCGCGGGCCTTGTGTTTGACACATGTGCCCTAAACCAACAATGACTGACGGCAAGCTGTCACCCAGGTGAAAAACCCCCAATGCCCTAAGTCAGCGGTCAGCAAACTGCGGCTCCTGCGCCACATGCGGCTCTTTGGCCCCTGGAGTGTGGCTCTCCCACAAAATACCACGTGCGGGCGAGCACGGACAGTGCGATTGAAACTTCATGGCCCATGCGCAGAAGTCGGTTTTCACCTCTCAAAAGAAATTCCAATTGCCAAAACCGGTGTGGCTCAGTGGATAGAGCGTCGGTCTGCGGACTGAAAGGTCCCAGGTTCGATTCCAGTCAGAGGCATGGACCTTGGTTGCGGGCACATCCCCAGTTGGGGGGTGTGCAGGAGGCAGCTGATCGATGTTTCTCTCTCATCTATGTTTTTAACTCTCTCTCCCTCTCCCTTCCTCTCTGTAAAAATATCAATGAAATATATTTTTTTTTAAAAAAGAAAGAAAAGAAATTACAATTGTACTGTTGACATTTGGCTCTGTTGGCTAATGAGTTTGCTGGCCTCTGCTCTGAGTGAGTGACAGTTCAGGAAAAACGCAGCAACGTGAACCTCTAACTCCGAAGCCCCGAGGCCAAACCAGAACAGCCCACCGCCTGAGACCAGCCTCACCACGCGGGGAACACGCAGACGCACCCACACAAACACGCGCGCTTTGAAATTTGAAGAAAAGATTTATTGGAGATCTGAAAAACAATTCCTAAAAGATTGGCGTTTCCAGAAAACCGCGGCTACAGGAGGCGTCGCGTCTATGGTGGGAGAACGTGCATGAGACACAAATACAAAACCGGAACAAGTCACCGTCCTCGGCCGTCGGAGCCCGCGGGGCCGGGGCCGGGCCGGGGCCGGGGCCGGGGCCGGGCGGCTGCGGAGAAGCGCGTTATGTCAGCACCGTAAAAAAAAGGAGCACGGACAGAGGGCGGGCGCTATGTACACGAGAACCTTTGGCACTAGGGGTCAGCGTCTGTCAGAGCATCACACGTCTTAGGAAAGTGCGTAGTGTCAAAGGAGGACCACCAGCGTGAGAGCAGCTTCGGCGCTAGGCACAGAAGACCAGAGAGCGCGTCTCTGTTGTCCGTCCGCACACTGGCAGCGACTTCCAAATGAAAGAGAGAGAAGGAAAAGGAAAAAGGAGCTGGAACCCCTTTTATTTCTCTGTTAAAATCCAACAGAAAACAACATGGACTCTGGTACACTAACGTTTGCGGAGGACGGCGTCTGTACAGGACGAGGACGGAGGCGGCCGGACCCGCGGGCTCACACGGCCTTCCGGTGGTACTCGGGGGGCGCCACCTCGTAGTCACTGGCGCTGAACAAAGCCGCCGAGTTCTTCGCCAGGTACCTGCCAACACGTCACTCATTAGAACCCGCACGTGGAACTGGAGGCCGCGGAACGAAATGCGTGTCCGTGTCCCTCAGCCCAGCCTGCACCCTCTCCAACAGACATCCCTCTCACAACCCGGGACTGCTAGCTCCCACTCACTCACCTGCCTGCCCCTAACCGCTTCTGCCGGCCAGCCTGATCGACACCTAACCAATCCTGTGCCAGCCTAACTGCGCCCCTGGCGGCCTGATTGCCCCTAAGAGCCCTCCCCTACCAACATGGTCACCCCAAACTGTCCTCCCCTGCAGGCCTCGTCGCCCCTAACTGCTGTCCTGTCAGCCTGATTGCCCTAACTGCCCTCCCCTGCAGGCCTGGTCACCCTTAATTGCCCTCCCCTGCTAGCCATCTTGTGTCCACATGTGGGCTGCCATCTTATGAGTTGGAGTGAGGTCAATTTGCACATTAGGCTTTTATTATATAGGACACGGTGTTAAGGAAATTCAAATACAGGAACGTATGGAGTAGCAATAGAAAATGTCACCCTTTCTTCCCAGTACCACACCATGAAATAATCCATTGTCAAGTAGAACTGGACTTTCCCCCGATGCTTGTCAAGACTGAAAATGTAGCCGGGACCGGTTTGGCTCAATGGATAGAGCGTCGGCTTGGGGACTGAGGGGACCCGGGTTCGATTCCGGTCAAGAGAATGTGCCTTGGTTGCGGGCATATCCCCAGTGGGGGGTGTGCAAGAGGCAGCTGATCGATGACTCTCTCTCATCGATGTTTCTAACTCTCTATCTCTCTCCCTTCCTCTCTGTACAAAATCAATAAAATATATTTTAAAAAAAAAAGATTGAAAATGTCGCCGAAACCGGCTCAGTGGATAGAGCGTCGGCCTGTGGACTGAAGGGTCCCAGGTTCGATTCCGGTCATGTACCTTGGTTGTGGGCACATCCCCAGTAGGGGGTGTGCAAGAGGCAGCTGATCGATGGTTCTCTCTCATCGATGTTTCTAACTCTCTATCCCTCTTCCTCTCTGTAAAAAATCAATAAAATATATTTAAAAAAAAAGATTGAAAATGTCACCGTGCCTGTTTGGTTCAGTGTACAGAGCATCAGCCTGCGGACTGAAAGGCCGGGGTTCGATCCCCATAGAGGACACATGCCTGGGTTTCGGGCTCGGTCCGCAGTGGGGGGCATGCAGGCAGCAGCCGATCCATTATTCTCATCATGGATGTTTCTCTCTCTCCCCCTCTACCTTCCTGACTGAAAGCAATAAAAATCCAGTAAAAACAAAACCAAAAACAATTGAAAATGTTTCTCTACAAACGAGGGGCGTCCCAGCGCCCGCTCCAGTACAGCCTGCTTGAAGCCGTGGTGCTGTCCAGTGTTCCGAGAGGACGAGCTTCCAAAGGCACGGCTTCCCACCCAGAGGGGACACACGTGTGGAGATGGAACATGCACCGCCAAACGCCCCAGAGCCTGTCCGATGGACAGTCCTCCCGGGTCTTCAGTCTTCCTACTGAGCTCATCGGCAAGGATGCTTTACTGTCCTCTTCTGACCGTCCGCGCCACTTCCCCGTCTGGATTCCCAGGTGTCCGGCTGCTCTGCTCGTCTCCTCACTGCACACGCTCCTCTGTATACTCAGGTCCCAGCATCCCATCACCCATCCCCTTTCAGAGCAGTCTCCTCACGCAGAATTCTAAGTATGTGTAGTCACATTTATCCACCGTTCCCGCTATTGTTTTGTCAAGGCCACTCTCGCCATAAAAATCATTAAATACTGCACCACCTTTTCCCCTCGCTGGCCTAATAGTTCAAGTGTTTGATTTGCCAGTTTTCACACGTGACAGCGCGGATCTGACTGTCTCCTCCAGACCGCCAGCTGCTGCCAGCCCTCCCCGGCGCGGCCAACTCGCGCCTGTGAGAGGCCCCGTACGCCCACCCTTGCACCCGCTTCGAGGTGCGGCACAGCCGGTCCCGGTCCCCCCGCCGGGACTCACTTGAGGAAGTCGTGCAGGTAGCTCAGCAGCAGGGCCAGGCTCTTCTCGTCCAGCGGCGTGTAGGCCAGCATGGCGCCGATGCGGACTGTCGGACAAACAGCTCGTCAGCCACACCCAGGGGCCCGAGGCGCACACGTTACTCATGGGGCAAACACACCCGTCATCAACTTTATAGAGACGGAGAAACTTAGATAATAACATCAGGCTCAAGGTCAAAGGGAAGGCAGTGTTTCAGAGCGCCATGTGGCGTCACTGCTGATATCACTGAGCGGAGGGGAGGGGAGAAGAGAGAAGGACCAGCTGGTGTGGCCCGCTGGAGGGTGTTAGCCCGGAACCAGGTCTCGGTTCCATCCCGCCAGGCCACACGCCTGGCTGTGGGCTCCGTGGGGAAGGGGGTGTGCAGGAGGCAGCTGATTCAGGATGTTTCTATCCCTCTAGAACAGCGCTTTTTTAACGAAAGGCTCGGGGGAGTGGCGCTGCGTTACCGAACAGCCTCAGCAGGTGCGGCGCGCCGTACACGTGGGACATGGGCGCGTCGGGGTGGTCCGCCAGGATCTCGGCGTACTGCGGCCGCTCGAACTTGTAGAGCAGCTGCGTGCCCAGCATGACGTTGAAGTACTCCTTGATGCCGGCCACCACCTCGTTCACCGCGTACTCCCTGCACAGGAGCACAAAAGCTGACACCCAAACAGCCACTGATTCAATCAGCATGCCTGCCGGGGACTAAGTAAAAGGTTATATAACAAGATGAGGGTTAGGGTAAAAAAATGCAAATAGATAAATAAGATGAAATCTTTACTAAACAGTTTTAAAAAGGGATCTAGCAAGAGCCCAAAAAACCACCCTATCCGGTGTGGCTCAGTGGATAGAGCGTCGGCCTGCAGACCGCAAGGTCCCAGATACGATTCCGGTCAAGGGCATGGACCTTGGTTGCGGGCACATCCCCAGTGGGTGGTTTGCAGGAGGCAGCTGATGGATGATTCTCTCCTATCGATGTTTCTAACTCTCTATCCCTCTTTCTCTCTGTAAGAAATCAATATATATATATATATATATATTTTTTTTTTTTAAACAACTTCACAAATAAAGCCCTCAGGCTATAAATGTTTTTTTATACATTTTACCTAAAATTTTACCATCTGCTCTGTAACAAAAAGCTTGCCAGCCAGACCCTCTGTCCAGCCAGTAAAAGTCTATTTTGCTGGTGTTTGGTGGCATCTTTTTTTAAGTATACATTTCTCTATTTGGAAATGAGACTACTCGGAAACATGGAAGAAGCATCTTTGGATCTAGTTCAGACAGGAGTATTCGCCTACTTGTTATCCGTGTTCCCGCGAGATTTCTTGTAATTTGCGTAATCCTCCAGGATGGAATCCACATTCTTCTTCGCGGGAAGATAAAAGAGCTGGAAAACAAGAAATGCACTTAAATACGGGCAGTCCCCGGGTTACACTGGACCTGACATACATCGTTTCGTGGTGACATCGCTATCTCCTATTTATAAAAAAAGTGCCGTGTACATGTGCCTTATGTTATTATTTATTTACAAGGTCAGAAATTATTTTAAACTCTTTTACTGTTTCACTTCATCACTGCTGTGTCTGTGCTCATGTGAGTGACGCAGGCGCTTACGTAGGTGGGTTCTGACTCACGGCGAAAATCGTGTTATGTCGCGCAGTAGGATCGGATCTCCGACGTAACCCGAGGACCTACTGTCCAAGCTTTATCTGTTTTACAGAAAAATTATACTGGCAAAGCTTTAATAATACAAAATATATATCCCTCAAGAGCTGGCCGGTCTGGCTCAATGGACAGCGTCAGGCGATGGACTGAAGGGTCGCAGGTTCGACTAACAGTCAAGGGCACAGGCCCGGGTTGCAGGCTTGATCCCCAGTAGGGGGTGTGCAGGAGGCAGCCGATCAATGATCCTCTCATCACTGATGTTTCTCCCTCTCCTTCTCCCTTCCTCTCTGAAGTCAATAAAAGTGTTTTAAAAAGATCACTCAATAATGTTTACTACAAAATAGGTAAAAGCACTGCACTGTCCATCACTTAAAACATGGCTCATGCCAAAACCAGTTTGGCTCAGTGGATAGAGCTGTCCGTGACCCAGGCCTCAGGCCGCCAGCACCCAGGGGTCTCCCCATCCCGCCCCGCCCCCTCACTGCTCGTCACAGGAGCTTGCTGCTCTGGCCTGGCCTCTCCTTGTGGAGCAGCTGGGGGTCACGCAGGCACCTCCTCACAAGGGCCCAGGTCCTGGTCCTGTTGGGGGCCATGCATGCCCGGCAGCTGGCACTGTGCGCTTCCTGTGCCATCCCATCAGCAGGGACACACGTAAGGACGTCCCACTTTCCACAGGAAACGCTTCTGTGTCTTTAGCCATTTTCAGAGTAAGCCTGCTCTAGCGGCTTCCGAAAAGGAATCATCTCCATCGTTTTCTATCACTGTAACTAAACTCCTGCCGAAACCGGTGTGGCTCAGTGGGTAGAGCGTCAGCCTGCGGACTGAAAGGTCCCAGGTTCAATTCCAGACAAGGGCATGTACGTTGGTTGTGGGCACATCCCCGGTAGGGGGTGTGCAAGAGGCAGCTGGTCGATGTTCTTCTCATGGACCATTCTAGCTCTCTATCCCTCTCCCTTCCTCTCTGTGGACAATCAATAAAATATATTTTAAAATAATAAATAAATAAATAAATAAATAATGAATGAATGAAAATAAACTCTTCTGTATGGACTTTTATCCTCAAACGCTCTCAGTCACAGCATGCACAGAGCCGCCTCCGCCGTGCAGTGCACACGCCTTCCCCCGGAAGCGCCTGTTCTCCGCCGGGAGAGCACGCGCCCATCCTGCAGAGGCGCGGCCGTTACCTGCTTCTGGCGGGTGATGAGGTCCCAATCGTCCACCAGCCAGGGCTTCAGCTCCTCGGGAATCTTCACTTTGACTTCCACTCTGTTCATGAACGTCTCCTCCTGCGGGGAAGGCGGGCGCTGTGAGCCGCAGTGTCTGCCCGAGAGGCCCTGGGCGTGCGCCTTTCCGGGCTCAGGGGCCGCCTCACTGTCTCCTCAGAGTCCGAATGAGAAGGCAGAGAGCGGCTGCTGAGAAACAGAGTCTCCTCGGGACAGAAAACAGTTCATTTGGGGGTTTTCATGTGAAGGCAACAACTCCTGAGTGAGTCCCTTACCTTCAGGAAGTGACCGCTCTGTGCTCACCGCTGTGCTGCTGGTAAGCTTCCCTCTTCGTGGATATTCAGTGTGCAGCCCGCACACACTCACTCAGAGGTACAGCACTCAGGGGAGTACTGACCACCAGGAAGCATAATGGCTCCTCACGGGGCCTCGTTTCCAGAACACGCCGTGCGTAAGACCACCACTGCCACGTCACCTCAGCGCCAGAAAGGTAAGCTATGGCCGGGACCGGTTTGGCTCAATGGACAGAGCGTCGGCTTGGGGACGGTGACCAGAATCAAACCCAGGACCCTTGAGTCTGCAGGCCGATGCTCTATATACACTGAGCCAAACCAGTTAGGGCTGAAAAACATTTTTTTAAAAACACTAACCTTGCTTTCAGGGTTATAATGCATAATTTTGGAAGTTATAAACATAATAAATTGGATATAAGACTTTTTATCACCTAACAATTCAAAGCTAATTCAGGCCGGTGCGACTCAGTGGATAGAGCATCAATCTGCAGACTCAAGGGTCCCAGATTCAATTCCGGTCAAGGGCACAGGCCTGTGTTGCAGGCTGGAACCCCAGTGTGGGGTGTGCAGGAGGCAGCCAATTGGTGATTCTCTCTCATCCCTGATGTTTCTCTCTTTCCCTCTCTCTCATCTCTGAAATCAATCAAAATATATTTAGGAAACTTTTAAATTCAAAGCTAGTATACACACACAACAGTCCTCTGGGTTTATGCAGCCGTCCTGCCACACACTAAGACACTGCTGAGTGTTTCCTGTTCAATGCACACTGCAGTCCTCCGTGTCATCAAGTTCTCCGACTCTTAGCAAAACGGCGTAAAACAAAGCCAGCTGCACCACACACACGGATATAAACAGGAGCTCCGTTCCCACAGCATCTCTGCCCGTTTAACAAAAGGAGGTCCAATGTAGTCACACCAGACACGTTTAATCATGTGCAGAGCCGAAACCGGTGTTGCTCAGTAGACAGAGCATCAGCCTGCGGACTGGAAGGTCCCGGATTCGATTCCGGTCAAGGGCATGTACCCTGGTTGTGGGCACATCCCCGAGGTGTGTGTGTGTGTGTGTGTGTGTGCGCGCGCAAGAGGCAGCTGATGGATGATTCTCTCTCATCGATGTTTTTAACTCTCTATCCCTCTCCCTTCCTCTTGGTAAAAAAAAATCAATAAAATATATTAAAAAAAAAATCGCGTGCAGAAACCCAACACTCACCAACATCAGATGAGCTGGGGGCGGGAGGGTATCTAAGACAGACACACCTAGAATTACACGCACGCGTGCGCGCGCCCTGTCCCAGCAGCAGGAGGGTCTCCATGGCAGTGAGCCCCCGTTCGGGCTCGGGGACCAGTCCTGACGCTCCCTGTGCCGCCCCAGGCGCTGACACCCGCGCGCTGACCGGCCGCTGCTACGGTGAAGGACACTCACGTTTTCCACAGTCGGATCCACTCGCGCCCTCTTCTTGCGAGGAGGCTGAGGGGTCTCGCTGGTGCTGCCACCGTCTCCATTCCCAGGGGCTGAAACATGGGAGGACGAGAGAGATTTTTCAATGATCAAATGACAATTTCCTAAGAAAAAGCTGTCATAGCACACCTTCTTTTCATTTTTCCCTGACATAGTTTTACTTGAATCTACGTTAAAGAATCACATTCTGCCGTAGCTGGTGTGGCTCAGTGGATAGATCATCAACCTGCAGACTCAAGGGTCCCGGGTTCAATTCTGGTCAAGGGCATATGCCTGGGTTGCGGGCTCAATTCCAAATGGGGGGAGGGAGGGCATGCAAGAGGCAGCCAATCAATGATTCTCATCACTGATGTTTCTCTCTCTCCTCCCTCTCCCTTCCTCTAAAAAAAAGAATCACATTCCCACCACAAATGTAAGCTGCATGAACATCTCTTAACACTGCCCTCTACAGCTATCTTCAGGGCGAGTCCCTGAGGATGAAGAGGATGGAAGTATTGCTCAGGCTTCTCCCTGGAAAACGAGGGTCAGGTCCACAGTGCTGCTCTGAGCCACATCTGAGCCACTCTGGGCCATCAGTAAACAGGAGCTTACTCCAAGGAAATCTCCCGCCAGCGGCTGAGCATTGACCTTTGACCCGGGAGGTCACCACTGTGACCGCAGGCATGGGTCAAGGCACATGGCTGGCAGGGTTGTGGCTCCATTCCCCAGCAGCAGGCCTGCAGGAGGCAGCCGGTCAATGACTCTCTCACCACCGATGTTTCCATCTGTCCCTCCCTCTCCTTTTCTGAACTCAGTAAAACATTAAAATAATAAGTAAATGGCTAACAGGTTTGGCTCAGTGGACAGAGCCTGAGCCGGTGGACTGAAGGGTCCCGGGTTCGATTCCATTCAAGGGCATTTACCTTGGTTGCAGGCACATCCCCAGTAGGGGGTGTGCAAGAGGCAGCTGATCGATGACTCTCTCTCATCGATGTTTCTAACTCTCTATCTCTCTCCCTTCCTCTCTGTTCAAAATCAATCAAATATTAAAAAAATACAATAAAATGCAATATTATAAAAGTAAAATAATTTTAACAAAATATGCTTACTTTTCTGTTTGTTCTTCTTTGTTTTCCTGAAAAGAGAAGGGAGAAGGACATATAATTATTGCTAGTAAAACTGCCTCTGTTCCAATTCCTTTTATCAGGGGTGAGTTCCCAGGGAAACGCGGCTTGAATGATAAAAGCAGGCCAGGAGTTTCCTGCTCAGACACAGGACTCTTACTGGTAGCTGGTTCAATCCCCCACCCCTCCTCCCCTTCCATACCGATGTTTTTCTCTCTGCCTCCTCCCCTTCTGCTCTTTCTAAAAGTCCACAGAAAAGAATATTCTCAGGTGAGAATTAAAAAGAGAAAGAAGAAAGTTACCCTCTTGCAGCTTCTATTACCCATAAGCCCTAGCACAGGGTAAGGGCACGCCAGGCCGTGGGCACAGGGACACGGGGAGCCTGGCTTACACTTCCACGCTCTTCTGCTGCAGTCCCGCCGTCTTCTTCCCTGGGGCCGCCCCTCTCATCTTGCCCTCTGCATACTGCTCCCTGCAAAGCAAGCGCAATGACGTCGTCGTAAAATGAGTCCTTAGGTAGAAAAATAACTTGAGACCTAAGAATTTGCTCTCTGTACCTAGCAAAGTTAAAAGTAAATGTAGAAGGTGATTATAATAGACTAGAGGCCCGATGCATAAACATTCATGCAAGAATGGGCCTGCCTTCCCCTGGCTGCTGGCACTGCCTTCTCTCCGGCCAGAGCCGCTTTTCTGCCTTCCCACGCTGTCCAGAGGCCCGGAGTGGCTGGGGCGGTGGGGCACACCTGCCCTGGGCTGCGCAATGCCTGAATGCAAATGAACCTGCCATCTTTGCTTGGTTATTTTGCATACTCACTCCTGATTGGCTGGTGGGTGTCACGAACGTACAGTCAATTTGCATCTTACTCTTTTATTAGTATAGATTGCGCTCATGATCGAAAATTCCATTTGTTTTGGAATTCACTAATCCCAATGTTTTATTTGATCTCTTTATTTCCAATTTCAACCTACATTTCAGCTTTGAAATGAAAACAAGACCGCCCAGTCTTTGTGTTCCTTTTCTCAGGGTGCTTCTACAGCTGCAGGTTAATAACGGGCGCCCCCAATGCTTAATCACCTCCCACACAGCTGCGCCTTCCTGAGCCGACAAGGGAGATGACAGTGTTTGCCGACTACGGGAATTTCCAGCGACACCCGTGTTCCCGCCTCCTCCAGAGACTGATTCGGGAACTCACAGCTGTGCTGCCTGCTTTCCCAGGAGGCCTCTGGCTGCATGAGGCCACAGCGGTCCCTCAGCAGCTGGCAAGTGCCAGGAATCACCAGGAAGCCAGGCCGCTGGCATGATGCCCACTGCTCACTGCACCCAAAGCCCTATCCCCATGCCCTCAGGGGCCACCGCACTTACTGATTGGCCTTCTGCAGTTCCCGCTGCTTCTGCAGGTTGGTGTCCACGTACTTGAGCACCCTGCTCTCCGGGACCCACTCATCCCAACTGCAGAGAGAAAAGCAGCGTCATTCAAGCAGCGTCCCCTCCACACAGACTGTCCAGTTACTCTAGAAATCCCCGAGGCCAGCCACCCTTCTGAGGGAAGGAACTTCCCAATCTCAAAAGCAACATTCCCACTCTAACTGCCAGAGTGCAAAGCAAATTATTCAATCGTTTCTCAAAACAGCGTACGCGTCTGGCATGTACCAAGAGCCTGGCATGTAGCGGAGCCTGGCATGTCACAGCGTGTTGAGTGCGCCTGGGCCCCATGGCACTCGGATTAGGAAGCCCAGCACAGAGCGACCTCAGGAACCAGGTGGCATGTCCCTAACAGTTATCTCACAGAATGAAGATACCTTACAGAACTGTAATTAAAAATAAAAAGCAGCTTTTTTAAAGAAAATCAAGTGGCTCCTAGCTGTAATAGCAGTTGCAGAATTATGCGCCTTCGTCCCACCACCTTAAAATGAGGATAACAGTACCCATGTCACAGCAGGTAAAACACATGAGAGTTTAACACACAAAAACATAAACACTCGAGGTATGTGATCAACATACTAGGAGACATACAATACTCGTGACCACTAGATGGACCCGGCTGACGCTGGGAATGAAGCACACATACAATGGCTTCTCAGACCACACCCTCTGAACCTTCCCTCACAAAGGAACGGACTGGCTTCCACAGCGTGACTGGAAAGAGGGCTTTCTCACATCTACACGGAGCCCCGCCCACTCTGTGAAACAGCTGGCTGCTAAGGCGTGCTGGCGGCTAGAAAAAAGCTCCTTGCCCTGCCCCATGTGGCTCAGTGGATAGAGCCTGCAGACTCAAGGGTCCCAGGTTCAATTCCGGTCAAGGGCGTGTATCTTGGTTGCAGGCACATCCCCAGTGAGGGGGTGTAGGAGGCGGCTGATCAGTGTTTCTCTCTATCCCTCTCCCTTCCTCTCTTAAAAAAAAATCAATATATATATATCTTTAAAACGCTCCTTCAAAATAGGGTTTCTGCCCTGGCTGGTGGGCTCAGTGGTCAGAGCATTGTTCCACGCACCAAAGGGTCCTGGGTTGATCCCTGGTCTGGGTGTGTGTGTGAGGCAACAAACAGATGTCTGTCTCTCTGTCTGCCTCTCCCTCCCCCTCCCCTCCTCGCTCTCGAATCTATGAAAAACGAATTCTCAGGTAATAATGGTTTAAAAAACAAGACATGACGCCTGGCCCCTCCAGGAACAGGAGGGCGACCTCCCGGCTCCCAGCTGCCGCTCAGCCGCGGGCCACGCCGCACCCCGGGCGCGAGTGCTGTCCGCGGGGCAGGAGCAGCGCCCCCTAGGGGCTCGCTGGCCGGGCCGGGGCCTCTTTCCTCCTCTGAGGGAGCTCCCTCTGACACCGGGCGCGTCCGCGGTCAGCCAATGGCTGCCCCTGACCTCGGGGGAGGACGCCAGAGGACCAGGACTGCAACCACCCTCCGCGATGCCGGAAGAAGGTGAAACATGCATTTACCTAGAGGTCAGGAGGGGGTGGTGTACTGAGGGAGCTCCTTCAGCAACAGGAAAAGGGGCTACAATATCCTCACGTGTCTTCCCCGCGCGTTCAGAGCGCCTGGGCCGCCCGGCACCTCTGATGCAGAAGCACAGCAGAGTCTCAGTAACCAGCGCACAACGAGCCGACGCTACAGATTCAGGCACAACCTAACTGGGGTCCGCCAGTCCCGGGGGGGGGGGGGCTTGGCAACGCAGAGGTCTCCCCTGGCGTGCTCTGAGCCACCTGTGCACTGACTGCGGTCTAAGGAGATCCCAGTTTGGACTGAGCTTTGGCTGCATGGTTTTCCACACGTAAGATACCCACAAACCATTTGGGAAATGAGGGTTTGATTTACGTCTCCTTACAGCTGCTCTAATTAGCTCTCCATTCAAGGGAACTGGCCGGCTTTTACTCCCCACACAGCTCATTGAGACCCTGCAAACCCCGCCCCCTCTGACAATGAGCGCCTCGCTGATTCCCCAAGGGACGGCCGGATCCCCAGTCAGGGCACATGCCAGAGTCAACCAGTGCATGCCTCACTAAGAGGAAGCAGCTGAAACCGGTGTGGCTCAGGGGATAGAGCGTCGGCCTGCAGACTGAAGGGTCCCAGGTTCGATTCCGGTCAAGGGCATGTACCCTGGTTGTGGGCACAGCCCCAGTGGGGGGTGTGCAGGAGGCAGCTGATGGATGACTCTCTCTCATCGATGTTTCTCACTCTCTATCACTCTCCCTTCCTTTCTGTAAAAAAATCAATAAAATATATTTTTAAAAATAAGGGGAAGCACACAAGTGTTTCTCTCCTACCTAAAGTTAACCAGTTTTTGCACTTTGATCTAAAGAATACAGTCACTCGGTGTCTCTATCTTCCAGGAGCTGAGGCCCTCACTGACCACGGGGAAAGGAAAGGCGTGCTTTGCTCTGAGAAACGTGGACGGCTGCTTAAGGAGGCCGTAGCTCCCGGACAAATCCTCAAACTGCGGGCGTAGATTACGTGCCCGAGAATAAAGGGGTTCGCTGAAGGCCGCTCGGAGGAGCCCGCACAGCCGGCGAGGCTGGGGGGCACTGAGTACCCCTCTCGGACGGGCTTCCTGAAGGCTCCCCAAATACTAAGGATGAGCGTTTTCAAACTCCACCTATTTACCTACATACCAAACACCACAAAGCACACCTCGGTATATTACGGTTCCTCGGTATATGTACAAAGCTAGTAATAAAGCTCTAATAGTTATCGCCGTTTTTCTTCAATTTCAAAGAACCACTTAATATCTGATGTAAAATTAGCTCAAAACTGGACTATGAACATTACAAAGGAAAAAGTGTTCTTAATGTATTTTGAAGCAGTGAAATGAGAAACTGTAGGAATTTAGTACTTTCCCAATTTCTTAAACTAGAAACGCCACTTACAGCCCGTTCTCTAGGCTGTACACACCCACACACAGTCTTATGGAAACACGCACCGTTTCCCCGAAAATAAGACAGTGTCTTATATTAATTTTTTCTCCCAAAGTTGCACTAGGTCTTATTTTCAGGGGAGGTCTTATTTCCGGGGGAACACGGTGTTACGTAAGAGGGAAGCTCAGAGGCTACGCTCCCAGCGGAAGGCCCGCAGTTTGCGCTCCCTGCCTGCGTTATCAGGAGTCTCTCCGTGACCGTTAACTGGGGGCTGCCTCAGGTGGCAGAACGGCCTCGGATCCCACCTTTCTACGGCTACACCAGTGGAGAAAGGCTCAGGTCTGTTTTTTGTTTTGCTGTGTTTTCTCTTTTAGCGAAAAGCATTTGTGGAAAACGTTCCTCATGATCTGACCCCCTGGGGTGGTCCCCTGGGAGGGAACTGTGGGAACAAGACCACAGCCGGGCATCCTCAGAGCGGGCCTCCCTCCCCAGCAAGAGCGCCGACCAATCAGGGGCAGGGCCACGGGGAGAGCGGGGACCACACACACTCGGGCACACAAAGCCCCACCTTTGCAGATAAACCGCCGTTGCTAACTAACAGTCACTGAAAACCTCCCGCGATAAAAACCACTAGCACCCCAAGGAGTAAACCATCAGACGTGGTATTTGTGGGCCCGGGTGCACCGGCTGTTGCTGAGAGGGACACCAGCTGGAGTGCTAGGTGCTCAATCTTCCCACTGTCCACTCCCAGCACAGACCGACACCCCCCCTTTAAAAAGATGCTCTCATCCTGGCCGGTGTGGCTCAGTGGATAGAGTGTCAGCCTGCGGACTGACGGGTCCCGGGTTTGATTCCAGCTAAGGGCACATGCCCAGGCTGTGGGCTCGATCCCCAGAGTGGGGCCTGCAGGAGGCAGCCCATGATTCTCTCCATCTCTCTCCCCCTCTCCCTTCCTCTCTGAAATCAATAAAAATCTTCTACTTAAAAACAACACTAATTTGCCAAGGTGGAGAGTTAAGCTCTGTAATGAAATGCCTGTCTGTAGTGAGCCATGTGGTAACACTGAAATACAGGAAATCACACCTGTCGACCTAAGTTCATCATTACTTGGAGGTCAGACAATCACTATCCCTTCCCCTTTTCTAGTAGAGAAATCCAACTCACTTTAACTGAGCTGACTATAACTGCTCGACATAACATACATAGTGACTGAGTTTTTGCTAAGGGCAAAAAAGTAAAAATAAATACATATATCTCAAACTATCCTAAAATATTCCAAAATGAGAGGAGAGGTGGGAGAGGGGAGGGTTGTAGGGTGGCGGGATTGAGCAAAAAAGAAAAAAAGAGACTGCATGGACAGCAGTGTGGTGACTGCAGGGGGGTCAGAGGGGCAGAGGGCAGAGTGGGTAAAAGGCGATGGGGAGAAATTAAATAAATGTAAAATAAAGTGTACCGAAACCCAAAAAAGGTTAGCTGGTTGACCAATGATGGTCAGAGACATTATACTAAAACACAAGAATTACTCCAAAAAATTTAAAATAAAATGGCTGGCTCTAACTGGTGTGGCTCAGTGGATAGAACGTCGGCCTGCGGACTGAAGGGTCCCAGGTTGGATTCCGGTCAAGGGCATGGACCTTGGTTGCGGGCACATCCCCTGTGGGGGGCGTGCAGGAGGCAGCTGATGGATGTTTCTCATCCATGTTTCTATTTCTCTCCCTTCCTCTCTGTAAAAAATCAGTAAAATACATTAATAAAATAAAATAAAATGGCTGCACCCTAATTTCTATCCTATTTCCATCCTACCCAAATGGCTCACCCTTGTTGTAAACTATGTCATGTTAAAACTGTACAATTAAGAAGCATGTTTGTGCCAGTCTAGGATAGACGTTACTTTAAAAATTATAAGTAGAAGATTGTTTTTAAAGACCCAATACTCACTTTTTATTCCAACCGCTGTAATGTATAAAGTATTTCACTTGTTTGTCCTTTATGGCAACCTTCACACACTGAAATAAAAAAGAAAAAATGTCACTCAGAGATATTAAAGAAGAGATGATTTTAAAGTATCCAATCTTTTCAAGATTCTTTCTACACTTAAACCCTTAGGTGGCCAAAATGAACCCCCACAATGTGACCCTCCACAAGAGCACGAAGGAAACTTTGTAAGCAATAAAGAATTCTAAAATTGCCAAAATGTCACCAGTTGCTGGAGTCAGTCTAGCCAAGCAAAGAGCCATAAGCACAAGGGGGCCCCTAACCCTGAAGGCAAGGGCCGGACAAGCTCCCCAAAAACGGCTTGTGAGTGGTAGTCTCCACTTTCTCAAAGTCTAAATAGCCAGAAACTGTAATTTCAATAAGTTTCCCTAGCTTATGGAAAGGCTATAAAATATTTAGGCCCTGGCTGGTGTGGCTCAATGGATAGAGCGCTGGGCCTGCAGACTAAAGAGTCCCAGCTTCGATTCCAACCAAGGGCACATGCCCAGGTTACGGGCTTGACCCCCAGTGTGGGGCGTGCAGGAGGCAGCCGACCCACGATTCTCCTTCACCACTGATGTTTCTAGCTAACTCTCCCTTCCTCTCTGAAATCAATAAAAATATATTAATTTTTTTTAAATATTTGGGTACAGAACAAATTAGAATAAACACAGGAGGCTGTTTACTATGACAAGTGGTAACTATGTAGTTTTAGATTGTTTGTTTTTTTATTGATTTCAGAGAGAAGGGAGGAGAGAGAAACATCAGTGATGAGAGAGAACATGGATCGGCTGCCTTTTGCGTGCCCTTCCCAGGAATCAAACCATGACCTCCCGCTTCACAGACCGACACTCGACCACTGAGCCCCCAGCAGGCCTGGTTTCTACTTTAAAACTCTTTACAAAGAGGAACCAGAAATGTGAACCGTCCCATGCCATGGCAGGTGCAGCTGTGAGCTCCATCCCCAGCAGGGGGCGTGCAGGAGGCAGCAGCGGATGGATGCTTCTATCCCTTCTCCTTTCCTCTTTCTCAAAAATAATCAATGAAAGGATTAAACATATATAGCTTGCTGTTTTGTATACTGTGACTCATTTTCTTAAAAAACAAAACACACAACTGTTAAAAAGAGTCATATCCTACTATTTGTCCTAAAGAAGTTAACAGAAAGTACTAGAAATGGCTTTGACTCTGGAATGCATTATCCCGTTCACCTTGGCCTAATTGTAAAATCGTTTTTAATCACCGCAGCACACACAGGTGGAGGAAAAAGAGCCCCGAGGATTCAAACTTTGTCATAAAAACAACAAATAAAAGTTAAACATACTCATTTCTAACGTCAGCTCAGTGCATTTAATTAGCTCAGTGCATACTTAGCATATTGCGTATAAAATTGACCTTGGGGGAAAAATATATTAATAAAAATAAAATTGACCTTGAACCCTAGACCGTCTTGCTCAGTGGAAAGACCATCTGCTCGCAGACGGAAGGGTCCCAGGTTCAGTTCTGGTCAAGTTCATGTGGGAGGCAACCAATCCCACATGATGTTTTCCTCTCTCCCCCTCCTTTTCACTTTTTAAAAAAATATATATTTTATTGATTTTTCACAGAGAGGAAGAGAGAGGGACAGAGAAACATCGATAAGAGAGACTCATTAATCAGCTGCCTCTTGCACAGCCCCTACTGGGGATGTGCCCGCAACCAAGCTCTATCCACTGAGCCAAACCGGTCCTAGCTCCACTCTTTCTTAAAAAAATCAATGGAAAAATATCCTCAGTGGAAGATTTAAAAAGAAAATTGAGCCTTAACCGGTGTGGCTCAGTAGAGAGCGCGTCGGCCTGCGGACTGAAGGGTCCCGGGTTCGATTCTGGTCAAGGGCATGGACCTTGGTTGCAGGCACATCCCCAGTGGGTGACATGCAGGAGGCATCTGATGGATGTTTCTCTCCCATCGATGTTTCTAACTCTCCCTTTCTCTCTGTAAAAAATCAATGATATATTTAAAAAAATAGAATTGATCCTGGTAGTGTTTTCTCACAGGTCTTGGATTACAGATGCTCTTGCTCCTCCCATCAATAACCAGTCTTCTCTGCTCACATGCTCCTCCCTACTCCTGGGAGAAGGGGGCGGCCCCCCAGGCAGCAGGACACCCCCACAGGAGGGCGGACTCCGCACGCCCGTGGGAAAGGTCCCTGAGCCCTCCCCAGCGCCCAGGTCTGCCTGCGGGGAGCGGGCTTCCTACCTTGGCTTCATAGAGAAGGGGCCCGTGGAAGCACAGCACTCGTTCACCTGGAAGGGAAGGGCAGGGGTTAGGGTCACACCTCCGCACGCAGAGCACTCACCGAGCCCTCACAGACCCAGGGGAGAGGGAGCGGCCGTGCGGGATCCCCACCGCAGACCAAACGTGCGTATTTCGTAGTTTAGCTGCAATGCTAACACTGAGTGCCCTACAACCACACACCTCCGTGTCTGCTGTAGCAGCAGGCACACGTGTCAGAGTGCCATCTGGTTAAACCACCCGCTGCCTCTCACCTGCAGCTCATACAGCCTGCGCTTCCTGCTGGAGGTGGCTGTTTTCAACATCGAACATGTACGTATCCAGGCGTAGAACCACATGCTCTCATATAGCTCCGCCTCCGGACTTTGTATTATAATTAAAACCAGTAAAACAATACACGTTAAAATGAAATGCCGTGTGTATCAGAAATGGCTGGGGGATTGTCTCTGAAGAGGCTCGTGCTCATGACTTCAGTGTGCTCATCAGCCGTGTTCTGGGCCCGGGGCTGCTTCCATGAACCCAAAACACACAAAGCGTCCCAATTCCTGGAGCTCACACGCCGTGACCCTGCCGTTAAGCCTCGCGGGACTGAGGAACAGAGGGCCTGGAGGCCAGTCCGGCAGGCAGGCGGCTCCGGCAGCGTCTCACATGTGATTGTGGTGGAAACGGAGCCTCCCGGTGGGTTACACAGCCCCCTGGAGGCAGGCCCCACGCACTCAGCTCCTGTAGGGCTGAAATCACTGAAACAGCCATCCGCTCAGTTCTGAAGAGGCTGGAGCAGTCTCCCTCATAAACACATCGCTGCTGCTTTTCCAAGTCTTCCAAACCTTCAACCTGAAATACCACCGCAAACCTGACTGTTCCTTTCCCACCTTCACCCGGTCCCCCGGCACCTGCCTGTTAGGCCGTCAGGCTGCGGGGGAGCCGGGACAGTGAGCCCAGGTTCGTGTTAACGATCTTCACAAACTGAGAGGGACGGAGGCGCTGCTGCCAAGGTTAAGGCAAAGGCCCAAGCGGAGGGTACTCCTCTTCCACAGGAGCCATGGCCGTCACTAAAGCACCGGGTAAGCACGTATAGGGAGAGGCCACAGTCTCCAGAGGCCGGGGTCACTGAATGCGCCCGAACCAAACCCGAGAGAAGTCAGGACGGCGAGGCAGAGCACCGAGTGCAGGAAAACCGGGAGGGAGGGAGGGAGGGGGCTCAGGTCCATCTCAGAAGATGCTACAGAGCCATGGAGCAGGCACTGAGTGCCCGCCTGGGGCTGAGAGACCTGGCGGAGCCGTCGCTGGGCACAGTGGGCCAGGAGCCCAGGCACAGGTAAGGTAGAGCCAAGCAGCAGCAGCACCAAAGATCTCACCTACGTCTGCTTCTCTCCAGGGGGCCTACAGGCACCCTGAAGCCTCACCCCCATCCTCTCGGCTCCTGCTGCCCAAGCCAGCTGCACCGAGGCCAAAGCCCGCTGGCCCATTCGGGCTGCAGGGCCCTCGGCATTCGCTGAAAACCAAGGGAAGCCGGGGATTGGAGGCAGGGCCAGCCACTGCACCGGGTATGACTGCAACCCTTTCTCCGCCGGACCCTTTGTGGCAGTGCCCCCGAGTGTGGTCCGCGGGCCCCCGGGGGCGCGGGAAGAGTCTGGTGGGGCACGCGTGGCACCGGAGTTTGGGGGGGGTACGCACTGCCCCGAGCTTAGCTGCGCCTCATTCTACGTCCTCATGAGTACGGGGGGTCCTCATTACGAAAATGATAGAAGGGGTACACGTGTCAAAAGTTTGGGAAACAGTGCTGTCTGGTATCAATGCTCGCCGCTGAACGACCCACAGGACTGCTCCCCCCTGCTCCCTCCAGGACAGACTCCCAGGCCGGCATCAGGCCCGTCCCGATCCCGGCCAGGCAAGGCCCCCCTGGGAACGGACCCCCCGTTTTCTTTACACGAAGACCAATCCGGTGCAAAACACTGTGCTTAACAGCTGCTCATATAACATGTGCTGCCCCACTAGGAAGTGAGAAAAACACTCTCCAGTTTAAAAGAATTACAAAAAATACCATTTCCGGCCATTCGTACTTGCAGCATTACATAAGTCAGTCCTCGGCAGTGTTTTATTACACCGTTAGAATACTCCTCTTCCTTACAAGGTGTTCTCTGAACTCGTCACATAAACGACTGTAATTTCTTATTATTCTTATGCAACTCAGCTTGGACCAAGAGCAGAAGACACGTGGGAGTGATGGCGAGGACAGAGACTCGGAGCTCCCAAAGCCCTGCTGCAAGGTTCCTGGTTCCACTTTCCGCTAACTCCCCCCGCAGCCTCGCTGTGGCGGCTCAGGCCTGCACAGGGGAGTGTCTCGGGTTCGAGTTCAGGTCAAGGGCAATACCTGGGTTGCAGATTCCATCCCCGCCCCTGGTGGGGTACTACGGAAGGCAGCCAGTGCTTCTCTCACATGGATGTCTGTCTGTCTGTCTCTCTCCTTCCTCCTTCCCCACACCCCCCCCAAAAAAATGGAAAAAATATCCTCACTCTTTGGATGAGGATTTAAGAAATAAAACACAGCCGAAACCGGTGTGGCTCAGTGGTAGAGCATCGGTCTGCGGACTGAAAGGTCCCAGGTTTGATTCCGGTCAAGGGCATGTACCTGGATTGCAGGCACATCCCCAGTAGGGGGTGTGCAAGAGGCAGCTGGTCGATGTTTCTCTCTCATCGACGTTTCTAGCTCTCTATCTCTCTCCCTTCCTCTCTGTAAAAAATCAATAAGATATATTAAAAAAAAAAAAAAGAAGAAAAAAAAAGAAATAAAACACCACTCTAGCAGCACAGGGATTCTCCTTTGTCATCCATGCATCTCACCCTACATCCCTCTATACCACATGTGTCGAACTCAATCAGAGAAGGGGCCAAAATCTAAAATCCAGCCTAAATCGCGGGCCGAATGGTTTACTGAACAGTCATAAACTGTCATTGTGATGGAAACGCAGCGGAGTGCAGTGATGACAGCGCGGTTCGGGCCACATTGCAAGGCCTGGCGGGACGGATTTGGCCCGCCGGCCTTGTGTTTGACACATGTGCTCTATACTGAGTGGCATGATAGTTATGATAGTAATCGGGCCACTCAGTGCATCTCCTATAGAATAAAAGGCTCATATGCACATGGTCCCCTCGACCAGGAGTTCGACCAGCAGGCAGGTCGGCCAATCGCCCATGTTCCCTCCCCCCTGGCCAGGCTGGCCGGCCCCCACCCATGCACGAGTTCATACACCAGGCCTTTAATGTGTGTGTACACACACACACACACACACACAGGCCAGATTATGGGTTCAGAGATCATCATAACCTGGCCACTCAGTGTAGTTTAGAATTTAAGAGTTTTTTCCTGAAGCCATGCTTCCTGTGGGAGGGATTTTGTCACCACCTGACAGTCTGAGGAAGCCCATAAGCCTTTCCCTGGAATGTTTCACAAAAACGTAACGCACACAGTATTACCGAGGAATCCACCTACACTGACATGTTAGCAAAACAGCACGCTATCTATGGCATTGACTCAGTTGACACAGAACATTCTGAAGTCATGAGGAGCACATATCTCCAACAGCTTTAATACGAAGAATATGAAAACATACCGCTAATACTACTTAACACTACTGGGTTGTTGTTAAGGGGGGTGGGTGGGAGGTGCCACATTCCTAATTGAAATACTAGAGAGCGTTTCAGTTAGATAATATTTTCCTGGTCCAAGTTTTCCAATCTTCTGAATCACATGCACTGACTCAGATTAAGAATAAGAACCCCTGCTCTGAAACACCAAGAAAAATAAACCCACGGGAGGGAGCCAATCATAAAAACAGACAAAGAAAAAAACAAACAACTGGCCAGTTTGGCTCAGTGGGTAGAGCGTCAGCCAAGGGGCTGCAGGGTCCCGGGGTTTTTTTGGGTTTTTTTTTAATATATTTTATTGATTTTTCACAGAGATGAAGACAGAGGGATAGAGTTAGAAACATCGATGAGAGAGAATCATCGATCAAATGCCTCTTGCACACCCCCTACTGGGGATGTGCCCGCAACCAAGGTACATGCCCTTGACCGGAATCGAACCCAGGACCCTTGACTCCGCAGGCCAACGCTCTACCACTGAGCCAAACCGGTCCGGCAAGGGGTCCCGGGTTTTGATTTCGGTCAAGGACACATGCCCGGGTTGGTGGCCCATCACCAGAAGGGGGCGCGCAGGAGGCAGCCAGCGATCGCGCTCTCTCTCTCACATCAATGTTTCTAACTATCCCTCTCCCCTCCTGTCAATAAAAGGTTTTTCTTTAAAAAAAAAAAAAAAAAGTTTTTTTCTTTTTAAATGGCCCTTAACCCCGCGCCCGGCAGGTATAACTCAGCGGTTGAGCATCCACCCAGGAGCCACCAGTTGGATTTTCGGCCGATCGCCAGTAGAGGGCGCACAGGAGGTGGGCGATCCAGGATGTTCCTCCTCATTCATGTTTCTCAGTCCCTTTCCCTTTCCCCTCCCTAAAAAAATAAATACATGTATTTTTTAAATATACATTTACTGATTTCAGAGAGGAAGGGAGAGGGAGAGATAAACATCATGATGAGAGAGAATCATTGATTGGCTGCCTCCTGCACGCTCCACACTGGGGATTCCAGCCTGCACCCTGGGCACCTGGCACCTGCCCCCCGCCGGAATCGAACCCAGGACCTCTTAGTCCGCAGGCGGACGCTCTATCCACTGAGCCATATCAGCCAGGACAAAAACATGTATTTTTTAATTTCCCTTAAAAACTTCTTCAATATCAGTTTTACAACACACTTAGGTTTGGGACATAGGATCCTATAAGCAATCCTAAAGAACACTCTGGTCTGAAAATCCCGGCTAGAAACAAATTCCTCTGGACCTCGATGGTAAGCAAGCACCCACCTGCCCAACAACAGGAAATTTTATTTTTAAATATATTTTATTGACTTCTTACAGAGAGGAAGGGAGAGGGATAGTTAGAAACATCCATGAGAAACATCAACCAGCGATGTGCCCACAACCAAGGTCCATGCCCTTGACCGGAATCGAACCCGGGACTCTTCAGTCCGCAGGCCGAGGCTCTACCCACTGAGCTACACCCGTTTCGCCAGCAAGGGAATTTTGAAGCGTTTTACTGCCATTTTAGCCCACGACCAGGCCTCCCCTTAACTGTGAAATCAAAGCGCTGTTTTGCCCTGGGGAGAAGAAGGGGAGGGGGGGGGCGGCCAGGTTGCACCCTTGGCCCAAAGCCCTACCCATCGATCGCCAATGAATACTCCTGGCCGGTGTGGCTCGCTGGCTAGAGCGTCGGCCAGCAGACTGAAAGGTCCCGGGTTCGATTCCGCCCAGGGGAACATGCCTGGAGAGCGGGCTCGGTCCCCAGTAGGGGGCGTGCAGGAGGCAGCAGACCCATGAGTCTCCTCTCATCATGGGTGTTTTTCTCCCTCTCCCTCTAAAATCAACTTTAAAATATGTGTTTTTTTAAGTTACAAAATATAAATAAATAAATAAATAAATAAATAAATAAATAAATAAATAAATGCCAATGAATAAACACACACTCCCTGGGCCCAGGAGGTGTGTGTGGTTGAGCGTTCATCCAGGCATCAACTGGCCCCGGGTTCGAGTCCAGCTCAGGGCACATGCCCGGGTAGTGGGCTCCGCCGCCAGCAGGGGGCGTGCAGGAGGCAGCCGATCCATGATTCTCTCTCATCATAGATGCTTTTCTCTCTCTTCCTTCATTAAGTCAACAAATAAATATATTTTTTAAATATTATTTTATTGATTTTTTTACAGAGAGGAAGGGAGGGGGATAGTTAACACCGATGAGAGAGAAACATCCATCAGCTGCCTCCTGCACACATACCCCCGTTGGGGATGTGCCCGCAACCAAGGTACATGCCCTTGACGGTAATCGAACCCGGGACCTTTCAGTCCGCAGAACGGCGCTCTATCCACTAAGCCAAACTGGCCTCGACTAAATATATATATATATATTTTTTTAAGTTTAAAAAAAGAAAAAAACAATAAATACACACTCTCCCGGGCCCCGCCGGATGTCTCAGCGGTTCGGCGTCCATCCGGGAACCCGCGGGTCGCCGGTTCGAGTCCCGGCTCCGAGCGCAGGCCCGGGGGTGGCGCGCTCGGCCGCCGCCAGCAGGGGGCGCGCAGGAGGCGGCCCCTCCAGGACTCCCTCCCCCCACCACCCCCTTCCGCTTCCTCCAAGAGAAAGTCCACAAAACACACACTTTAAAAAAACAAAGTAAAATGTTCGGAAAAAATAAAAAATAAAGTAAAACGAACTCACTGGGCTTCCCAGCCACTGCACCTCAGAGGCCTCCGCCCGGGAGCCCGCCCGCCCGCCGGCCCCGTTATCCGGAGGCTCCGTGCCCGCTGCCCCGGGCGGAGAGCGGGCCCCGCGGGCAGCACAAAGCGGCGCCCGCCCCGCGGGGAGGGGAGGGGGCGCGGGAGGCGCGGCCGCCATCTTGCGGCGGCCATTTCGCGGCGCCGCTCTCCGGCCGCGCGCCCCGCCCGCCCCGAGGGCCCCGCATCTCCCTCCCCCCGCCGCCCCCACCCACGTCGGCGCCCCGAGCCCCGGCCGTTGCCCGCCCGCCCGCGCCCCTCCCGCCGCTCCCGCCTCCGCGCCGCCATGGCGCCCGGCCGCCCACCGCCGGCTCCCCCGCCGCCGCCTCCCACACCGCAGCCGCCGGGAGAGGCCCGCACCCCGGGCCCCGGCCTCCCCGCGCTCCCCGCGCCGCAATGCGCCTCCGCACAAAGCGCCGCCGTTACCCCGTTACCCGCCGCCGCCGCCGCCGCCGGGGCCCGCACTCACCCTCCTGGAACTTAGGCTTCGGGTCCTGCTTCGGCGCCATTTATGAGGGATTCGCCGCCGCCGCCGCCGCCGCCTCCTTCTCCCACCACCACCCCGACGACCGCCCCCCACTCGCCACCCCACCCAGCTGCGCGTCAGACGCCGACGGCAGCGCCCGCTCTACATCCCGGGCGGCGCGATTTGCCGGCGCCCGAACACCTCACAGGAGCCGCCAGTGCGCAGCCGCGTTGCCAGGCGCCCCGCCCACGGACGCGCTCGCGCTCTGCGCCCCGCCGCCGCCGCGCACGCGCGGGGCATGCTGGGAACTGTAGTTCGGGCGGCCGCTCCTCACCCACCTTCCATCCCCTGACTCTGAGCTGGGTGGGGGGGTGTAGGAGGGAGGAGGTTCGTGGGGCGATAAGGAGCGGGAAAGGCCCAGTGGGTGCAGGCCGCGGGTCCCCAGGAGGTGATGGCTTGCAAAGAAAGGGCGTGGGCAGTGCTAGGCACCCCCAAGGCCTGGACGGAACCCACCATGACGGACCCAGGTCCCTGCTAGTCCACGTGGCCGGCGGATCCCAGGGGTTTGAGCCGGTCTGCTGGCGTGAGCTCGGCCCTGGAGCCCCTAGAGTGGGGTGCGCCACTCCGCTCCTCAGCCTTCGTCACCAATCTCTAGGGATGTGCACAAAACCCGCCAAGGATGGATGCATGGCCTGACGTCGCTCTCCTGTTTGCAAAAGTCTCTCTTTGGCTCAGCTGCAAAATGGATGCACAGTGAGAATTGCACAGAAAGGCAGTGTTAACGTGAAAACAACAACAACATGGAAACCTGTAAAGAATTTTGTGCTGAAACCGGTTTGGCTCTGGCTAGAGCGTAGGCCTGCGGACTGAAGGGTCCCAGGTTCGATTCCGGTCAAGGGCGTGTGCATTGGTTGCTGGCACAGGAGGCAGCAGATCGATGATTCTATTCTCTCTCGTTGATGTTTCTAACTCTCTGTCTCTCTTCCTCTCTGTAAAAAATCAATAAAATACATTTTTTTAAAAAGAAAGAATTGTGTGAGTTTATTGGAGCCAAACTGTCGACATATGTCGGGAAGCAGAACCTCAAAGAATTGAGGTAATACTCCGGTTACATCTGTATTTCTTTATTTTTTAAATATATTTTATTAATTTTTTACAGAGAGGAAGAGAGAGAGAGAGTTAGAAACATCAATGAGAGAAGAATCATCGATCAGCTGCCTCTTGCACACCCCCTACTGGGGACTTGCCCGCAACCAAGGTACATGCCCTTGACCGGAATCCAACCCCGGACCCTTCAGTCCTCAGGCTGATGCTCTATCCACTGAGCAACACCGGCTTCGGCTATATCTGTATTTATACATTGCAATCAAAGAAGGGACATAGATGGGTTCCATGAAATCCACTGGTGATAGATGAAGGAGGTGGGATAAAGCAAAGCTGAGGGGAGGGGCTCCTGGGATTGGACAGAAGTGAGGTGACGGACACACACTCAGGCGGGTGCGGGGACCGTGCACGTGGCCATGAGGGCGTCTGTGGGCTCTGTCCTGGCGCCCAGCACCGCGGGCTGTGCCCCGAGGGGCCCGGGAAAAGGGGGGCACAGGGCACCCAGGCCTCTCCAGGGGGTGTGACCCCAGAGGCAGACAGACAGACAGACAGACGGGCTCCGTGCGGGCAGAGGCCACCTTGTCAGGGAGACGCCGGCCTGGGAGGGGACCCCCCCCACCCCCCTCCCTGCTTCTCGTCCCAGTTCAATGTCAGACCGTCCTGTGGGGGGCGCCAGGGCTCTGAGTCTGCGAGGTCCCCCGTCAGGTCCGCACGGGCCCCTGGCGCCCCCAGCGGAGACCCTAATGGCGACCACAGCAAACTTCCTAAACCTGACACCTCGCTTAGGGAAGGCCTGCGTGGCGGCCTCACATACTCGGAGATCGGACATATCTACGTAGGAGGGTCCGAAATGAAAACTTTCTGCAGAAACCGGTGTGGCTCAGTGGATAGAGCTTCGGCCTGCGGACTGAAGGGGCCCAGGTTCGATTCCCGTGAAGGGCATGGGCCTTGGTTGCGGGCACATCCCCAGTGGGGGGGCGTGCAGGAAGCAGCTGATGGATGTTTCTAACTATCTATTCCTCTCGGTAAAGAAATCAATAAATAATATATTTTTAAAAATCAATAAAATATATATTTTTAAAAAAAAGAATCTGCTCCATACCTCCCCCATCTCTCCCTCCCCAGCACCTCCCCCTCCCCCTCTCTCGTCTCCTTTCCCTCCTCCCCTCTTCAGCCTCTGGGAGTTTCCTGGCCATCTCCCTGGTTTCCTTATAAAAGCACCACCCCATCCCTGCCTCTGTCTTCACACCGCGTTCTCCTGTGTGTGTGTCTGTCCCCGAATCTCCCCTTCTCATGGAGACACCAGTCTACGCAGGCATGACCAGACACCCTAACGAATTACGTCTACAGCAACCTTATTGCCACATAAGGCCACAGCCCAGCCTGCCCAGACTGGATGGCTCAGTGGTGGAGCCTGGACCTAGGAACCAGGAGGTTACGTTCCATTCCGGGTCTGGTCACAGGCCCGGGTGGAGGGCTCCGGCCCCAGCAGGGGGGGGAGGGGGTGCTAGAGGCAGCTGATCCGTGATTTTCTCTTATCATGGCTGTTTCTCTGTCTCTCTTTCTCTCCCTTCCTCTCTGTAAAAAAAAAAAATCAATAAAATATATTTAAAAACACATATACACTGAGTGGCCAGATTATTGCAATCTCTGAACACATCTGGCCACTCAGAGTGTGTGTGTGTGTGTGTGTGTGTGTGTGTGTGTGTGTTAGAGGCCCGGTGCATGAATTCATGCATGGATGGGGTCCAGCCAGCCTGGCCAGGGGGAGGGGACATGGGCGATTGGCTGGCCTGCCTACCGGTCAAACTCATGGTCAAGGGGACAGTTTGCATATTAGCCTTTTATTCTATAGGATATATGTCGAGTGGCCAGATTATTATGGGTTCAGAGATCATCATCATCTGGCCACTCAGTGTATATATATTTTTTATTGATTTTTGGAGAGGAAGGGAGAAGGAGAGAGAGTTAGAAACATCGATGAGAGAGAAACATCGATCAGCTGCCTCCTGCACACCTCCTACTGGAGATGTGCCAGCAACCAAGGTACATGCCCTTGACCAGAATCAAACCTGGGATCTTTCAGTCCGCAGGCCAATGGTCTATCCACTGAGCCACACCAGATAGTGTTATATATATATATATATATATATATATGTATATATGTATATATATATTTTAAAGCTTCTATTTCACCTCCCATCACCTAGTGATTAAGTACCCCTCTGTAATAGAATATTTAGAGACCTTTATTACTTTATTTTTTTTTAAATTATACTTTAGCTGAAACTGGTTTGGCTCAGTGGATAGAGCGTCGGTCTGCGGACTGAAAGGTCCCGGGTTCGATTCCGGTCAAGGGCATGTACCTTGGTTTCGGGCACATCCCCGGTAGGGGGTGTGCAGGAGGCAGCTAATCAGTGTTTCTCTCTCATCGATGTTTCTAACTCTCCCTCTCTCTTCCTCTCTGTAAAAAAATCAATAAAAAAATATATTAAAAAAATTATACTTTATTGATTTTCCACAGAGAGGAAGGGAGAGGGATAGAGAGTTAGAAATGTCGATGAGAGAGAAACATTGACCATCCGCCTCCTGCACACCCCCCGCCGGGGATGTGCCCGCAACCCAGGTACATGCCCTTGATCGGAATCGAACCTGGGACCCTTCAGTCCGCCAACTCTCTACCCACTGAGCCACACCCGTTAGGGTGAGAGCTTCATTTCTGATGCTAAAAATTTCGGTGTGTCCCTTCCCAAGTCTGAAATTGTGTCATGAAGTAACATTAATCATATATGGTCATTGTGAGGGATGTGGGAGAATTGCTGGGAATGATGGGAAAAATGTAATCCCAGCCAGTGTGGTTTAGCGATTGTCAACCTAGGAACCAACTGGTTTGATTGCCATGGGTTCGATTCCCGGTCAGGGCACAGGCCTGGGTTGCAGGCTTGATCCAGACAGTGGGGCGTGCAGGAGGCAGCCGATCATCGATCAATGATTCTCTCTCATCATTGATGTTTCTCTCTCTCCTTCTCCATTCCTCTTTGAAATCAATCAGAAATATATATTTAAAAAAAAAAGAAAAGGAAAGAAATGAATGACCTAATCGGTGTGGCTCAGTGGATAGAGCGTCGGCTTGGGACTCAAAGGTCCCAAGTTCAATTCCGGTCAAGGGCATGTACCTTGGTTGTGGGCACATCCCCAGAGGGGGGTGTGCAAGAGGCAGCTGGTCGATGATTCTCTCTCTTTGATGTTTCTAACTCTCTATCCCTTTCTCTTCCTCTCTGTAAAAAATTAATAAAAAATATATATTAAAAAATAAAAAATAAAAACATCCCAGAATACTCACTAGCCCTTCCCACAGGCATGGAAAGGAATTTATACATAAAAGTAAAATAAAGGAATTCACAGATATGCACTTAATCCACATCGTACACCCTTGAGGCACAGATGATCTAGCGCCAAAGGAATCTTGAACTTGGCATGACCTTCAGCTTAAAAAACACCAGCTGGGACAGCAGTGACCTCCGCCATGTTTGCAAAGCTCACAGTGTCAGGAGAGGGCCTGCCCCTGACCTCTGGCTTCCTCACCCGTATTTTTCTTGTTCTTTCTTTATTTTTTTATTTTTTCGTAACCAATATTTTTCTATATCAGATAACCTTTGCATACATATTCATTTAAATTTCATTCATTCATTCGTTTGTTTGTTTGTTTAAACCTTTGCGTATTTCTATTTATTTATGTATTTAAGCCTTTGCGTATTTCTTTCTATTTAATTCATTAGTTTGTTTGCTTTAACCTTTCCATATTTCTTTTTATTTAAATAAATATATATATATTATTAATTTTTTTACAGAGAGGAGGGGAGAGGGATAGAGAGTTAGGAACATCAATGAGAGAGAAGCATCCATCAGCTGCCTCCTGCACACACACACACACCACCACCCCGCCCCGGGGATGTGCCCACAACCAAGGTCCGTGCCCTTGGCGGGAATCGAACCTTGGATCCTTCAGTCCGCAGGCCGATGCTCTATCCACTGAGCCACACCGGTTTCAGCTACCTTTGTGTATTTCTATAGATTTATTTTGTTTGTATTTATTTATTTATTTGTTTATTTATTTAAGCCTCTGTGTATTTCTATTTAATTAACGTTTGTTTGTTTTAACCTTTGCGTATTGCTATGCATGCTTTTATTTGTTTATTTAAACCTCCGCGTATTTCCTTCTATTTAATTCATTAGCTTGTTTGTTTTACCTTTTGCGTATTTATTTTTTTATATATTTCTTTGCCTAAACCTTTGCGTATGTCTCTGTATTTGGTTTTATGCATGCCTGTATTCATTTATTTTACCCTCCGCGTCTTTCTACGGTGAGCCCCTCTCCGTTCCCCGAGTTCCCTCTCCACCAGTTGCTTCCGCCTTCATCGTGTTTTGTGTTGTTTTTTAACGCCTTGAATGGCTGGAAAGAAAGGAAGCAGCCCCGGATGAGGTCTGAGATCGAACTGGGGAAGGAAAAGAAAAAGAAAGAGAAAAGGTATCCAACCGCCCAACGTGGGGCTCGAACCCACGACCCTGGGATTAAGAGTCCCATGCTCTACCGACTGAGCTAGCCGGGCAGGTGGCAGGTCCCCGTCCCGCTCGGTCTCTTCAAAGGATCGCGGCTCACGTCCTCAGCCGGACTCCTTCCGGTCTTACTTTTTCCTTGTTGCAGGATGTGGTTTTTTTTATCTTTTTTTTTTTTTGGGGGGGGGGAGGGGATCAAGTTTTCTTTTTACTTTTTTGACTTCTCAGTTTTAAGCCCTGATTTTTAAAAAATATTTTACTTTATTTATTTTTGATTAATTTATTGATTGAGATGTTACATGTGTGTCCTTAGTTCCCCCATTCCCCTCCCCACCCCGCCTTATGCCCCGTTTTTTAATTAGTTTTTTTTATATTTTATTTTATTTATTTTTAATTTGTTTATTGACTAAGGTGTTACATTTGTTTTTTTCATATTTTATTTTATTTATTTTTAAATGAATTTATTGATTGAGGTGTTACATGTGTGTCCTTAGTTCCCCCATTCCCCTCCCCACCCCCCCTTATGCCCTGTTTTTAAATTAGTTTTTTTTTCATATTTTATTTTATTTATTTTTGATTAATTTATTGATTGAGATGTTACATGTGTGTCCTTAGTTCCCCCATTCCCCTCTCCACCCCCCCTTATGCCCCGTTTTTTAATTAGTTTTTTTCATATTTTATTTTATTTATTTTTAATTTATTTATTAAAATTGATTGAGGTGTCACATGTGTGTCCTTAGCGCCCCATTTCCCTCCCCACCCCCTTATGCCCCGTTTTTTAATTTGTTCTTTTTCATATTTTATTTGTTTATTGATTGATTAAGGTGTTACTTTTTTCATATTTTATTTTATTTATTTTTAATTTATTTATTAAAATTGATTGAGGTGTTACATGTGTGTCCTTAGCCCCTCATTCCCCTCCCCACTCCTTTATGCCCCGGTTTGCCCGCACAAACATTTTCCTCCGCCCCAGGCGCCCCCTTGCGGTCAGAGAGCGAACTGAACTGTGGGTGCAGGCGGTCCCGGCCCCCAGGACGCAACGTGGGGGGGCGAGGGTAGGAGAAGGGGATCCCGGGTCCCTGATCAGGAAAGCCCGTCCTTGGGACGCAGAACCCCGGGTCCGGAGCCTCGGCCCGCTGGCCCTCCTGCCCCGGGATTTTGAGGTTCTTGGGGTTACCCCAGGGCCCCTGGGAGGGGGGCCCACTCAGCCATCCCCCCAATAGAAGATGATTAAAAGCCGCAGAGAGCAGCCCTGCCCAGCTTGGCTCGGTGGACAGAGCGTCAGTTTGCGGAATGAAGAGTCCCGGGTTCGATTCCAGTCAAGGGCACGTCCTGGGTTGCAGGTTCAATCCCCAGTGAGGCAGCTAAACCAGTCAATGATCTTCTCTCATCACTGATGTTTCTATCTCTCTCTCCCTCCCTCTCTGGATTCAGTAAGTAAACGTGTTTGTGGGGTGTTTTTTGTTTTGTTTTTAAAATATACATATTTTATTGATTTTTTTTATAGAGAGGAAGGGAGAGGGATAGAGTGTTAGAAACATCCATGAGAGAGAATCATTGATCAGCTGCCTCTTGCACACCCCCTACTGAGGATGTGCCCACAACCAAGGAACATGCCCTTGACCGGAATCGAACCTGGCACCTATATATTTTATTGATTATTCACAGAGAGGAAGGGAAAGGGATAAACATCGATCAGCTGCCTCCTGCACACCCCCCACTGGGGATTGAACCTGCAACCCAGGTACATGCCCTTGACTGGAATCGAACCCAGACCTAAGGCCCAGTCTCTACCCACTGGGCCACACCGGCTTTGGCTAAATGTGGTGTTTTGTTTTGTTTTTTAAAAGGGAAAAGCAGGCTCTGGCATCCAGGGTCTCCCACAAAACTGAACGAAAAGACCTGGACCCTGCAGACTGCTAGCTACCATGTTTCCCCGAAAATAAGACATCCCCTGAAAATAAGACCTAGCGCAACTTTGGGAGAAAAAGTTAATATAAGACACTGTCTTATTTTCGGGGAAAACAGGGTAGCACCTCAGCGGGGTGCGGGGTGGGGTGGGGTGGGGGGTGCGGAGGGACAGTCTCTCTCCGGGAACCTGAAAAATGCCAGCTTTATTCTCATTTTCTCCAATACGATTTTTGGTGCCCAATTCCCCTCCCCCGCAAAGAGTCCCAGTGGATGGGGGAGGGATCTACTAGGCATGGGGGGTGGGGAATGAAAACAAAAAAAGGGAGGATTAGAAAAAAGCAGATTTTTTATTATTATTATTTTTTAAGATTTGTTGTTGCCCTAACGGGTGTGGCTCAGTGGACAGATTTCTCTGAAATCAATAAAAATATTTTTTAGGCCGGGACCAGTTTGGCTCAGTGGATAGAGCGTGGGCCTGCGGACTGAAAGGTCCTGGGTTCGATTCTGGTCAGGGGCATGTACCTTGGCTGCGGGCACGTCCCCAGTGGGGGGTGTGCAGGAGGCAGCTGATCGATGATTCTCTCTCATCGATGTTTCTAATTATCCTTTTCTCTTCTTCTCTGTAAAATATCAATAAAATATATTTTTTTAAAATTATATCTGATGCCCTGGCCGGTGTGGCTCAGTGGATAGAGCGTCGGCCTGCAGACTGAAGGGTCCCAGGTTCGATTCTGGTCAAGGGCACAGGCCTGGGTTGTGGGCTCCATCGCTAGTGGGGGGCGTGCAGGAGGCAGGCGATGGATGATTCTCTCTCCTCATGGATGTTTCTCTCTCTCTCTCCCGCTCCCTTCCTCTCTGAAATCAGTAAAAGAATATTTAATTTTTTTTTTTATCTGGGTTTTGCTAGTGATCTATTCATGATCAGCAAGACATGAATAGACGTTTTCGGGGATATTCTCTGAGTGACGGGCGGTCCATGGTAATTACGTATTCTTTCCAAAAACAAGTTTTGCAGGAAACGAAGAGGCATGAGGGAACAGAGAAAGGATGCCACGAGGAAGCAATGGCACAATTTCAGGAAGTGAAACATTTTGCAGGACAGCTGGCCCAGGCTCATACACAACTGTTATCTTTTTTTTAATATATATATTTTATTTATTTTTTACAACGAGGAAGAGAGAGGGAGAGAGAAGCTAGAAACATTGACGAGAGAGAAACATCCATCAGCTGCCTCCTGCACACCCCCCACTGGGGATGTGCCCACCACCAAGGTACATGCCCTTGAACGGAATCGAACCCGGGACCTTTCCAGTCTGCAGACCAACGCTCTATCCACTGAGCCACACCGGCTTCGTCTCTGACCTCACCTAGTAGCCCTGTCACCCCGACCCCACTCTGTGCTGGCCCACGTCCACGGGCCTCTGCTGTCCCTCCACAGTGCTAGGCCTCGTGGGACTTTGCACGGGCCTGGCCCTCCGCGCGGAGGGCCTCCCGGCAGCGTGTGCCTCCCGCACAGGGTCTCAGATGGAACATCACCTCCTCCGAGAAGTCCTCCGTGACTACCCTACCGACAGCCTCAAGCCACCCTTCTCACCGCAGGACTGAGAAACAGAACGTTGAAACGTAATACCCACATCCCCATGCCCACACGTCATACGCCAGTGCACACACAGCCATGTAAAGGGCGCCCCCATCAGGAAAAAAGACAGTGCCCGGCCCGCATGGCTCAGGGGCTGAGCATCGATCCGTGAACTGGAAGGTCCCGGTTCTATTCCCATTCCAGGCACAGGCCCGGATTGCGGGCTAAGTCTCTGGTGTGTCGGGGGAGGGGGTGCAGGAGGCAGCTGATGGATGGTTCTTTGTCCTCATGGGCGTTTCCATCGCTCCTGCTCCCTTCCTCTCTGAAATAAAAAAATAAAAAAAAATACGTTCAAAAGGAAAAGCCACAGGTAGTCAGCAGCCTCCTCAGACACCCTCCCGTCTCTCTGCTCCCTTCTCCTTCCAGCTCACACTGGTTGTGGGATTACTTACACATGGGAACATGCGGTGCACGCATGTTCGTGGCTGGTGGTGTGGTGTGTGTCTGTGCGGGGTGGGGATTACAAGCAGAGGGGCCATGGTGGGGCCACTTGTCTGTGTTTTATCTTATTTTTAATATATATATATATATATATATATATATATATATATATATATTGATTTTTTACAGAGTGGAAGAGAGAGGGATAGACAGAAACATCGATCAGCTGCCTCTTGCACACTCCCTACTGGGGATGTGCCCGCAACCAAGGTACATGCCCTTGGCTGGAATCAAATCCGGGACCTTTCAGTCCGCAGGGGTCCTCAAACTTTTTAAAGTGGGGGCCAGATCACGGTCCCTCAGAGAGCTGGAGGGCCGGACTATATGAACTACTAATTCCTACTGTAACACCTCGGCTGCGCTCACTGCCCAAAAAACCTGGCGGGCCGGATCAGACTCCTCTGCGGCCGCATGTGGCCCACGGGCCGTAGTTTGAAGACGCCTGCGAGTCTATCCACTGAGACAAACTGGTTTGGTTGGCACTGTTTTATTTTTAAATACACCAAGTGGCCAGGTTAGCATGATCTCCGAACACCCACTCAATGTGTGTGTGTGTGTGTGTGTGTGTGTGTGTGTGTAATATATATATATTAGAGGATTAGAGGCCCAGTGCATGAATTCGTACATGGGTGGGGTCCAGCCAGCCTGCCTGCTGGTCGAACTCCTGGTCGAGGGGATCATTTGCATATTAAGCCTTTTATGCTATAGGATGTACACTGAGTGGCCAGATTATTATGCGTTCAGAGATCATCATCATCTGGCCGCTCCGTGTATATCTTTATTGATTTCAGAGAGGAAGAGAGAGAGAGAGAGGTAGAGAGAGGAACATCCAGGATGAGAGAGAATCATGGATCGGCTGCCTCCTGCACGCCCCCCACTGGGGATTGAGCTCGCAACCCGGGCCTGTGCCCTTGACCTGGAATCGAACCCTGACCTCCTGGTTCCTAGGGGGACGCTCACCACTGAGCCACACTAGCCCTGCCTGCCAGCGTCTTCCATCAGAGGGAGACCAGGATGAGGGCCAGGAGCCAGTGGCGACCACAGAAAGAGAGGGACCCCTAGACCAGGGGGCCCCGGGAGGTGAAGAGGGGGTGGAAAGCATTTGTGTCTGTGTCTGGAGGGTAGGTGGGTCCCGCCCAGAAGTCAGGGTCCACCTGTGGCTGCCGCGTAGGGATGGATCCTGGGAGCAGGCGCGGAGGTGCAGGTACCCGGATGTGGGGGCCAAGAGGGTCCTCATCCCTCCTGGGCAGCAAGGCCAGCAGCCTGTCAGCCCCCCGCCGCCCCCCACCAAGGCCAGCAGCCTGTCAGCCCCCCCCTCGCCCCCCACCAAGGCCAGCAGCCTGTCAGCCCCC